>NC_071355.1:42655448-42998948 GCF_943734655.1 Sabethes cyaneus
GGAAGTTGACGTTCTTAACCATCAGAAGTGGCTGCTTCTTTTTACTCAGACGAGTCTGATTTTGTGACTACAGGATCCGGTTGAATTTTATTGGCCTTAGGGTTTTCTGTCAGCGCGCTAAAGGTGTTTTGAAGCTTCGGTATATGCTTGATTAACGTGTTTAAACTATTTCTCATCTGAGTTTTGTCAAAACTTAAACTTACAGCAGAACTTTTTGCTGTATTTATATGGAAAATACAGGACGTTATTTGTCCATGAAACAAAAATTTGATTTCAACCATTTTTACGATGTTGCCCGTAGAAGCAGGGATAACCACTTTAAATAGAGTTTGGAATATTAGCTTCGTAACTCAATTCGAAGTTCCAATATTAGAGTTCCCTATACAACAAAGCTATATATAAATCTTCAGAATTGTATTCTCAAATAACTTGTTTCATTCTTCTGTGCATTACTTTTAATGATACAAGAATTGTCCCGTTTAGCATAATTTGGGAATTTTTTTACATAGGGCGAACAAATTGGGAAAATTTTGCTCTACTTATATAGATTACACTTTTGCTTCGTGCTAAAACAAATACGTAAAATTTAATTGACAAATTTAAGTGTAACTGGTTTTGTGCTAAATGCAAATGAAGCAAAAATAGTTCTTTTTTAAGGGGCATAGTACCTTTTACACCATATTTTTTGCCTAATTTCAAATAATTTTTTCTCGATAACGCGAAAGGCAAATTGAATCGGATTTTTTGCATTCGAAACATTGCATTTTATACTAATATTTGCAATTTTGTTTTCATAAGGGAACCTCTTCCCCTTGCCCTGGCTCCTTGAAGATAGTCGTTCAAAAAAACCATGAATTGCGGTACCATGGATTGGCGCTGGGGGGCTTATCCGAATTGAAAAATTCCAAAACGACATGAAAGAACATTGAATTATCTCGTGTTTGATCCATCCTTTTTTAGAATTCGAACACATAACAAAATGGCGGACATTGAAACATAAAAGTATGGTTTTTAAGCGAAAAAGTTGACTTTAAACATTTCTAAAAAAATCAAAAATTACAATATCAAGAAAAGGATGGGTCAAACACTAGATAGTTTTGTTGGCTTTCAAACAAAAAAAGAATCATAAGAATTGCTTGAGCCGTTCTTGAGATATTTATGGTACCGACTTTCAAAACCTGGTTTCGAGAAAAACGACGTTGAAGTTTTTACTCGTTGTTTAATCGCTCCAGACATGCGCGGTACAAATAGCTGTAACTTTGTCAATATTTGGAATTCATACAAACGACTTCAAACACATATGGTCAAAATGTTAATCTTTCGAAATAATCAATAAAAAAAATTTAGGTTTTAAAAAATTGAAAAGGTACTATGCCCCCTTAACAGAAGGCAGTTAGTATCCCTCTTATCTTTTGATCCATCTTATCTTTTAATCAATGATGGTTAAAATTTTTGTACAATACTGAGAATAAATTAAGTTTATATTGTTTTAAGCATAAAATGACATATGTTGGCTAACTAATTAGGAAGACTTTTTAGTTTCAAAACTAGAGGCTACAATGTACAAACACTATGAAGCAACTACGAAAAAGGATGAGTGATAGTTAGTTTTATCAATATAGAGTAAGGAGGGGTAAAAGTACGATGCGGGTAAGAGTGCGATTCAATGATTTATCAGTGCGGATTCCGAGTAAATTGACTACATTGGCATGAATGGGTGAGTACTTTGACAGCTTAAATCCATCATAAACATTTGTTGTTTACGAATCAAAGTTGCTGAGTTATGGGTAAAAGTTATTTTAGAACGGTTTTGATGTAATATTTCGTTGTACGGCAAATACGATATCAACAGGAGGATATTACTTATTCACAAATTGTAGCAGCGTTTTACATCACTCAGATATCTCTCTTGAAATTGCGGTGAGAAGAATTTACAAAATATATGTTACTTTTCCATAATTTAATCAAACCCCGTCAAGCGCCTAGCGGGGCAAAAGTTCGATTTATTGACGGGGTAAAAGTTCGATTCATGAATCGAGAATCTAACTCATTTTACTGACGGGACGACGACACTATGCAAGTCCTTGTGACTTGTAAGGTACTGCGGGCGACGCTGTTCGTCCGTCAGCGTTATAGCCGCGATTCTCAACGGGGTTGTTCGGGGAAAGGTTTCGTTTCTATCACGGAGCGAAAAAATTCGTTTGTTTCAAACGAAATTTTTATAACAACCTAAAAATATTTTTGTTTCGAAACGAAATTCTATTTGAATCAAGAAAATAACAGTTTTGAATTAAAAGTAAAGTATTGTCAAATTGAGTTTTCGATGGAAATATTTTCATTTCAATCATACATATCAGTTTGAAACAAAATGAAATTTCTGTTTGCGCGTAAAACAATCATAAATGTGGTTGAAACTACATTTTTACCTTTGTTATAGAGTAAGGATGCGATTTAATGATTTATCGGTCCAGATTCGAGTAAACTGACTACATTGGCATTAATGGGTGACTACTTTGACTGCTTGAATCTAACGTAAACTTTGGTTGCTTACGAAGCATAGTTGCTGAGTTATGTGCCAATGTTGTTTTAGGGCGGTTTTGATGTAATTTTTTGTTATACGGGTAATGCGATATCAACAGCACTGTTGTAGCACTGTTTTACATCACTCGCATATCTGTTTTGAAAATACGGTGAAAAGAGTTTACAAAATATATTTCGCTTTTCCATAATTTAATCAAACCCCGTCAAGCGCCTAGCGGAGTAAAGGTGCGATTCACGGACTGGGCAAAAATGTATAGCTTATATACAGCTTTTGGCACTATATTACAGATACTAGAAATGGAAGATCTGCAGAAAACTGTGCTCTGAGTGATGTTGGTCGAAGGAAAACAATGTTTTTCCGCTGATGAAACATAAAACAAACGTTTGGAAAAGTTTCGATCTGTCGGAGGCTGCAATACACCAGCGAAAAATAGGAAAGGTGTAAATTGAGAATATTCCTTACCGAAACATACCGCAGATTGACGATAATATGGTTTTGTTAGCTACTGCTGTGTTAATTTCATGGATTCGAGCTTCGCACTTTTGCCCCACGGTAATCGAACTTTTACCCCGCTAGTGGGGTAAAAGTGCGAATCGGCACTGGTTCAGAAGAATGAAGAATTTATTTTCAATAACACTATTATTCCAGATGATTTATAGTTGAATGTAAAGACATTGAGTAGCTGCATCACTATAAAATATATTTTGTTGTTGTTCTTCTTTATATCTCGCGAAAATTGATGACAACTTCAAACATCGCACTTATGCCCCGCCCTACTCTAATTAAGTTTTTATTTGGGCTATAAATCAAGCCTACTTTCAATATCCCGTGCTTATAGATTAATTATAAACGGAGATATTATAGTGACAACAAGCAGTTTTATGGAATATACAACGGCGTGTTCGTTAGTGGTAGGCAATGATAGCTACCGCCAGTGATGTCTCGGAGCGCAAAACTAGTTCCATTCTAAAATCAATACTAGGTCCATTCAAGATCAAAAAAGGGGGTTAACATTTTTAAGGAATTTGAAGATTTTACTGGTTTTACTGAACTTTTAAATACCTAAATTGAAATTACACATATTTTAGCATCATTTTAAGAGTATTGTTTTATTTCAAACCAGAAGGGTTCCGGGTAGTAACAATTTGAAAATACTCTATGGTGACTGCCAAAACGCTGAAAAACAGCTACTTTTAAATAAGCGGGAATAAAGTGGTTTTGGCTATAATTTTAATTTAATTTTAGTATATTTACGTTCAGAAATGATTAAAGATAAACATAAAAGCTAAATACAGTACAAAGACTTGATAATTATATCCTAAAACTCTTATTTAAAAATAGGTCCATTCAAGATCAGAATTCGACTAGGTCCATTTCAAAATCATTTACCCTACCTCCGCCGTCACAAAGTTCCTGGCTATGATATCGAAGTCATCTGTAAAGCCTAGAAGTTGGCTACCCTTGGTAAAAATCGTGCCTCTTGTTTCGATGCCCGCTCGTCGGATCACCCCCTCAAGAGCGATATTGAACAGCATGCAGGATAAACCGTCACCTTGTCTCAACCCTCACCGCGTCTCAAAGGGACTCGAGATTGTCCCAGAGATGCGTACGAAACACATCACTCGATCCAATGTAGCTCTGATCAGTCGCGTCAGTTTGTCCGGAAAACCGAGTTCGTGCATTATCTGCGATAGCTTGTCTCGATCGACTGTATCGTATGCTGCTTTGAAATCAATAAAGATGTGATGCATGGGCACGTTGTACTCCCGACATTTCTGCAAGATCTGTCGGTTTGTAAAAATTTGGTCCGTGGTTGCGCGAGCCCCCATGAAACCCGCATTTGTATATGGGACAAACTACTCCTTCCATCCATTCCTCCGGTAGCTTTTCATCCTCCCTAATCCTCGAAATAACCCAGTGTAGAGCCTTTGCTAGCGTTTTTCCGCCTAGTGCGGTAGCGGCCTCTCCGATGGCCGAGCGTATTCTGCTCCAACCGTCTTCGAGGTTTGAACCACCTAACTCCTCGGAAGTAGGCAGTGCCTCATTCAGTATTCGCGCGTAGTTCTCGGCCGCTTGCGGGTTATCTAGCTGCTTGATGTTCAGCCGAGGAGGGCGGTTTTGACGTGTCCGGTATATGATGGACAGCTTTGAGCGCACATGTACTGCTACTAGGTAATGGTCAGAATCAATATCCGCACGCGGTCGGGAGCGTACGTTCGTGATGTTAGAGAAAAACCGGCCCTCTATGAGAACGTGGTCAATTTGGTTCGTTGTACGTTGGTCATGTGATCTCCAGGTGGTTTTGTGGATATCCTTGGGCGGGAAAAAGGTGCTTTGGATCACCAGGCCTCGGGAAGTTGCGAAGTTTATACATCGTTGGCCGTTATCGTTCGTGTCGGTGTGCAGGCTATGGGGTCCTACCACCGGTCTATACATTACTTCCCTACCGACCTGGGCGTTCATATCCCCGATGACGATCTTGATGTCCCGTGGCGAGCAGCTGTCGTACGTTGCCTCCAGCCTCGCATAGAATGCTTCTTTCTCATCGTCGGGTTTACCTTCGTGCGGGCAGTGCACGTTAATGATGCTATAATTGAAGAAACGGCCCTTTATCCTCAATACACACATTCTCTCGTTGATCGCCTTCCAATCTATCACGCGACCCTGCATTCCGCCAACACTACAAACCCTGTTCCCAGTTCGTTGGTAGTGCCACGTCACCGCTCTGGTAAAACTGGGCCTTTCCGCTACGGATCTTCCATACCTTCTCTCCTTTGCGACAGATTTCCTGCAGCGCTACGATGCCGAGTTTGCGGGGTTCAAGCTGTTCAATCAGCACCCGCTCGCAACTAGCGAAATTTAGCGATCTGCAGTTCTAAGTACCGAGTCTCCAATCGTCGTTCTTGTTCCGTCGCCTAGGTCGATGCCGAAAATTCCGCTACGAATTTGCTTGAATTTTGTAAGTTTTTTTTTAATTTAGGTGTATAGCCGTGCTGGGGCAACACTACCGAGTCTCGCGATGGCGCTGCCATCTTATAGTGCCGAGACTCATTATACCTCCTTCCCGGTTAGTATACGACCTTAGTTGCCACCGGGGTTGGTTACCCGATCTCCGCTAAGGTTGCTCGTATTCCGCCTGGTACCACGAGGAGGTCGGGATCGGAGTTGCTGGATAAGAGGCTAACGACCACTATGGGGTCTATATTCCGCATTATCCAGCCATTTAACAGGCATCACAAAGTACAGCACATACAAAAATATTACATATGCACTACGATCTCGTGACGTGAAACCCCTGAACCGCAATTGTCTGCATCCGGAAGAGCTTAATCTACTGAACAACTTTGTTGAAGACACCATACCTCTACACGATCAGGATCACGAGTTATTCCATGCTCGACTGTCTTAGTGGAATCACTTTAGAGGTTAGACCGTCTTTATTGGAAGCGTTTTTATTTGGAACCGCCTTATTCGAAGAACTGTACCTACATATTTCTTTGATTTTTAGCGGTATACTTTACATACATGTCCGACCAATAGTCCGTGATTTTCCAGAAATGTACTAACATGCCTTTTGAAACGGGATTTATGAGCAAGGGTCGAAAGTGGTCCAACCACTTCGACGTTCCCCAACATTTTAAATATTATAGTTTGCTCTGTGAGTTGTTGGATAGCTATATAGCTCAATAGTCTACATTCATACGATATTGGATTATTTTCCTGTATACTCATAATCTAAATTGATTGATAAAAGAGCATCCAAATTGATTTCTAATAGAGATCTTCTTCTCTTACAGCTCGTAAACCCGCATTACACAACAGATTGAGATGTATCATCCATTATCCACATTCATTACACACTTAACAAAAAGCACCGAATTCGGTAAAATTTTACCGAATTCTAAACAGCTGAACGTTCGGTAAAAATTTCGATGGTGCCAATCGACGTTTACAGGTCATTAGTAATGTTTGGTGCAATAAAAAATTTTACCGAACGTTCAGCTGTTTAGATTTCGGTAAATTTTACCGAATCGTTTAAGTGTGTAGGGGATTCCATTCACTCACTCAAATAAAGAAGCAGCTAATCCATCACCAGCCAGCCAACAACGGCTGGATATTTAGGACCATTCAAAATCAAACAACAAACAAACCCCCATCTAAGGTCGGAGGACATAACATCTCGTAGGTTTTGAACGTTGCACCGGTGCGGTGCGGTGGCATGAAAGTTCCGCTACTGCTGCTCGCTACGGATGATGGGATCAGCATCAGCATCCTTTGAGTGAAGATTCACACAAAACATCACCGCTGCGAAAATGCAGTTGAATAGGCAATTCCCGAAAATGACATACCTACCGACATTTTCGACCCTCTACTTTCACAAAGCGACGATGCTGGCGATGGCGAAGGACGGCGACCGACGGTAGATACAGGCATAGCCGTGGTGGTCCATCTATTCTTGAAGTTTATTTGTTCGTTCATTAGACCCTCTCGGTGGTGTATTCGGTAAAACGAGCTTGTTTGCTGGAATACTTGATTCCGGCGAAAAGTCCTTTGCATTTGATGCTGATAAAGTCGCAGCACGAGTTTTGTTTTTCGGCACCGCACAGGTAGGTAGCAACGGATGGCAGTGTGAGTTCTTCCATAGTGAACAGAAAACACCGGGGTGCTGGTTGGAACGGTTTAGTAAAAAATAATGTATCGGATTGCAAACAACATAGAAAATTGTGCCAATTCCACTTGAGATAATTGGGCAAATTCTGATGTTCAAATTTTCATATTCGATTATTGTATTTAGATTTGTTTGGCACATAAAATCTATATTAATTGCGAATTCAAGAGCTCTCACTCAACCGACATTAAACATTTTTGGATGTATCTTATACGGTGCCGTTGCTGGCACTCCAATCGAATGCGAATTTTCCTAAATGAAGTACAAAAGATAGCAAGGGTAATCTCCAGGGGGAACACATTAGTCCGGTACAGACAGAGAGTGTGCCGAAATAATCTCCCAGCAAACAACCGCACACGTTTTCATCCTTGTTTAGAGACAAACGAAGCGCTTCGACACGGGTGGTAGCTGGCTTATCCTCTGGCTCCTGGTGCGGTGCTTGCCATGCCAGGTAGGTAGGATGTACACAATAAGTCCGACTCGCTTCGGTGAACTACAGAAAGCGCACACGGTCGACGGCCGGACTGTGTATTGCATTGCAATGTCTGTCGAAAATGCTGATAACTATCAAGTAATAGGCTTTAGCAGCAACGGATTACGATCTGCTGACGACATATGTTTGACTCACCACTAAGAGTTTACCTCGAAATCCAGATTAAAACTCATTCCCATACAACGAGTGGAATGCAAATTCGCAGATTGACGGAGAAGGTAAAATTTTAAATCTTTTTTTAAAAAATTTAGTTGAATTGCTAGTAAAATTATAGCCAACATTACCAAGGAAAATCAGAAAGCGTAAAAAATGCTATAAAAATTCGCTTTTCGAAGCTCACGTACCAGGGCGGAAATTCGGTGACAAAGCAACATATTACGATTTAGCAATAACTTCCCGTCACGTGGCACACCAAGCAGCGAGGATGCGTTTTACCGGCAATAAACCCTTGTCAGTCGACCTGATTGCGGTTTGTATTGCGATTTGTTAACGGCTGTCAATGATCCGCAACGTGTGCCACTGTTGTATATATAGGAATACTGCCAAAAGTGTGCTGATCCTGGAAAACTGATTCGTAAGCACGCACCGCTCCGGTGGTGGGTTTCGACTGTGGCGGTACGAATGGAATTAGACCGAGTCGGATGTTGCATTCATTTCATATGCTCAGCAATCTCAGCAGCAACGAAGCTCGTTGAAAAATAACGTTCATTGTGTATAGAGATTGCTTATTTTTACATGTCATTTTTCAGTTTCATCCTAGCTAGCACCAACTGGTATATCAATGTACGAAAATTATCGAAAATATCTCTTAACAAACTTGGAATCCTTACTAAATCCTTGATAAAGTGCACCCAAATTGATTTTTAAATCATATATAATGACAATAACTAACATATACACAATTTTCAGCGCAGAATTTTACAGTCTTACGAAGCGAGTTGCACTTAGTCGGATATTATCGTATATAAATACTTATATAGTTGGAACGCTCATAATTATTCCTAATCACGCATATCGCCGTCACAATAGTACGGATATGCCAGTTTTGCGCATCAAATACGATTTATTAGCATGCAGATCTGTACGTAATGCTTTTATATACACAATAGTTGAGCCCGAATCTTACGATCCGGAAAATATAAATGTCTGTTCAGAATTCAGAAAACTGCGGATAAATTCCATTTGCCAGTGTTTGCGAAGTTGTTTAATCTTTGTATTAGTTCTTTTAGTTCTTATATTGCATAATACCGTGGACCCCCGTTCGTTTGACCGTTTTTAATCTGAACACTTTTTAATTTGCACCCCGTTGGTTTGCACGACGTGCAAATTAAAAATGGTTCAAATGTCATTCTCAACATGACATCATTTGCTTATGCAGACAATGCGCATAAACGCGATTTGTTTGTACTGATCTAGCGTGTTTAATCTGTTTCACATTGCGTTTTCCTAACGATTATGATAGAAATCGATCAGAGAATGAAATATTCGCTGCTTCCAACTTCAAACTGAATCAAATCACCAAAACAATAACAAAGAGTAGGGCGACCAGTTCACACAAGTTCCAGCATATTTAGGGTTGCCAGTTGTTCAAATTAAAAGCTAACCCGGTTAGTTTGCATGAGGAATCATTCAAACGAACGGGGGTCCACTGTATAGCTCTACGATATACATAAAGGAGTCATAGCCGGAAACTGAAACAAATAGCTTTTTTGGTCGTATTGGATTTTATTTAATTGAATAAAAAATTCTGGCTGTTCGCAACATTTTTGCAGTCTGATTAAAGTAAAATGTTGCTTGGAAAATTCTTGATCGTTTGCAATCATTAACTCATTTTTAAAAATTTTGCGTCTTGGTCCGGTCTGATTTAACACTGACCCTATGATATCACGACAAGCAATCGAGTTGAGCAGGCGAGTCGAGCAGTCGAATCAAGCAATCGAGTCAAGCAGTTGGGTCGAGCAGTCCAGTCGAACAGTCAAGTCGAGCAGTCAAATCGTGCAGTCTAATCGAGCAGTTAAATCAAGCTGTTCAGTCAAGCAGTCCAGCCGAGTAGTTGAGCCGGGCGGTTAAACCGAGCAGTCAAGCCGAGCAGTTTAATCGACCAGTTGAGTCGAATAGTCCAGTCGAGTAGCTGAATCGAGTAGTCTGGTCGAGTAGCTGAATCGAGTAGTCTAGTCGAGCAATCGGGTCAAGAAAAAAAATTGAAGGGAAATTTTGAAGGGATCGTTGCTTTCGTTTCGATGCCCGCTTTGCCGGATCTTTTAACGATGTCAAATAACATACAGGTCAGTCCATCTTCTTGTCGCAACCGTTTGCTCGATTCGAAGGGATTCGCAGTGCCCTACATTCTTAAGGGGGCAGTACTTTTTCAATTTAAAAAAATTGATTTTTTTTATTGATTATATCGAAAGATTAACATTTTGAGCACATGTGTTTGAAACCGTTTGGATGAATTCCAAAAAATGACAAAGTTACAGCTATTTGTACCGCACAGGTCTGCAATGATTACACAGCGACTTCAACGCTTTTTTTTCTCGAAACCAGGTTTTCAAAGTCGGTACCATAAATATCTCAAGAACGGGTAAGCAACTCACTTGTTTCTTTTTTTGTTTGAAAACTAATAAAATTATCTAGTCTTTGACCAAATCTTTGACCCATCCTTTTTTCGATGTTGCAATTTATGTAGTTTTTAGAAACGTTTAAAGTCAATTTTTCGACTAAAAAACTGACTTCTATGTTTGAATGTCCGCCATTTTGTTGTGCGTTCGAATTTTAAAAAAGAATGGGTCAAAGACAAGATAATTTAATATACTTTCATGTCATTTTGAAATTTTTCATTTCGGATAAGCCCCCGAGCGCCAATCCATGGTACCGCAAAACATGTTTTTTTTAATGATCGAGTTCAAGGAGCCGTAGGGAAGAGGGGAGCACAGACTAACAGACGTAACACTTCGAACAAATTTTTTAACAAAATATCGTTTCATGGACATCCCTAAAACTTGGAAAAAACGCTAGCATCACCTGGTGTCGTTTTCGCGCTACGCAGAGCAGGTCGCTATAAATTTAGTAATGCTATAAATTGACTTCTATATTATCTGACAATAGAGCTAGTGTAGGAGAGCGGCGTTCTCGCGCAGCGACTGTTGTTTGAGTCTTGGCTTAAGTGAAAATTTGAAATGATCGGTTTTATTGGCGATGGAATGGGGCTTCAGTGTTACGTCTGTTAGTCTGTGGCTTTAGTTTCCGCGTATCTCTTACTGTGAGTATTTCTGGTAGGCACCATCCCTGGGGTTGGAGTTCGCATCGCGTCAATGTTCCTGGAAACAGGATTTTTTTTAGTACGTCTGACCTTTTTGTTCAATTTTGCACAATAGAGCGATATATCTTTCAACTTAACCAGTATAAAATGCATTGCAAAGCTTTATACACACTGTGTCCGAGTATAATTTTCAAGGTGTGTGACAATAGCTTAAGTAGATTTCATAACTATTTCAATACTTGTTAACTAAACATTTAAGCAAATAGTGTGCGTGTTCGATTGGCTCCTGTTTTATTAAAAGAAATACGGTTTGAAATTTTCCACCTTCTTTTATTCGACTGTACTCTACTACAAGCGGATACGGAATGAACGATCTTAAAACTAAATACAAAGTACATATGGATGTGGGTCTAAAGCTAAACGTAAAGAGCTAAACACGAGGGGTACATAGCTACCGCAACATCCTCCTTACTTTAAAGAAAAGAAAGATTAACTTAAATTTACATGATAATCCTTAAATCTATTCGGAAGACGAATTTCTCTTCTCGGGCGATCAACTGGTCTAGGAGCCGATGAAACACGTTTCTCTTTTGGTTGCGAAGCACGAGGTGTTGTAACGGACGGTTCGATAGGCACCGTTGACGACGACGACGACTTATCAATCGCAGCAAACGTTGATTGATTTGACGCATGAAAACCATTTTCAATTACTGCGTTGTTCGGAACAGCTTCAATATTTCTATCGGGAAAATTTTCGTCCTCTGGGAGCATCAAGACAGGATTGCGATTGTGTCCAGGTCCAGCTGTTGGTAACGAGGCAAGTTCCTTGCGAGGCTTGATGTGAACAGCACTGCGACGATAACCAGCACCATCTACTTCTACCTGGAAAGAGCGTTCACTCAAGCGATTCAAAATCGTGCCAGGAATCCACTGTTTCGAAGATTCTGGATTCAACTGAACATATACTGGAGAGCCGACTTGAAGATTAGGTAGAGTCTTAGTTACTTTATCGTAGTGAAACTTAATTTTCTTTCGGTTTGCTTCAATAGCACCCGGAACACCTTCGACAACTTTCGGAAAAAGATTCTTTGCAGAAGTTGGAATGCCGCATCTGGTAGACCTGGAAAATAAACGAGCCGCTG
This sequence comes from Sabethes cyaneus, assembly GCF_943734655.1. Taxonomy (NCBI): domain Eukaryota; kingdom Metazoa; phylum Arthropoda; class Insecta; order Diptera; family Culicidae; genus Sabethes; species Sabethes cyaneus. The sequence continues at coordinate 42,667,554 of NC_071355.1, forward strand.
GACTGGAACCTATTTTATTGGGTATGTTCCGCCAATGCAAAAGTGCATACCAGAAATCAATTCCGGACTCTTGTGACTTTTTCAGCAAACGTTTGGCAATCTTCACGGCTGCTTCGGCTTTCCCATTCGCTTGTTGGTGATGAGGAGAAGATGTTATGTGCTGAAAGTCCCACTCGCGGCCAAACTCTACCATCTTTTGGCAAACAAAGTTAGTGCCATTGTCTGTAAGAATTACCTGAGGCTTTCCATGACGAGCGAAGTTTTCCTTACAGGCAGCTATAACGGAATCTGGCTTCAAATCTTTTAGGACGTTGACCTCAAAATAATCAGAATAGTGATCAACGGTTACTAGGAATGCTCTTCTGATATTTACGAAGTCTGCGAAGAAAACATCCATGGAAACAAATTGGAACGGGTACACTGGAATGCTGTGAGTCACCATTGGAGGATTTGATTGAGATGCTGCAAACTTGGCACATGTTGTGCACGACTGGACAACTTCTTTAATTTGAACACTCATTCCGGGCCAGAATAAGTTCGCGCGTGCTAATTTTAGAGTAGCTTCGATTCCACTGTGACTTGCGTGACAAATATCGATAAGTTTTCTGCGTAGAGAGTGCGGTATAAGGATTCTGTCGTTACGGAAAACTAAGCCGTCCTGGGTCGACAACTCCTGACAGTACCGGAAATATATTTTAACGCTGTCGGGCACTTGGTCGGCCGTCGTTGGCCAGCCATTTAGGATGAATTCGATGATGAGCTGCATCATCGAGTCGTTCGCTGTTGCTTGAATTATCTCACTCAAACGAGTATCCGAAATACTTAGGTAATTACTAAGTCTGACGCTGCCTACCTCTTCGATGACTTTGTATATGTTGCTTTTCTTGTACACATCTGCAGCTGCATTGTCGTTAAGCGGGGCCCTCGAAAGAGCATCAGCTACAACGTTGTTCTTGCCGGTCACATATTCCAAGGATATGCTATATCTTTGAAGGTTTAATAGCATATGTTGAAGTCGTCTGGGGGCTGATAGTAGAGGCTTCCGAAAAATGTTAATAAGAGGTCGATGATCGGTCTTAATAGTAACTCTAGGGTTTCCCACGATTAACTGATCGAATCGAACACAAGCAAACAAAATGGCAAGCAGTTCCTTCTCTATCTGGGCGTAATTCTTCTCCGTAGCAGTTAGTGTTCGGGAAGCGTATCCGATTACTCCGTCTTCTTGGAAAACAGCAGCTCCCAAACCGAAACAACTGGCATCACACTCAATGGTAATCGGTAAGTTCATATTGTAGTAGCGAAGCGTGCCAATGTCCGATACTAAATTCTTGACGCGTTTGAATTCCTCCTCCTCTGTCTCCGTCCACTGCCAAGGAACGGAAGTAGAAATCAATCTTCGCAAGTTTGTAATGTTCATGCTAAGATTTGGGATGAAGCGACTCAAGTAATTTATCATACCGACAAAGCGATGAACTTCTTTTCGATCCGATGGAGTAGGAAAGTTTCGTATCGTAGAAATTTTACTCTCATCTGGCTTCAATCCCTGGTCAGTGAGCACGTGTCCGTAAAAATCAACTGAAGTTTGGCATAATTTTAGTTTGGAACGGTTCAGTTTAACATTCCGTTCTTCGAGTCGGGATAGCAGATTTTCTAGATTAGTATTGTGATCGATCAATGCTTCTTCAAATGTACTGCCTTTTCCATATAGCAAGAGATCATCAGCAATACATTCTACTCCTTTAAGGCCTTGGATTACTTCCTGTAATTTCATTTGGAAGATTTCAGGGGCAGATGAAATACCAAAAGGAAGACGGGTCCATCTATAACGACCGTAGGGGGTCCAAAAGGTTGTCAACTTACTGCTGGCTTCGTCCAATTCGACATGCCAAAAGCCCTTCTTGGCATCCACTGTCGAAAATATCTTCGCATCACCCAGTTCAGGGAGTATCTCATCAAGAGTAACGAATTGTAAATGGGGTCTTTTGAGCGCCTTATTTAGTGGAATAGGATCTAAACATATTCGAATGCCTTTCATTTCAGAGTTACCCCGTTGAACCAAAACAAGGTTGCTAACCCATTCTGTGTGTTGTGGTTCCTTGACAATAATGCCGTCCTTTTCGAGAGAGGCCAATTCATTTTTCAACTTACCTCGCAAAGCGATGGGTACCCGACGAGGCTGTTGAATCAATGGAGGGATGTTTTCGTCACACTCTAGAGAGACCTTTCCAGCGAATTTTCCATAACCATTGAAGAGTTCCTTGTGTGCGTCGACAATCTGTTCTGCTTTGACGCGGTATATATTAAGTAACTTTGCAGATTTGGGTTCTGTTACAGAAACTGTTTTACAAAATTTGACGAGCTTCAGCACACGACACACATTTGCGGATAGCAGCGGACGGTGATTAACGTCAACTACTTGAAGCACTAAAGAATACTTCTTTCCCGCTCGGCGACAAGGTATTTTCACTTGACCCAAAACATTGATCGGGTTTCCGCCGAAACTCTGCAAACGGAACTGAGAAGGCAATAATGGTGGACTAGCGTTACCTGTTAGTTTTGACAAGCAAGCATGACCAATCAGGCTCGTGTTCGCTCCAGTATCCAATTCACACACAACGGGTTTCCATGAACTACCAATTTTCAAATCTAACTGGGCCGACACACCTCCACCTCGGGCACTGTTGTCAAAAATTCTACCGATCTCATATTCTTGTTCAGTTTCTTCCCCTGATTCGTCTGTTGAGGAACTTACGTCTGTCTCACTGTTTTCTTCATCAATTTTCTTCACTCTTCGGGGCTTCTGGTTACGTGACTTCCGACTCGATTTGCACACTTTTTCGAAATGGTTTTTACCATTGCAGCGACGACACTTTTTTCCGAATGCTGGACAGACACCTTTAACAAACTCGTGACGGTCACCACAGAACTTGCAACGCGATAGTTTCGATTTTGCCCTCTGCACTTTGTTCACCTCCACATCTGGAGTCGAGACACCTAGCTCAGATGAATGCTTCGTTGTTATCTCCTCCGCTCGGCACATATCAATTGCTTTCGTGGTATCAATATCAGGCATAGCTATCATTTTAGACCGAAGGCTAGGCCATTTATTGGCAGTCACAAGCTTAAATGTGACGAATTCTGCTTGTAACTCACCCAGCTTAGCTGTTTTGGCTAGAATCTTAAGCCGTGTAGCAAACTCGTCGATAGACTCTCTCGGGTGCTGAGCTGCTGAGAAATAATCCAACCGGTCTATGATGATGTTTCGCTTTGTAACCACTTTCTGCTTAATAGCACACAATGCCGCTTCAAGATTCGATTGCTCCTCCACAGTAAGCTCAAAATTAAAATATTTTTTTCTAGCGGGCTCGCCGATAACGGACAGAAGAAAACTCACTTTCTGCGGATCGTCGGCTGCTGGCCACCGGTCCATACCAATGGCTTTTGCGTAGTCTCGCCAGCTTTTTTCGAAAAAGTCGAAATTTTCTTGCATGTCTCCTTCCAAAGCGAGAGGAGACGGCTGCGGAACTGTTACACTTGCAGCACACGGCTGGCGACTAGCCGACACGTTAGCGGTATTCGATTGACTTACTGCGGTTGTCAATCCACGACATAATTCAGCAAACATTCTGGTTTGGTGATCAAGAAGCTGCTGGAACTGTATATTATCCATCTTTATGGCACACCGTAAAACACGTGACAAGGATACGAAAACAAAATGGCCGCCTGCAAACTGCGACTTAACGATTCACACGTTCTAATTTTCGTCCTTGCTTCTATAGTCTTGTTTGTTTAACACTGAATTTTCCCGCGATATCACAAATGACGCCGAAACACTTTCAGAAACAAACTTTTACTTCTGACACCATGTTTTATTAAAAGAAATACGGTTTGAAATTTTCCACCTTCTTTTATTCGACTGTACTCTACTACAAGCGGATACGGAATGAACGATCTTAAAACTAAATACAAAGTACATATGGATGTGGGTCTAAAGCTAAACGTAAAGAGCTAAACACGAGGGGTACATAGCTACCGCAACAGCTCCCTTTTGACAATTCTCGCTGCTCGATTGGCTCCCAAGATGGCTGCTTCCGCGTATCTCTCACCTCTGAGTATTGCGGTTATTTACATAAATTTTCATCCTGTTGCGGCGGTAGTCCGCATCGTCAATCACCGCAACGAGAACAAGAAAAGGTGGCCAAATATTTTTTGGTTTATATGTGCAATTGTTACTGATGCTTTAGCAACTAAAACTACCATAAAAAACTTCTTTTAGCCTCTTACATTCAAAAATCGGTTTTATATAAATTCATTGAATATCATAAGTATAAAAATTGGTGTAAATAGTAACAAAATTTAAGAAGTGATGCAAATATCTAAACAATAGAAATTAATCTATTTGTATGGCAGCTCTGGACAAAAGCACATCCTTCAATATTTGGCGAGCTCAGCATTGGGCGATAATGTATCGATATAACTGGTATCGATATTCGTGGACGAAATCTCGATAGAGATTTTTTGGAAATAGTTAATTTCGGCATGCATAAATAAATACAACCGCTCTGTAAATGTTAACACGTTATACGGAGTGTTATAAAATAAATGTAAAATGCAGATCGTCACGTGATGCGAGCAATTTTGCTGATTATGCTTTTAGCTGAGTATACGTATCGATATGTGAAAAATATCGATATTCAATTAACGATAATTCGTCAGCTTCGCTCAATACAGAATTATTTTGACAGCTTGCTATGAACTTTCCGAGAATGAAAAGATTTGTTGCAAAGCACATAACTTTGACAACCAGTTTAAAATTTCAAATATGGTTGCCAAGTAATGTGATTGGAAACTTCGCTGTCTTCAAATTTCTGAAAAAATCGGTGCAAAAGTACGCAGCTGTGAGATTCAATTCATCCAGACGAAAAGAAAAAGAGCGTTTAAAAACATTTCTCTGGCATGAAAACACAGTGATGAGCGCACTGATGACAGCACCAACCAGCGCACAGATAAAGAACAGATAAATAACAATGAGCAACTTTGACAATGAAATTCCCGATTCACAGACTTGTACAGATTGTTAGCATCATGTTTACCACAATGAGTCCTGTAGAAAAACAGCGACACTGGCATTCTATATATATTGATTCTACTGCTTCAGCTCAATGTGGTCTTCGGCAACTTTTTGAATAAAAAATTGATGCATCTTTTGAAGGGGTCGTCCAATATTTAAGCGTTGCTTAGACAACAATTTAAGTAATAACTTTTTGAGTAAACTTTTTTTCACCTTTTTGGTTTCAAAATATTGAAGATAAACCAATTTCAAGTAATTTTTCTGAAGATATGAAACTTCCAGCTTTTACTCATTTTCAGCAATAAAGAGGAATATTTTTGCTGAAGACTGTTTTGCTTCATATGCATTAATTAATAAGATATAACTGATTTTAGGTTAAAAACCGTCTGATGAAAAATCCGAATATCTTAGCCATCTGCAAGTATCTGCAAATAGTTTGCATACCAATTTGTAGGGAATTATTAAAGCTATCTGCCCAAATGTGTATTTCAGAGAATACCTGGGAATACCATGGCTGGGAATACCTGGGAATAGCGCGGATTTTTTTTCATACATTTTATAACTTAATAAATATGCGTCTTAGCGTCAAACAGTCTTCACAGAAAATATGTATTTCAACATACTAAATAACTTTGTAGAACATTTTAAAGCAATAAAATAATCGTGTGCAAAGTTATTGAGTGTAATTGAGTTTTAAGTGCTCTTTTTTAACACATCATTATAGTTCGTAACCGGTAAGAGATAAATAGTTACTTTATTCAGCAAAGTTGCTTATTTTAGTATTTTCTACAACTTTTGGAGAAAAAAACTATTTTTTTTAAATTATTTAAGAAAACAAAAGTTTGTATCACCCTAATAGCTGAATTCATGGTCACCCTAATAGTGCAGGAAGATGCGCTATATTTTATTATTTCACTTCTCTGAAGACACCACCCTTGAAAAAATACACATTTTTCATCAAACGGTTTTTAGCCTAAAAACAGTTATATCTTATTGATTAATGCAGGAAAAGCAAAACAGTCTTCAGCAAAAATATTCCTCTTTTATGTGCAAAATGTTGTCTAGAACATCACATTGAGCTGTCTGTTGAAATAAACATGTTACAAGAAGAAATGTGATTTGAGGGGTCGTTTATAAACAAAGGTCTATTACTGAAAATAGGTAAAAGGTAGAAGTTTGATATCTTTAGAAAAAATACTTGAAATTGGTTTATCTTTAATATTTTGAAACCAAAAAGGTGAAAAAAAGTTTACTCAAAAAGTTATTACTTAAATTGTTGTCTAAGTAACGCTTAAATATTGGACGACCCCTTCAAAAGATGCATCATTTTTTCATTCAAAAAGTTGCCGAAGACTACAATGAGCGAGACACGCCGTTTAACCGCAAATATATTTGTCCCGAAATTTTAATTTCTGGCCCATAGTGCAGGGGTTTGAAGACGAAGAAGGCTCCCAGTCCTGACGGGATACCGAGCGGGACAGTGGAGGTAACGATCCAAGCATATCTTGATGATATGTTTAGAGAGACGCTTCAGGACTGCCTAGAAGCAGGGCCCGACAACGTCACCTATAATTGCATAGCGTCACTCAACAATGAAGTAGTGAAGCTTCGGTTTCAACAGAAGCAGCACCGCTTCAGTTTCAAACTGGCTTCAGTCAGCGTTAGCGAAACGGGTTTCACTTCGTCATGACCATCGGTTTCAACTTTTCATTTGTACTTTTCTATCAAATATTCAGAAGAAGGCCAGCAACTATGAATGCAAATGAATTGAATTTGGGTAATATTTCCTACAATGCAACGCATATTAAAGTTAACCTTGAAAATGTCGACAAATCGTGCCTGACTTTCTGCCGTCGTCAATTGAAACAGCCACAAACTTCAACTGAAGCATGCTTGAAACGTTCTGTTCAACAAACGGAAGCAAGTCACTTCATGTATGAAGCGAAGGTAAGAGAAAGTCAGTTTCATTTATTTGTTTCGACGATGCCGGGCCCTGCCTAGAAGTAGAGGAAATTCCCCCAGTACCGGACACCTGAGTATTTTGACAGTACAATCAATATATATAGAATGCCAGTGTCGCTGGTGTTTCATGGATATTTTGGTGGCAAATATGTTGCTGGTTCGTGTCTTGGATATGGGAACTACATTGTCAAATTGCCCAATAGAAAATTTTCCTGCCGACGAAATACCCCAAAACGACCAAATCGGGTGATTTATCCTACGTGATTTACGGAAAAGCAGAAGGATTTTTTATTGGGTTGCCTTTTTAGTTTGACAATCAGATTCCCGTTTCGAATCGATCACTCACACATATGCGCATACAGTGTAAATACGTAATTTTCAAATGTGTGATGTTTACCACGAGCACTGCAACGACACTGGCATTCTATATATATTGATTCTACTATTTTGACATATATAAAATCAAAACTTAGCATTACTTCAGTTTTTATTAACTGGAAGAGTAATTTATAACATTATTTTCTAATAAAAATAGGTTACACGTACTTGCACAACTAATGAACCATTTTAGAAGCCAACTGATGAGAAATCGATAAAAATCTTTACTTAAAAATTGTGTCTCATAGTACCGGACTAGATAGAAGTCATAAAATATACCAATTCAGGGCTTACAGTTCTGAACACTTGCATACTTGTTTACTAAAGATTTTTAAAAACTTGCGTTGCATAAAAATTAATAGTTTTTTTTACGAACTACATCGGAGCTTTTCTGTTTTCTTCGAAAAATTGATCTGGTGTCCTCGTTTTTTTTCTCATATTTAAGGTAACCGGGTCGGAATATAACCTAAGCAAAAACAAAAACGATAGTGATATTCGTTTACCTTATAGCGAATTCATAAATTAACCTGGCTCAGGTCGATTAGCACTCAGTTTTAATCGAAGTGCTGTCAAAGCGTTCATAAATTAACCGAGATTGCATTTCGGTTAAACTGACAGCATTCAGTTTGAAGCGCAGGTTAAAACTGTCTAGCATTACGGTTTACGGGTCGATCTGTCAAACTGCCCGTATCGTTCATAAATTTCGGGTTCGAGTTAGCACGAACCCAGGTTAATTTATGAATTCGCTATTAGTTACACTTTCTTTGGCATGCAGTAATCGCGTAATCGCGTTCGTTCGATGGAACGATTAATCGATATCAGTACAAGCTGTGAGAATCGAAAATTTTCCAATCGATTCGAATAGCCGACACCGACAGTCGCGAAACCGAAGTGTTCAAAAAACGATTCAAATATTTGTAATTCAAACAATTTAAAACTCGGAATGTTTAAAACAGCACAATTATTCAATTAATTAGCTTTAGAAATACAATTGACTGTATTATTTACCGTACTGACGGAAAGTTTTCCATTTTCAGAATTGTTAATAGGCTAATTTAAAAAAATCAGAGGGGTTGTGTACAAGACACGACCGCATATATAGATGACGCAGGACTACGTAAGTCTCTTTGTAGTGATAGTAGCATGTGTTCAATCATTCAAGTAATCATTCGATTCTTCATGTATACATGCTATATGCAACATATATACATGCTACATACATTATTACATTGTATGTAACATTTATCAAAGTAGTAACATTGCATACGTTCAATTCTCAAAAGATTGTGCATTTGAAAACAATTTAACAAAATCAAAAACACAAACTATTGCTTTCCTGCTACCTTACGGAAATTAAAAATTGTTTTTATTACCCATGGTTTCCCACGTTGAAGGGATTTTACCTATTCAATCCTATTTTATCAACAGCACATCTTTTCACTACACTTGTAATGAAATGGCAAGCATGCGTATTCATACAGAGTCGTATTATAACCGAACACTACAGCTGTAGCACATTTTTCCAACACAGATATCAAATTCGCCGAGGTTTAATCGTCTTGCAGTAAAGAATTTGCGATCTGTTGGGACAACGAACTTGTGTCATTTGTTCTGGCACACTTCCCTAACACAGACATCAAATTGGACTAGGTTTAATCGCGTCCGTAAGAAATCTGTTTGCACGAGGGGGCTTCATCACTCTTTCTGGCGTACTTCCCAAGCAAGGACATCAAAATGGTCTAGGTTTAACCGCGGTGTTAAGAAATCTTGTTGAAATGAGGGAACTTTGTCACTTGTTTTGGCTTACTTCCCAAGCACAGATATCAAATTGGTATAGGTTTAGATCATCGCAAAGAATCTTCCAACCAATCACGAAGCGAGAATTCTGGTAAAACATAGGTGCATTATTTTCAATTTTTCAATAGTTTATCATCAAGAATCCATACTGTTCTTCATTTGGGTCAATTCTTAGAAGATTTTCCGATCGATTGGTGTAAGAATATTGAAAATCGATCGGAAAACCGCTGAGCTATTAGCGCTCAAAACCTTTCATTTTTCGTGACGCTCGCATTTTTCGATTTTTTGGAATGACACCCTATCTCAAAACTTGCCGTAAGACGTAGTCCTACGTCAAAAACCCGTCAGCAGCAGCACCACATATTTTTAGTAGTCCGGAAACTTCCGGCTCTTTGATCTGAGCGGAAGGTGAGATAAAAGTTGGTTTTAAGTTTTAAAAATAACCGTCGGTTTATATTATACAAGTTAATTTGTTTCAGATAAGCAAGCAGCAGAAAGCCCGAGAGAGCGCATGTTTTTTCAAAGATTTTCCCCTTTAGGTTCACAGTTGAAGCCAGCCTAAGTCCCTATAAGTAGAGCGCAGTGTTGGTATAGACTGCAGCAAGGATAAAAGGAGCACGTATCTGTGAGCAACTTTTTGGTCTTTGTACGATGTTCTCTTTTGCTGTTCTGCTAAAAAGCCACCTGCCGTATACGTATTGCGATGTGGCAAATTGAACTGCATGAAATGTGTTTCTAATGGTAAGTCGGTTGCTGGTAATAATGCAATGGTACAGTAACAACCAGTTCAGCAATGTATGGGAGTTTTAAAAACATGAATTTATCGAATGTTAAGAATCAATGAATATTGAATTGTTACATTTCTATTTTAAAACACATACTTAAATCGATATCCATCGATAGAACTAAAACAAGCTAACTTTGGTATAAATTCGACGTAAATAACAATAGCAGTGGGTAGTCTGTTTCCATATCAGATTTAATGGTTAAACCCTCCAGTTCGGGTGTCAACATACAAAAGTACACATCTCTTTATTACGAGATAGTAGTCAAGGTAGTGTTGCCAAAACCAAAACAAAATCCTCCCATCACTGGCAAGACAGTTTTCTCTGTGTTTTGCCAGCTTTAGTTTATCGAACTTCTTCTTTCCCGGGTGTAACTGGGTTTTAACCAACCCCAGTCAGTACCGTCGGGGACGAATGAAGATCGGAAGACGGTCGCCAATCGCTTTCGGGTACAAAAATAGTAGAGGTGATTGAGTTTGCAATCTCGTGAGCAAATAGCTTCGAATAAATAGCTCAGTCATTTACAATTCAATAAATTAACAAAAAACCAGAAATCCTTTGTTAATATTGAAAGAATCTGTATGGAAAAATAATCGACTACCTTTTTTTAAAAATTTTCACTGAAATTTTTGTTGAAGTGAAAACAAAATTGACAAGTGAATTAACATAACTTTAATAATTCAGTAATAGTAATAGTTTTTATGGTGCATAATCAGTAAAGTCCATATGATTACTATTTCATAATATTCAAATCACACACTTATTTTTTGCATTTTCAATATGCACCTGAGTTGGTCAATATACCGCAAGCAAACGAATATATTACAACACATTTTCGTTTTACATAGTTTTTGTATAACTTTTAAGGGACCATCGCGTCAGTATTTACAATGGTAATGGATTTTGAATTCCGTAGACATTTAGAAAACTAATTAATACACTTGCAAAAATCTATTGCTTTCTTTGTTGAAGGAAATTCACTGAAACGGGGTTTGAAGAGGATCGTTAGGTTTCTATTTTGTTGGCTCCATCATCATCGCTTTGCTTCGGCAGACGTCTTAAAAGTTGTCATTGATTCTGTAAATTTCAAAACCAGATTTTTTGTTTGAAACAAAAATTTTCATGAAAATGTGTTCTCCATGTTCAGTTTGGCATGAAAAATGCAGTGAATCCTGTTTTTAGCCCAAAAATTGCTTCCAAAATTGGGCTTTCTGACGAAAAGTTAATGACTGCTCACTCAAATGAAATTATTTTTAATGATGTAATTTTTTATTAAAAAAGGTAGTCGATGATTTTTCATACAAATTCTTTTGTTTGGGCGTGTTTGTGTACATTACTTTTGTACGCACACCACTTTTGTTAATTCAAACTATTTGCTTTGACCACAAACTTTTACACACAGTGTGAGCAAAGTTAAATGGAACTGTTGCAAAGTTTGAATATTGTTTATACATCGCGTTTAACGATGTTTGTGTTGTTGTTGCTGCTGTTGTGTTGTTGCTGTTGCTGACGTTGGAAATAAAAGCTGGATATAAACAGAGTTGACTGTCATACCAGTAATGGGATTATGTGGCTCCCGCCGTCGTCGCGAGCACATTTTAAACTTTTACATCTTTTTTTTTGTAATCCGCACTGGTGGATTATTCCGCTTGATTTTGTATGAAAACAGACTACCCAACAGGAGTTAAAAATAAGCATCGATTATATAGTTTCGTAGCAGGTAAAATAGTTCTATCATTACATAAAAGCCTTGATTTCATATTCGGACCAGAATCTCTGTTGTAGACTGCGATCAAATTTTGAGCTTTAAGAACTACCTAATTCTGAGAAATTCAGAATTCATCTTCTAAAAACTATTCAAAAACAAATTTCTAAAAAGTAATCGAATAATTTATTCTGAATTCTAACTAGTATTCTTCATAGTTTTAGAAGCATAAAACAAATTAGATGTATTATAATTATGCACTATTAGAAAGACTGGAAGTACAAACACTCTTCAGTATCAACAATATTCTACCACTATGGCCTTGCAATGCAACTGAACACTGACTTCTACAACTGCTCCAAGTGTATATAAAAGGAAGGCCCCATGTTGAATGTGAAAATATCGTTATTTTGCCTTTCTGTGTAGCCATCGCTAAAAGCGAAATGCACTGTAAAAGTATTAAACTGCCCTACTTATACGAGGGTCTTCGGGTAGTCTGTCTTCATGCAGGATACAATGGTCTAACCCACCAGTTCGGGTTGGCGTACACGAAATCGTTTAGAAACTGCCTCCAACCAAAGGTTAAAAACTTTTGAACTGTGATCGTGTTTACTATTCTTAACAAAATGGTTAACAATTCCATCTTGTTCCCAATAATGGTATGACACCGACCAATGTTCATTGCCATTCATGTTCCGAATCTGACTTTAACAGTTTTATAAACTCCCCATGAAATAACTGTGCAGAGGCAGAATGTGTGGAATCGCTCCAAGCAAAATTTGCTATAAGTTGTCCAAATCGGAACTCGTCGGGTCCCTTCCGTGCTGTTGTGAATCTGTACGAGGGAATCGTTTGGACACTTATAAATACTGGTTTTACGGCTCGTGTTTGCCTGTGAAACCTTAGGAAGTATCTGTGTGGAAATCTTTCGACTACCTTTTTGTTCTGCAAGAATAATTACACATGGTGAAACTATTTTACCTATTGCCTGTTACCAATTACCATTATAGTAATCAATTAAAGACCAAGTGTGGAACGGCGTAAATAGCTACTAAATTGAATGGCATGTTTTTAAACCCTTGGGCTTATCTTATCTTAGCTATCGTTCACCTTTATACATAAACAAACTTCATGAAACAATAGTTCACTTAATTCTTACCTTTGAAAGTCTAGTTTTTCCTGAATATTTATTTGTTTCATTTTGTCGGGAACCCTCACTTGGTACACATTTCCTTTCAAGATACTATAAGACAAAATGCGGAAGTTTTAAAATTCATTGGAAAGCACTACAGCAGTTGCTTTTCGAATGTTTTCGTTATCATCAAGTCCATTGGTTCACAACATCTTGCAACTAAATCATGGTTCTCTAGGGGTACATAAATTCATTGGCGACATCCTCAACAAACGTTCAAAGAGTTTCATCGATACGTAACATCTCCGAAAAATTGCTTCAGTGGTGTAGATATTTTTAAACATCCGAAAAGAAAGCACCGGGCAAAAGAAAGGGTTGGTTGCCCTGTTGGTTGCTCACTTTTCTATAGCTGTTCATTTTCAGTTTAAGCGATAAAATCGGTTGAAGAAAAGGGGTGTTTTTCACTTTAGTCGAAATGAATTATCTCGGATATGTTGTACGACAAGACTTTCACCCTTATTCTGCGAGTCTCGTGACTCAATATACGACAATTGTCACTCGCCGTGACTCACCACGGCGAGTCGAGTCACCTAACAAACCCCTGTCACCTAAGTGACAAATCGTGGCACCCAGGTGACAAAGCGAGTCACCTAGGTGACAATTGTCATCTGATTCGCGGCGACTCCAAAATAGTCACGTCACTCGCCTCGCAGAATAAGGGTGTTTGTCACTCTCTACAAGAGCCAGGGCAATGAGGATACTAAAGAGCAAAGACAGTATAACATTTTAGGTGTTCCGTGATCGTCGTAAGTCCCGTTACCAACGGGACTGTGATATTCACTATGCAGTATGTGACGAAAGTGTTGCGCTTTGCACACCACCGCCAGCGGCGGTGGCTGCGAACGGACTGAACTCAAGACTCACGTTTATTACCCTATTTATATGTACATCGTTTGACAATAGCTTATTGTTACTACATCTAGCCAGAACAACAATAGCGCTTTGTCTCATATTCGACCGAGTACACTGATTGTTGTTCTGCTAGATGTGAAGGTCAACGCGGTCATATTGCGGCTTGGTGCCGCAACATACTCCCGCACCAAAACCGAAGGTTTTACACTGCGATGTACAAAACGAGAATGATTATAGGGCTTAGCAGGAAGGCAAAAATTTAACTCGTGAGGTGTTGTCGAAGTCTCTCAGTCTATCACTCGAACTGGCGCAGAGTGGTCGGTATAACGTAACTGGACCGTGTGTCCCTACACAATGGCGCGGAGTGGCCTGAATAACGAATCTGGACCTGGTGTCCTCACATGGAGCCGAGTGGCTCGATCATCAAAAACGAATTGGCGCTGGGTGGCCGGGTTATCACAATTGGACTTGGCGTCCTCACAAAATGGCGCTGCGTGGCCGGATTATTACAACTGGACCTGGCGTCCTCACAAATTGGCGCTGCTTGGCCGGATTATAACGATTGGACCTGGTGTCCTCACAAGTTGGCGCAGAGTGGCCGAAGGTTACAACTGGATCTGGTGTCCACACAAATTGGCACTTGGTGGCCGGATTATCACACATGAATTCTCATAACGATGTACCGATGAAACGAAATGGATGAACGACAGAATGCCAGCGAGCTAGCTTCCTTCTGGCGAACGACCCAGATGAAATTTCTATCCGCAACTGAGCACTTGCTGATAAGAATACACCCTCGGATGCTGCAAGCTTCGGTGCTGTACAGCCCTCCTACTACTGGCTGAATCCAAAACCGGGGATTCAGAAGCTGAATGTATTTTACTAAGCGGCTGTGATTCGCCCACACCGGCATAGCTCCGCTCGGGGATTTGTTGCTAAGCGGCTGCGAAGTCACCCACACCGGCCTAGCTGAAGCGTAGTGAATGAAATCCTATTTCGACTATCGATATGCCGTAATTCCTCTGGTACGACGAGCACAGCAAGGTTCAGCGGCATCATCCCACTACGTGGATGCCAAATGTAACACACTCTAGTAGCAATGCAGCAACACGGTCGATGGATTTGATGTCCCGTTAGTAAACTGTTACTGTTCTAGTCACTATACCACTACCGAAAATATCACGTGTTGCTTCGAACCGATAGCACGATCGATAAAACTGAAGTCCCGTTGGTAAAACGTTGTCAGTGCCAGGACAAATCCTGGTCACGGCACCAATGTTCCGTGATCGTCGTAAGGGGGGCCGGTTACCAACGGGACTGTGATATTCACTATGCAGTATGTGACGAAAGTGTTGCGCTTTGCACACCACCGCCAGCGGCGGTGGCTGCGAACGGACTGAACTCAAGACTCACGTTTATTACCCTATTTGTATGTACATCGTTTGACAATAGCTTATTGTTACTACATCTAGCCAGAACAACAATAGCGCTTTGTCTCATATTCGACCGAGTACACTGATTGTTGTTCTGCTAGATGTGAAGGTCAACGCGGTCATATTGCGGCTTGGTGCCGCAACATGTTCCTGCTTCGTCGTAATTGCCTATTCCCGTCCTATCCAACACAAATTAATTAAAATATCAGCGATTTTAATGACACACAATGCAACATTAGTTATTCCCTAATATTTTAGTTTGTTGCCTCTAATACGCGATCAATCAAAGTGAGCTGAGATCTATTTAAATACTTTTTTTTTCATTAAAGAATTCCTAGCAGCCAAATTTCCAACGTTTTTTCGAACAACGAAGAAGAAAATATCGACTAATCGTTTCAATTTCCGTTATTCATAAAATGAAAATAACTCACGCAATGCATTGTTACTATTCTGCAACCGGGAAAACTTGCATAACCTACAGAAATTTTGCAGAATAACATTTGTCATGCTGTCCTACACAAATACATGCGCGCTAGCTTCGTAAACATTATGATTTTTAGTTCGGACGATGAAAAATTTTAAACGGACGGATTTTAAAACGATACGACGAATTAAAGATAATAAAGTCAGTTGCGTAATTTCAATCAAATGCTTTATTAATCGCTTTTTAGTGAATTCAAAGGGCACAGATCGAAAGGTAAGTGTGTTTGAGTCAAATCAGCAGCAGAGCTTTTGGAGTATTCAATAAATCCGCCTAAGAAATGATGAAAATTAAAGTGGCTTTCCTTATTACGACGGGAATTAGATAGACAACGATATCCCTACTCGCTCGCTACTCGAGATGGTCTTAGCCATCTCAGTGACTGACAACACAAATAAAAATCTGAGGGGTTGAGCACAAGACATGACCGCATAGGTGACATAGGACTACGTGTCTCTTTGTAGCGATAGTAGGATGTATCCATGTATGTAATAATCTCCTTTATTCTTGTTTACGGCCGTATCCTGCATTCGTACGAATAGTTTGCTTCGAACGAATCGGGAAGCACTATTCTCATATTCGAATGAACAAAAGGAAGGGGAGCTCGAACGTTCGAATTGATTCGGGCAAAAAAATCAGAGGGGTTGTGTACAAGACACGACCGCATATATAGGTGACGCAGGACTACGTAAGTCTCTTCATGTATACATGCTATATGCAACTTATATACATGCTACATGCGTTGTATGTAACATTTACCAAAGTACAAAGTAGTAACATTGCATACTACCACAATAGATCAAAATAATGGTCGCAGTGGTCAAATCTTCCGACAAAAAAAAAACATTGCATACGTTCAATTCTCAAAAGATTGTGCATTTGAAAACAATTTAACAAAATCAAGAACACAAACTATTGCTTTCCTGCTACCTTACTGAAATTAAAGATTGTTTTTATTACCCACGGTTCCCCACGTTGAAGGGATTTTACCAATTCAATCCTATTTTATCAACAGCACATCTTTTCAATACACTTCTAATGAAACGGTCGGTAAGCATGCGTATTCACGGGAAACTAGCAGTCATTGACGTCGGAAAGCCCAATTTCGGAAGCAGCTTTTCGGCCCAAAAGCGGGATTGTGTTTATAAAAATGTATATACTGCATTCTTCTTGCCAATCTGAACACAGCGAATATGTTTTCATAAACCGAATTTTTGTTTCAAACAAAAAAACTGCTTTTGAAATTGGCAGAATCGATGATGACTAATTTCACCTTCATATAGAGTCGTATTATAACCGAACACTACAGCTGTAGCACATTTTTCCAACACAGATCAAATTCGCCGAGGTTTAATCGTCTCGCAGTAAAGAATTTGCGATCTGTTGGGACAACGAACTTTTGTCATTTTTTCTGGCACACTTCCCAAACACAGACATCAAATCGGACTAGGTTTAATCGCGTTCGTAAGAAATCTGTTGGCACGAGGGGGCTTTGTCACTCTTTCTGGCGACTTCCCAAGCAAGGACATCAAAATGGTCTAGGTTTAACCGCGGTGTTAAGAAATCTTGTTGAAATGAGGAAACTTGGTCACTTGTTTTGGCTTACTTTCCAAGCACAGATATCAAATTGGTATAGGTTTAGATCTGTAGGAGATATAGTAGGCATGGCGTAGAGTAGAAGTATATATAAGATTGTCATTCACTGTAAAATGATTAGTAGCATTCGAGAAGCCCAATAAACGTGTTAATAAGAATTTCCTGGAATATTTATCGTCTACAAATATCAGAAGTGGGATCTTCCAACAATTTAGAAAATGCTTTCCTGGATGGGACTGACAATTGAGGAGATCCGAATGTTGCAGCTAACCTAGCTAATCCTGATTTGGTAGTTCCATTATATACTGCCTTCCAAAAAGACAATGCCTCGGTCACAGGATCCGGAAACATCCGAATATGAAATCGAGTGATTGACATTCCATTAATTCCTCCTAATGATGGATCCAAATATAAAACTCCAATTTTATATTCTGTAGAATCTAGTGCTTTAGGATGTCTTAGGAGGTTACGAGGACTGGTTCGTAATGCTGGATTGTGCATGGTCATAATTTCATTGACAAAATTCCCTAACCAATTGTAATTGACAATGGCGTTCACCGGACTTTTCGAATAGTGAGAAACTGTAAGACAATTTGTAGACACGGTCGCTAAAACATTTCCAAGTGACGGTAATTGATCGTTGGTTGTGCATGTTATTCGAGAATATCTCTTTTCTTCAAGGCAAGTGATATTTCCTCGGAATAATATCACTTTCCCATAAATTAGCAAATCTGCTGCTTGAAGCGTTTCATCTTCATTTATTCTCAACCCTATTCGTTTTGTTGCAACCCGGATAGCATTCATAATTACTTCATTATTCTGTGCTATCTTGGTTAGGTGACTTTTTAATTCATGTTCCTCCGTATAAGGATTGACACTGTACTCAGAACAAATAACCTGATTATCTCCTTGAGCCAGGATTCGTATTGATGTATTTCTTATTCGAGATTCTCTCTCTATGACTAACAAATTCAGTAGACTCCAACCCTTTTGTCTTAAGCCTTCGAACTGTAGGAGATATAGTAGGCATGGCGTAGAGTAGAAGTATATATAAGATTGTCATTCACTGTAAAATGATTAGTAGCATTCGAGAAGCTCAATAAACGTGTTAATAAGAATTTCCTGGAATATTTATCGTCTACAGATCATCGCAAAGAATGTTCCTACCAATCACGAAGCGAGAATTCCGGTAAAACATAGGTGCATTATTTTCAATGTTTCAATAGTTCAACATCAAGAATCCATACTTTTCTTCATTTGGGTCAATTCTTAGAAAATTTTCCGATCGATTGGTGTAAGAATATTGAAAATCGATAGGAAAACCGCTGAGCTATTAGCACTCAAAACCTTTCATTTTTCGTGACGCTCGCATTTTTCGATTTTTTGGAATGACACCCTATCTCAAAACTTGCCGTAAGACGTAGTCCTACGTCAAAATCTGGCCTAAATCTGCGCATTATTGCATCGCATTTTTCTAAGGATTGCATGCAATCACTCTTTTTCTCTAAAACGTGGCTAAAATTAATTATTCTTTCTAATTATGCTGGGTAATTTGATGATTGCAAAGATTTTCGATCATAAATTTGTTAATTTTCACATAAATAAATTTGTTGTTTCAAGGACAATCTTAGCGTTGGTGCTAACGGCGACGTTTTCTGCCATATAAAATACTATCAGTTTGACGTTAAATTATTTCGCTCTCAAATATTATGGCCCGTTTGTGAATAATGACGTAATATTCAACAGACATTTATAAAAAAATACGCAATGGTCATAGTTATGCACAATGTTAAAAAATACTTATATAAAGAAAAATGCGCAGAATTAGGAGCGATCACGGTAGTGTGAAATGTGAAAATTGCAACCAGAAAATAGAAGAACAGAAAATAGAAACCATAAAAAAGGAAAGGAAAATATAAACTGCAAGAGAAGAAAAGAAACGAAAAAGAACGAAGAGAAAAACAAAATGTGAATGCGTTAAAAGAAGAAAGGAAATAACAAACAAGCAGAACTAGGAAACAGGGAAAAGAGAACCGGAAGCAAAAACGGAAAAGAAGGGAAACAAAGAAAGGATAACAGAAAAAAAAAGAAAAGGAAAGTAGGTTGAGGAAATAAAAAAAAGAAGCCAGAAGTGCAAAACAACAGAACATAGCAAACATGAAAATATGAAACAAAAAGAAATGAAAATGAAAGTGAAAATAAAACAAGTGAAGAGGAAAAGGGAAAGAGAAAGAAAGATAAGAAAAAAATAGAAAAGATAAGAATAAAACAGAAACAGGAAAATGGGAAATGGAAAGAGGAAAGAGGAAGAAAGAAAGAAGAAAATAAGAGGAAGAAAGGCGAAATATAAAAGAGAAAAAAGGTAACAGGGAAAGGAACAATGACAAAAAAGAAGACAAAAGAATAAGGCCATCGCAAATTATTTCTAAAGTTTTTGTCCTTGGAAATTGGCTTAATAAATCAGGGGGCAAAAAATAATTTGTAGGATATGCGTTAAATTTTTTTGTATAAAATCAATGGTGGCCTCTACAGCCTGAAAAACTCGAAAAATGAGTGTACAAGTTCCTTCAGTTGGGTCACCCCTACGAAATGGTACTTTCTACGAAAAGATTCTCCGTGAAATGGTACATCCCGCGTAAGGGTTTTCGCAAAATGGTATTCTGCGAAACTCTATATTCCGTGTTATGGTCAACCGAGAATGGGTGTTCCGCAAAATGGTAGGGGAATGTGGGGCAAGATGGTCACCCCAGTTTTTGGGCGTCTATTTGGGTCATAATCACATTTTAGTTGCATTATTGAATAACAATAATGCATGAAGCTAAGCGACAAAAAATACATCTCGGAAAAATATGAAAATACCATAAAAATATATGTTGGAACTAAGTTTGCTACATTGCTGATTTTTCTTATAATATCAGCGTGACCGAATTTAAGGTTTGGTGATGTAAATAATTTGTTTTACTCCAATATTTTATTTTCTTCTAAGTCTATACATATTTATTGATGAAGTGCATCGATATACTTGCGGGGTTTGCAGCTAGTTTTTAAAAGTAAAAAAATTGAAAAAATTCTTTTAATCGGGGCATGACAGCCACCTGTGATAGGGGTAAGATCGCCACCTAGCTTAGGAAAAATCTAACCTCAAAATTCATTTGTAAGTTGTATCAAAAACGTAAAAAAAAAGTGTGTGCCTAGTTCTTTCGGAGATGGTTCGCAGTTATAAACGAGTTTCTGGCCGGAAAAGCTGGACAAAAACTAGCTTGGTCGCAGCTATCGAAGCAGTTAACACTGGAACATCTGTAAAACGAGCCGCTATTGAGCACGGAATACCTCGAAACACTTTGAAGCGGCATTTCAATTTACACAAAAGGCAAACGGAGCAGCAGGAGCACAGTTTGGACCGTTACAGAAATATTTTTACGCAGCAGCAAGAGCGTGAACTGGTAAATTACATTCTCGAAATGGAAAAACTGTTCTACGGAGTTACACCGAAAGAGATTCGAAGTATGGCATTCCAACTAGCTAATGGAATAAAGCATCAATTCGACAAAAAATCCGAGCTAGTTGGACACGACTGGTTCTATGGTTTCAGGAAACGCCATCCAGACCTTTCCTTGCGATCTCCAGAAGCCACATCAGCAGCGCGGGCCCAAGGTTTTAATCGAGTAAATGTACGTGATTTTTTTGATACAATGCAGTATGTGCTGGACCCAAATTTACATTCCTGCCGACCCAAATTTACAACGTCGATGAGACTTGCGTTATGACGGTATAGAAGCTTCAAGGTTAGGATTGGGTATTATTAATTTGTCTTTCCTTATAGGTTCAAACAAAACGGTCAAAAGTATTGGCTCTAAAAGGAAGGCAACAAGTTGGATGCATAACGTCCGCCGAGCGAGGTACTCTTTCTACGGCATGTATTTGTGTGTCTGCAGCAGGACAATTTTTGCCGCCGATGTTGATATTTCCTCGTGAAAGACTCACGGATAGATTGAAGATTGGTGCTCCGCCAGATACTCTATTTTGCTGTAACTCATCTGGATGGATGACAGTTGATTAATTTAACTTGTGGTTCGATCATTTTCTGAAGCATGTTCGGCCGTCTCCAGAACACCCAGCATTGATCATCCTAGATGGACATGCATCACATACTAAAAACTTAGCGTTTTTAGAAAAAGCTAAGCAGAATAGTGTTACAGTTGTGAGCCTCCCACCGCATTGCAGTCACAAGCTACAGCCGTTGGATGTCTCCTTCATGGGGCCACTAAAAACAAACCTCTTCCAAGCGACCGAAAGGTTTCTCAAGAAAACCCCTGGGAAAGTTGTAACCCTCAATGACATTAGCAGCCTTCTGGGAGAGGCATTCATTAAAACTGCCACACCGTCCAATGTCATTAACGGGTTTATAAAAACAGGTATCTATCCTTTCAACAGATTCATTTTTAAGGAAGATGAATTTACTCCATCAGATGTGACCGATGTGTACGGTAGCAACCCGTTCATGAATAATTGTGATATTCAGACTTCTCTCCTTGGCGGCACTATGCTAGATGATGACCTTGACCTTGAACCTCCTATCCTTGTTTTGGCTTCAACGATTTTGGAGAAGAAATTGTGCAAGACATGACCTCGATTGCAAAAACTCACTTTCAAGGCGCTGGGTCAGATGTTTCGAAGTCGAAGACAGTTTGTGTTTCGGTCGATAATTCGACACGGGAAGATCCGGCTTGCTCAGAAAGGCAAAAAACCACGGAAAGCTTCAAAGTTACACCCGCCATGATCCAACCTCTACCGAAGATAAAAGGTAGACTCATGTCGCAACGTCGCAGGGAAAAGGCTACGGAGTTGACTGGTAAAACATATCGCCAGGCACTGAAATCGGCAGAAGCAAGCAAGGACATCCTGCGGGTAAACCAAGGTCTTAAACGAGCTCATAAAATGCCTTCCAAGCTTCCCAAAACGAAGTACTCGAAGCGACAACATAAAGATAATATAGAAGATTCACTATGCATTGTATGTGGTCTCCGCTTCAGTTCCTCTGAACGTGGGGAAGGCTGGTCGAAATGCCTCCGGTGCAATTCTTGGTTTCATCAGTGCTCCGGGAAACGATATCCATCATGCAATAACTGATTATGTTTTAACATTTCGTAACTAAAAATTTGAATCCAAAGAATGGGTTTTTGTTTTGTTATAGCATTATTATTGTTTAAGTTAAATAAAAACATTCAAAATTTCTAGAAAAAATGAATTGTTTTAATGCATTTCTATTATGTTTACCCAGGGCCATCTTTCCCCGAAGAGGTGTCCATCTTGCCCCGCATATGAAAACACTATACCCAACATAATTATTATTTTTAAAATACACTTGTTTGCTATTTAATGGTTAATTCTCAAGGGTTCTTCGTTATAACTTCGCAGAAAAGACTTGATTTAATAGATTTACGGATAAATTAACGATATTCTGATAAATTTGGTTGTCCCACACACCCTACCGCTTAAGGTGGCCATCTTGCCCCACATTCCCCTATTCGGCGAAATGGTTTGTAATGATGGCGAATATTTAAATACTATCCGCTTTATTTTATCAGGTTAAGCAATGGGAGGAGTTGTTTTCTACTTTACTGTGAGGAAAATGTGTATATTTAAACACCCATGAACTCCTCAGAAACTTGCAAAACTTGAGATTGTGACTAAGGTAATCAGAGATTTACGATTAATGTACAACACCAACACAGTTTAATTTGTGCCAATACGAAGTTTGTCGGGTCAGCTAGTATTTATTATTTGAATCGCTATTTAATAAATAGCTATTTAATAAATTTGAAGCGATTCGCCCCGTGTTGACAGGCATATTTTCATGTATTAAGTAAGTACAGGATAATTATTATTAAAATATGCATTTGCATAGGACTCGAAAAATTGCTGCAAGGCAGAGTATCTCGATGTAATGCTATTTTACTTTACGGTATTCATTATCTCAGGGCATTTGAAACATCCTGTTCGTCGTGACACGTGAGTGATAAAATTAATATTTTAATTTTAATTTATTTCCTAGTCTTCGATTATATCGTACAGCCAGTCTGTACCAATGAAAAGAAGAAGACGAAGTCAACATAGTAAATGGCCTGTGTGGTTCAACTCACATCTAAAAAATCTTAAAAATAGAAAACAAAAAGCACACAAAAAATTCAAAAATGAAAACAATACCATTAACTTGAATAATTATCTCAATATTTGCGAAGAACTCAACTCGGCCACTAAAATCGCGTATGAAGAATATAATAGTAAAGTCGAAAATGAAGTCAAATCATGCCCAAAAAATTTCTTTAACTATGTAAATACTAAATTGAAAAGCAGTAATTTCCCATCCCAAATGAAACTTGACGGGCTTATTGGAAATAATGCTCATGAAATCTGCAACCTTTTCGCAAATTTCTTTCAAGTAGTATATACAACATTCACCGAAGAAGACCGCGACCAGGAATATTTCTCATTTATCCCCGAATTTTCTAACGACATATCTGTCTCTCAACTATCAGAAATTGACGTATTTGAAGCACTCAAAGGCTTGAATGCGTCAAAAGGGCCGGGGCCTGACGGAATAGCACCCATATTTCTCAAAAACCTGGCCGAAGAACTTGCTACACCATTACAACGCCTATTTAACATGTCTCTGAAAAATGGAAAATTCCCGAAAATATGGAAATCTTCGTATTTAGTCCCTATCTTCAAATCAGGAACAAAATCAGACATCCGAAACTACCGTGGAATTGCCATTATCTCTTGCATTCCTAAACTATTTGAATCAATTATAAATGAAAAAAATTTTCAACAAGTAAAACACAAAATTACAAGTCAGCAACACGGCTTTTTTAAAGGCCGCTCTACTGCCTCAATTCTTCTGGAATTTGTAACTTTTACTCTTAATGCAATGGACAGTGGCAACCACGTAGAAGCTATTTACACGGACTTTAGTAAGGCATTTGACAGAATAGACATACCATTATTAATCTTCAAATTAGGCAAAATTGGAATAGGACCGAAGCTCTTGAAATGGCTTCAATCATATTTAACGGAACGTAAACAAATTGTTCGCTTTCAAAATGCCCTCTCGGACCCTATTCAAGTCACCTCTGGGGTTCCCCAAGGTTCCCACTTAGGGCCACTTCTTTTCATTTTGCACGTAAATGACATTTCCTACATACTTAACCACTCAAAAGCACTTGTATATGCAGACGACATGAAAATATATATGGAAATAAAAAATGCCCATGACGTCGCAGTATTTCAGAATGAAGTCAATGTATTCAACACTTGGTGCAACAAATCTTTGCTAAACCTCAATGTAAAAAAATGTAACTCAATAGCATTTAGCAGGAAAATTCAAACTCCCTCTATTAACATATACTTAGGAAACAATATTGTACCAAAATGTAAAATTGTAAGGGATCTAGGAGTAATCTTAGACTCAAAACTAACATTTACAGAACATTACAATACCATTATTAACAAAGCAAATAGAATGCTGGGCTTTATCAAACGCTTCAGTCATAATTTCAAAGACCCATACACAATAAAACTTTTATACATTACATATGTAAGACCTATTCTGGAATATTGCAATATTGTATGGCACCCACAGACTGCGTTACACGAAGGACGCATTGAATCTGTTCAGAAACAATTTCTACTATACGCGCTTCGAAAACTTAACTGGACAGTATTTCCATTACCATCTTATGAAGCGCGCTGCATGCTCATCCATATACAAACACTTAAAGAACGTCGCGAACAAGCAATGCTTTACTTTATCAATGACATTATTTCTCAACGCATCCAGTCCGCAGATTTGCTTGCTCAATTAAACTTTTATGCGCCGAGTCGTAACCTTAGAACTAGAAAAATATTTTTGGAAAAATCATATAAGACCAATTATGCGAAAAATGGACCAGTCAATAATATGATGCGCCTTTATAATCAAAATTGCGAAAGAATTGACATCACTATGTCCAGAATCCAAATGAAACTACGACTTAGCCATAGAAATAATGTATAGTATATAAGTAAACATTGTAATAACATTATTGTATGTAGTCTACAAATGCTTGACGAATAAAACGAAGTTCTTAATATAAACTTACTCTATTTTTAAAAGTTCTTCTAGATACACTAAACTCATAACAGTCAGATACAATATTAAATTCACGGGAACACACATCAATCGGATTATTTTGGTCGAAAAGAGTAGGGTCGTTTGGGGTGATTTGGACACCTGGGGTAAAATGGACAGGTGCTTTATCTCGGAAAGTAGCAGTTTCTCTGCATTCATATTATTCTCAACTTCTTCCATTATTAACGTAAAAAAATTGGGCTTAACTTTCACAGGTGTTGCCAAATGTAAATGTAAACAAAACAACTGCCTAAAACGACACCAAATGTAATTTTGATGCTCTAGGTCAGCGGTTCCCAACCTTTTTCGATTCGCGTACCCCCTGACGGATTTCCCTATACTATTCTGCAGCGAACTAAAGTTTTGGCGAACCCCTGGGGGTTCGCGAACCCCCATTTGGGAACCGCTGCTCTAGGTTTTAAGGTTTTTCCAGTGATTTAAAAAACTTTTCAAATTATTGTGCAGTCTAGTTCTGTTTGGCTACATAAGAGAAACTGTTTGATAGAAAATTATAGCGAGATTGTATAAAAATAAATCCAATTTTTTAAACTCATATTGTTGTATGCTATGTGGGGTGAAATGGTCAGTTTTTTTGGGGTGAAATGGTCCAGTTAATTTTAAACCATTTCTTTGGTCTCATTAATTCTAGATACCGTAAAAGTACAAAATAGATGTGCATGTGATGTTAAAACAAGAATCCACCGAAAAGATCATTATAGACAATCAAGAATGGGTTTTAGGTATTTGAGAGTATTTGCAATCCCGCCAATCGCCAAAAGGAACATTCGCAACAAAAGTCAGGGATTTTAATAATCGGGTTTCGATGTGTTTGAGAACTAACTGAACGAAATATTTTTCTGGTCATTTTCCCTCATACTCAGATTCATATGGAAATTTGTGATTTTTGAGGCACTCGGGGCTAATCCCTGAATGTCTATGGTTGTGCAAAATACAATGTCACATTCATTTTGTTATCGTAACTATTTTATCCCAATCGATAATATGTCGAACTGTCATTA
This sequence comes from Sabethes cyaneus, assembly GCF_943734655.1. Classification (NCBI taxonomy): domain Eukaryota; kingdom Metazoa; phylum Arthropoda; class Insecta; order Diptera; family Culicidae; genus Sabethes; species Sabethes cyaneus. The sequence continues at coordinate 42,693,995 of NC_071355.1, forward strand.
TATCTTCAGCTTTAGGTTTGACCACTCTCTCTGAGCCACCAGGAACTACTGCAGGAGCACTTGCTTGTGAAAAATGTCGAATAAGACTTTAAATAAGATCTAGATTCTTCGAAGTGAGGTTTTGTTTACTTGCGAAAAAACTAAAGTGATATTGGTATAACTTAGGAACTGGCTCTTCCACTCAGATAGACGGAACTGAGCTCGAAACGCTAGTACTAGTTAATATGTGTTCCTAAGTAGTCTGCTATAAGTCTCAGTATGTTATTTCGTTAAAAACAACCGTTTTTTTACACATTGTCCATATCACCCCAAACAAAATTTTGAAACAAAATCATCAACAAAAGATCATCATTTTTTTTTAACCTATTTTAGCAAAACTGAGCTAGATACAATTGTTAAACTCCGCTAGTAAACAGAAAACAAGTAAATCTCGGTATACGATTCAACTTTTTTGAGTTTTGATGCATAGATTTTGGGATAATAGGTGATTTGCTTAGGGTGTCCAAATTCCCCCCAAATTACCCTACGGTGTAAAGAAAGCCGAACGAAATCCGCTCGCCGGATCATAAGATCAGTCGCAATGGGTTGATGGGATGATGAACTACTTAAGGTTGAAATTACTCTAAATAAATGTTTCTGGAGCTTGGTTCGTTTTGGCAGAATTCCGACCAAATGACATTTTGCTCTCTTTCCCTCTAACTTGTCCTGTCCTAAGGTATAGTATCCTGCACGCTGCATACGAATACCATACACACTGTGTACCATTGTTTCATTTTTTTTTTACTATTTCCATCGTCTATCAAAACCGCGTAAATTCCGAAATTCGCGTAAAAATAACTCGAAAGGCCGTTGGCTGGCTAACCTTCTAGTGGGATCTCACGTGGATGAGCTTCAGATCCCGTATGGATTTTCAAAAAAAAAGGTAGTCGAATAGATTTTAATGCGAGATACTGTAACTGATAAGTTTACATACACGCTTTCTTCTCAAAACAAGCAGAAGAGGTTGATCCTATGCTACAATACCTTGAGAATAAAGCATGTGGTTTTTTATCTTATTTACTGATGATGTCAGGGAATTTATAATGCCCTTCTACCTTCTATAAGATAATGAATTAAAGCCATGTAAAGAGGGATGGGCGACGCCCGTGGAAAAGATCCTCTCGTTTCTTTCACCTTTCACCGCAAGTTTTAAAACGCTGGCAATATTATTGTACTTCTAAAGATTCCAGTAATGGGCGATAACTAAAACCTTATCCGAGAGCGGTAAGGCTATTATTATACATTTTTGATTAAGCCGTACTGGTGGTTTAAACCATCTTATCTTGCACAAAACTAGACTACCCAAAGATGTTAACCAAACAGTTGAAACATATGAAAAATATGGCTAGTTTGAGTTCTATCGATGGTTATTGACAGTCCCATTGTGCATTTCGAGGTCCGTCGAACGAAAGTGGATGATAGTATTCTCCAAAATCAAATGGGTGAACAACTCCTGCGAAATAAGTCGGAAACGGAATTAAGATTCGTCGGAATACAAAATGAGGGCGTGAAAGTAAACTGCTCTGCTGTTATACTGAAAAAATAACACAATTTATTTATTTACAGTCTTCATATACAATCTTCAAAAAGAAACCTAAAAAGATTGCGTTCATTTGTTAACAACGTTCGAAATCAAATGACTCATTTAGTTCACACAAAAGAAAAACGTGTTTCAATTCGCAAACATCACTTCAATACTTGTTTCTAGCTGGTCGGAGAGAATTAGTTCGAGATCTACAAACCGCTACCAGAATATCTCTATCTGCGGCTGTAGCTTTGACGGTAATTTCTATCGTAATCACCACCGCCACCGCCGCCACCTCCACCACTGTAACGGCTGCCATAACTACGATCACGATACGAATTGTTATAGGGGTCATACCGGTTGCCACGATGAGGCCGACCACGATTATTATTATAGTAGCCACCGCGACGCTGCCCGCCACCATAATATCCACCGCCATGGTGTCCACCACCGTAGGGGCTTGATTTTTTCCAGGGATGTACTATCGGCGGTGGTTTTACGGGCTTTTCGCACACTGCTCGATACTCCGGGTCGTTCTCGGTGTATCGGTCTTTGGACTCCTCTTCCAGCTCGTTAAGAAACATAACGTCCTCTTCGGTTAGCTTATTGATGTTGCGTTTGGGGTCAACCATTTTGACGAGGGTACGAGAGTGGTTCAGTGGTCACTAATCGTCGCGTAGTGCTTTTTCTCGCATAAGCAATGAGTTGACGTCTGAAATATGTAGCTTTGTGAACCATAATCTGTTGAAATAATACTTAACACTTACATCGTTCCGATATTATATTGCTGTAAATCAGTGCGTAGAATCCGTTTTCACCCGGAAAATAGCGACGAGACGTTGCAGTTTCGATAGGTTCAAACATCCAACCCAGATGAGTTCGACACTTTGGACATACACACAATTTCCAAGAGTAACCGGGAAACCACGAATGTAACGTGCTCCACTGTTTAGAGAAAACATTTGTAATGTTCTACCATTATGCCATTCTAAAAATAGCACTTACCGAATCTACCTTTGCGCAGTAAGCTTGGTTAACTACGACGATTTTGAATCTAATTCCGAGAGTATTCTGAACTTCCTGTACTACTACCTGTTTACCGGTCAGCAGTGTCTGATTGCTAGAGCCAATAGCCAGAGGACTGTGCTTATCTATCAGGAAGTTCGACAAACTGACGTCGTGACCGCACGAACGACAAATGAAGAAATCTGCAAATGAAACAAAATTTAACGTTTTCTTATAAACCACTCTACCGAACACTGTCACAGTGTTACCGGTCTAATTAGATTAATAGCAGGATAATCAAAGACGAAATATTTACCGCATTTACCGGAAAATTCCGTCAGTTCGAAAACTAGCACAAAGCCAAAAGGCTGCAAAGCCTATTGTTCTTTAACGCAACCCTCAGCTCTCTGCCGTAGGCTAAAAACAGCAAAAATTGCAACTACTTACCTTCCGGCACAGTTTCCTCCGCCGAGGAATCTAATATTGAAGTGGTAAACAGTTGAAAAACGAAGAAAATCACCAATAAAATATGCATCAAAAGCCGACTTTCATTGCACTTCATAGCTTTTCGCAAGCACTCGCTTCTGCAGAGAAACCGAACGTGCGATTGTAAGAAGTCGGCACACGGCGGCCGCTAAAATTGACAGCTGTCAAATCGAACTGTCACGCACCGGACCGGTACCGCATTTTCAGCCGCCGAGCAGCGTCGCGGCTCACGTGGCGCACGGCTGAGTACTGCGAAACTAGGGTACCGGTTTCTGTTATAACTTCAAGACCAACTTTTCCTTGTGGTTATTTCGGCATGTACAATACTCACAAAATATTTTGTACAAAAACTCGCAATGTTGGTTGTATTCCACACGCTCATCTCAAACAACAGTCACGCACACACACACGCACTCACACTTTACTGAAACATCTCAGCGTACGGCACTTTGTTGAAAACGTTCGACACAACCGACTGGAATATTTGCACGAAGGCATTCACGATGGCCGGTTTCAGCTCCTTCAGAATGTCCTGCCAGTTGTCGTTCAGGAACTGGTTCATGTTATCCCCGAGGGCCTTGTCGCCGTTGAACAGGTTGGAGAAGTGCATGTAGAAGCGAGTCGTGTCGAAGGTGGCCTTCAGTTTGTCCACCTGATAGTGCTTTTTACCGTTGGCACGGTCAACCAGCTTGCCGGTCCACTTCAGCTGGATGTGACAATTTTCTGTTAAATTAATAGAAATTGTCATAAATCAGTCATTTCTTTTTTGGTATAGCATAAAATTTTACCCATTGTCATGTTGCTGTGTCCTTCACCCTGGATGGGCAGAATCAGCACCTTGCCGTTAATTTTGTAGCCACCTATTAGCGAGGCAACCGGCACCAAAATGCCTAGATCCATCTTGGTTGGGTCCGCAGTGAAGCCACTGAAATTTCGAGCAAAAGTGAGGTTAGATTTTAAATCGTTTGAAGACCTTTGTAAACGTACTTGGCCTTTTTGATCACACTCTGCGATAATCCCGTCAGTTCTACGTTCTTGAAGTTAAGCACGATATTGATTGGGCCGTCGCCTTGCACAATGTCCATTTTCTCAATTATCAACGGATCCAACGAGACGAGATTCACCTCCGGAATACCCTTGCTGTGCTTGGCGAATGTGGTGCCAATCCGTTCGAACAGGCACTTTTCGTCGTTCGGTTTGCAGAGAGTGTATCCAGGTGCTAGAAATAGAAATAGAAGCGAGAAAGTCATTTAATTACTGCTGCAAAAAATGGCTTAGATGAAGACTAAGACTTTTATTAGAGTCAGCACTAACCAGGCTCACGTGGCTAGAAAAACATTGACCATATCGAGCTTCATTCATTCGTGGGAAAGTCAAAAACACAGCTTTATAAAAAGCTTTGTTGAGAGATAAAAACATTAATTTATGCAAAACATCATGTTTATTGCCGTCACAAAAACAGTGAATAAATTTCCTTCTCAATAGCAACGATTCAATGGCTTTCAATTATACCTACATTATAATACTTTTATTAATTGCGCAGCAATTATTGTTTTACTGTATGGATTACTTTTTTTCACTATTGTACGAATTATTTATATTTGTTATTGGCCACGTATATGTTCCTAATGAGATTCATTACACTATAATTAAATACGAGAAATTATCGGTGATTCATTTACGCGTAAGCGCGAATCAAGAGTTTGGATTGTGATGAGGGGTGATGGATGTGATGTGATAGTACGCTGGGCAAACCGGCTCAAAGGTAGGGCTTATTTCACGCTTTTCCTAGCAGGATTTGTGGTGAATCCCCCATGGGATTTTTTTTTATTGTTGAGTGCTATTTACCAACCCTTTGAGACATCTACATCTACGATTATATCTACCGAACCGAACAGCAGTAAATCCCTATTAAATAAAGAATTGCAACGAGCGAATGACAGCCCCTTTACTGTTTGTTTACGGGTCTCAAAAGTGTTTTTTTCTTCGTGACGCGGCCCATCGCGCCAAACCTGCCAAACGCATTTTTTCCAAGTGGATCCAAACTTTCGTATAATAGTGTATGTTTTCAGAAACTTTAGGCTAATATTGCCGCTGCCCAAAATATGACGTCATCGGGGATTTCAATACTCAGGTCGGCCAGGAGGAGGAATACAAACCGGTGATTGGAAGGTTCAGAGTACACCAGCGGACCAATGAAATGGGCCTAACTAAGACTTCTCGACTTTGCCGCCTTCAAGAACATGGCCGTACGTAGTACTTGTTTCCAGCACAGAATCCATCACAAGTACACCTGGAGGTCACCAAATCAGACAGACTCACAGATAGACCACGTTTTGATCGACAGTCCGCACTTCTCAAACATTATCGACGTCAGATCCTATCAAAGCGCTAACGTTGACTCGGACCACTACCTAGTGATGGTTAAGATGCGCCCAAAACTCTTCGTTGTGAACAACATTCGGTACCGACGCCTCGATTGGATCTCGCGCGGCTGAAGCCTGAACGTCGCCGCAAACTACGCGCATTCACTCGAAGCTGCGCTGCCGGAAAAGGACGAACTGGACGAAGCCCCTCTGACTGTTGGAACACTATCAAAATAGCCATCAGCAGTGTAGCGGAGAGCTCCATCGTGCATGTGGCCCGGAATCAGCGGAACAATTGGTTTGACGATGAATGTAGGAGGGTGATGGATGAGGAGAACGCTGCGTGGGCGGCCAAGATACGCAGTGCCACACGTCAGAACGTGGAAAGACACAAACAGAAGAAGATGCAGCGAAACCAAATCTTTCGGGAGAAAAAGCGCTACCTGCAATAGCAGGAATATGCAGATTTAGAGCGGCTGCATCGTTCTCAGGAAACGCGAAAGTTCTACCAGCAACTGAACGGATCCCGCAAAGGCTTTGTGCCGCGAGTCGAAATGTGTCGGGATAAAACTGGCAGTATTCTGACGGACGATCGTGAGGTGACCGATAGGTGGAAGTAGCACATCGACGAAAACCTGAATGGCGCTCAGGCGGAGAACCATGGCGGCGGCGAAAGCGATATCGACGGTGTAACAAACGGGGAAGAGGTGCCAGTTAAATGCAGCTAAAGAACAACAAGTCAGCTGGGAAAGATGGCATCGGAGCGGAGCTTATTAAAATGGGCCCAAAAAAGCTGGCCCTTTGTTTACACCGACTAATTGTTAGAATTTGTGATACGGTGCGCGACAAAAGAATTTGGGTAAAGTGCGACAAGTTGGACTGTGAGAACTATCGAGCGACCATCGTTCTCAATGCCGCCTATAAAGTGCTGTCCCAAATCATTTTCCGCCGACTATCACCAATTGCGAACAGATTTGTGGGAACATGTCAAGCCGGCTTCGTCGAAGGTTGGCCTACAACAGATCAAATATTTACACTGCGACAAATCTTCCAAAAGGGCCATGAATACAGAGTTCCCACGCACCATTTGTTCGTTGACTTCAAAGCCGCATATGATACCATCGACCGGAAAGAGCTATGGAAAATCATGGACGAGAACAGCTTCCCCAGGAAGCTCATCAAACTGATTAAATCTACGATGGATAATACACAGTGCAGTGTTCGAATTTTGGGTGGATTGTCAAGTTCATTCAAATCACACAGAGAGCTTCGTCAAGGTGATGGTCTTTCATGCCTGCTATTCAACATAGCGCTACAAAGTGTTATGAACCGAGCGGATATAAACACGAGGGGCACAATATCCAACAAATCTAATCAATTCGTCTGCTTTGCCGATGACATGGATGTTATCGGCAGAACATCTGTGGCAGTGGCTGAACAATACACCAGACTAAAGCGCAAAGCAGAAAAGATTGGGTTAAAGGTAAATACGTCTAAAACAAAGTATATGCTGGCCAGCGGAGCTGAGGCCGAACGACGCCGCGTGGGCAGTAGTATATTGATCGACGGCGGTGAGTTTAAGGTAGTCGACGAATTTGTCTACCTTGGTTCACTGGTAACGGCGGACAATGATATCAGTCATTAGACTCGGAGTCGTATTAACAGCGGATGTCGTGCTTACTATGGGCTTCACAAGTAATTGCGGTCGAGTCCCCATACAATCAGCATTTGTGGCTCGAGCAGCACGTTCTTCATAATTGTGTCCCCCCATACAAAGTGCACCCTGTACAAGACGCTTATTAGACCGGTTGTTCTCTACGGACATGAAACATGGACAATGCTCGAGGAGAACCTGCGAGTGTTCGTAGTTTTCGAACGACGAGTGCTAAGAACGATCTTCGGCGGCGTACAGGAGAACGGAGTATGGAGGCGGAGGATGAACCATGAATTCGCACAGCTCTATGACGAACCCAGTATCCAGAAGGTGACTAAAACTGGACGGATACGATGGGCAGGACATGTTGCAAGAATGTCGGACAACTACCCTGCAAAGATGGTGTTCGCCTCAAATCTGGTAGGAACAAGACGACCAGGAGCGCAGCGAGCAAGATGTTTAAACTAGGTGCAGCGAGATCTGGCGGAGAGTACTCGGTGTCCGAGGAATTGAAAAATGGTAGCCCTCAACCGAGTTACATGGAGAAACTATGTTCAACAGGCTTTGTTTAAGGACGGCAAGCCACCTAAGTAAGTAAGTTGTATGGGAGCCCCCTTCTTAGGGGGAAGGGGTCTCTAACCATCATAAGAACCTTTGCCGGCCCCAAAAACCCCTACATGCAAATTTTCACGCCGATCGGTTCAGTAGTTTTCGATTCTATAAGGAACATAACGACAGACAGACAGACAGAAATTCATTTTTATTAGTATAGATCCCCTTATTGAGACGTCGCGGTTACCATTGGCTCCATCGCAAGATCCGACCGAAAAGCGTTCTGTCGCTGTGTAACGCAAGGAAGTTGCACTTAATGCTGAAAGAGGGAATTGCTAGCGAAAGGCAAGTGGATCAAGGCTTTTTATTCAGGCAAGCAAGGCGATCGGCCGTGCCTACAAGTTCGAGTCGAGAATAGATAATCCCACGCGGCGGTGAAAAGAAGTCGTCCGTGTGTCGCGAAGTGCTGTGCGCAGTAGCGAAAAATCCCCGCTTCAATCTTCAATCACCGTTGAATCGTCCGTGAATAGAATACCGCTATCAGGTAAACCTATTACTGTAAAATACCTGTAAGTCAGCCAGCGTGAGGGTTCCAGGCCGGCAAGTGTACCCGAACACAAGTTAGCCATTATGGTAAGTGGGCTAAGTGTCAGTCAGTGCGCGAACAGGGTAAAAAATCAACTCACAAGAATGTTCTACACCCCATGCGACAGCTGACAGCCTCGTGTCGCAATACTTCAGAGAAGTCACCGTAGCACCCCTCCCGCAGAACTGCGGTCCCGTTTCCAGTCAAATAGCCAACGCGCGTCCGGGGAAAGTTAAAACCATCTAAATCGGTAAAATAGGCAACCCCCTGGGATTTCGGGTGAGTCTGCATGCTTAAATCAACTTAAGTAAAACCTCTACTCTACAATATATGCAGATTTAAAGACCGTTTTCTACCGTATCGACTACGAAATATTGTTGAGCTGGATGAAGAAATTTGGAATTTCTATTACATTCTGATGGATGAGGTCTTACCTTACCGACCGCAGTTTATGTGTAAAGATCGATTCGGAAAAAGCGGAACTGCTTTGCAATCTATCAGCAGTTCCTAAAGGAAGCAACTTCTCGGAGAAAATTTCGGAGTTATTAGGCAACTCGGATTCATCTTGAATCCGTAGTAACTTTCATATGTTATGCTGTTAGGATACTACCCGAAAGCAACCCGTCGGACTTGCCTCCTGGTGATCGAAGGCTCAGATTATTGCGACTCGAAAAGAGACGTTGCTCAAGAGCTTATCTTGGCCGAGCAGATTGACTGTCGAACTGTTCTGGAACAGACTAGATTAAAAACCGAGGCTCGGATGATTGAGCAAAAGATAAACGAAGAACGAACGCGCGTCTCTCGCGGACGATAATCGTTGACGGCGGCGAACTAGAAGTGGTAGATGGGTTCGTAATTTAGGATCGTTGGTAACAGCCAACAACATTAGTAAAGTGATCCAGCGGCGCATTTGAGCTAGGAATCTGACCTACTACTTTGACTTTGCGAAACGCTACGGTTAAGAACCATATACCGCCGCACAAAGCTGACAATGTACACTGCCCATAAACGCATAACAGTCCCATATGACTTATCACCATTTTTGAGATAAACCTGGGAATCATCTTTAAATTTCCTATTCTTTCAATATTTCAAACAAAAAAGCTATGTTTGTTCCCAAAATGTTGAAAAAAATATTAAACTATGTCAGTCCCATATTACAAATAAACGCATAACAGTCACAGTAGTGAAAATATATGAATAAGCATTTGATTTTGGAAATTCCTGAACCGATTTGACTGCAACAACTACCAAACGAAAGATTTTATGGCCTACAAGAACACTATTGAAGATAATTTGGAGCGGATACACGGTGCCGAAGCTGTAGTCGGAACAAGTTCCGGAATATATGAAACTTGAACCACATTGAATCACAATAATTCCATTATACGACACCTTTAAGTACTCGAATTTGCAAAACTAGACCATTGGTAGTTGTATAAAGTGTTGAAGACGTCATTGACCATATCTAACCACATATCCGGAAATGTTCCGGATACCCCTACAGGGATCAGTTTCTGAATAGAACTAAAATACAACATGTGATATCTCTAAGTACGCGAAAGTGCAAAATTAGCTCAAAATAGTTCCTTTGTCGCCATATAATATGTCCAGGATCACATTGGTCATACTCGGACACGTTCTGGGAGTGTTCCTGACACAGGAAAGCGACCAGTTTCTCAGTTGAACAAAACCCCTTATGCGACCCCACGATAACAAATTACAAATAAAAGCAGAAAATGCTAGGAACTGGTAGTTTATCTTCAGAGTTATGCTTGCTCCCGTAAAATTTTAAATAGTTCAGTACAGACATTTGAAACAGTTGAATTAAATGTGCACGTGAATTATCAAAACAACAACGACACGTGGTCTTGAAAATACTCCACCGGCAGTCACCGGCTCACCGGCAACGCAAGGATCAAGGCATGCTGTGAGTGTGACTGTTATGCATTTATTCTTGCTTATTCAAGGACAAATAAACGCATATCAGTAACTTCGGTAGTTTTTATAAGATTTGGAACAAATTGTAGGTCACTTGTGAACTAATTGCTTGTAAAAGTATTCTATAATGTACATTCAAGTAATATTATGACGATTTGGACGATTTGTTTCCAAAATTTACTCAATATTTAAGAACAAATGTAGCGGTTTCAAATGCGTTTTTCGCCGCTACACGTTTTTGCATATGTGACTGTCTTCCATTTATGGGCAGTACACAACTCTCATTGAACCGGCAGTCCTTTATGGACTTGTGACGCTACTCACGGAGGGCTGCAGAACGCCCCTGGCTGCGAACGATGTTCGGCAGAGTACAAACTGAAAGCGGCGAGTGACGGAGGCGTATGTATAACGAGCTACAGGCATTGCTTGGAGAGATACCCAGCCTACATGTGCCGAAAGTCGGCAGTCTACGGTGAGCCGAACACATCGTAAAAATGTCTGCCGACGGCGAAACCGAATCTCTTCAACAACTCGTTCGTAACACATGTGCACATACAAAAAAGTTTGAGAAATGGAGTCGAGTCATAGATTTAAGCCTTGCGATTTCATTTCGATGATCAGTTTTCACATCAGTGATTGCTTTAGCAGGCTTTACCTTTACCACAAACAATACCGTAATCAATGGTCACTGTAGTATTGCAGTTTAAATTTATAGTTTTATTCTGAAAGTCTAACTGAACCCTCGTTATTACACAATCTACATCTATCCACATTTTACGATGATATATAAAAGCATATTCCATCATAAGGGCGATTTAGTTGTTTTTATCAAAGTATCTAATTCAATCCAATATGCAGTAACAAAAATTTAATTATTCTACCACTGATTAGAAACTCTAATAACATTCACAACCGTCACTTTTTTCTTCGTTCTACTGTGCCATGCGCCTACTTTGATTGTGCAGCATTTGATTTATCAAAGATCTGACTGGTCCAAAATCTAAAGTCCGGTAGAAGTGGCATAAATGCGACAGTTGCAAATACGTACGGAATTTTGCTCCATTACAGCTGGATAGCACCACTAGGAGTGCAAACAGTACTCCTGTAAAGACCGATGTAATCGTCATTTCGACTGGTGTTGCAGCAGAACACTAAAAAGTTCGTTAAATTCACCGATGCACGGAACACGCACTTGAACGACGTCACAAATGCGCCAGGAATTAAAAACCGCGAAGCGGGGCACACGGAATGACTCCGAAACGGAAATAGAACTTTTCTACCGGTCACGGTATTACTACACGACACGACAGATTGTCGACCAACGAATGAAGCGTTGTGCTAATCTGTTTGAATTTATATATAAAAATCTGTCCGAGGCAAAAAATAAACATAAATAAACAAGCACAAAACGGCGTGTTCTCTCGCGAGGAAGTGCGCAAAACTATAACCAGCCAGTCTCGCCTTCCCTCATCGTCCGCCCGCTCTGATATCGAACCAAGGAGAACCTCTCAACTGAGCCACCGGCGGCAGCAACAGCAGCAGCCAGCAGCCGCCGTCAGCAGACACAATCGTAACGGGGCAGTGATAGCAATTAAACTAAGATCATCTGTACGTACAGCTGGTCTGGCGTCCTAACAGGTAACATGTTCTAGGAACTTTCAATGGAAATTCCCGATGCAATTCGCACTTCGCAGCGACAATCGAATTTGAACATCGCATCGATGGAGACGCCTAGTAAACGGTACGAATTCAACGGGTTCGTCGCTTAGGCAGCCTGAGCTTGAAATCTCTTTTTGTAACGATTTGTTTCCAGACAATCGTTTCCCACAGAAGACCGACACCTCGATGGAGAGGTGTTCAATCAAATTAATGATGAATCTCGTTATTGTTTTCACGTGTACCATACTGCTGCTGCTGTCCATATGATGGCAGCCATCGACGCAATCAACACATCCGACACCTCCGTTTAGGTAGCAAAAGGTTAATACCTCGTCGAGCTCTAGCGGCAGCGTTCCGACGAGCACCGCACCAGCACAGCTGCTACTGCCAATAATCAATTAGTTTTCCCGATCGTAAATGATGTGAATCTACATTGTGGAATTAAATTAATAAAGCCTGTCAAACGGCCTTATCGAGCTCATGCCGCATACAGATAGTGGCAATCAACATGCACTCTTGTCGTTATTTTCTGGAATTTGAATCCGGAATAGATTGTGAAGATAGTGCGCTTGCTGTTCATCAAACTTCAGCCTTTATTTAAAAGAAATTGGGCTTCTTAAAAAACTGGTTTGTTGAACTCGGGTGCAGCTAGCCAAAAGTTGCGGTCAAGTTTCTAATAATGAAATAATGATAGACCGAAATTTAAAAATTCTCCAATTATTGTGTGCTAAGTTTATGTACTTGTCGGTAAATTTTAGACGTATTTTTGTTTTATTTGGCGCTTCTCCATAATGGTCCTAAAAATAACCATGCACGGGTTTTTCCCTAAATTACAAGAAGCAGAAACAAATGTATTCAAAACGACCCTTGCATTGCGGGATAGCTATTTAGGAATACAGTCGTACTGGATTAGAGGGGCTCAAATACTCTTCCATTCAGTGGTCTAGAATGGAAATTAGAAAAAATAAAATTCTGTGAAGCCAGATTTCACTGGATCAGAGAGCATTCTGCATGCTCACACACAGGTTTGAAAGGTTGTGGATTCAAATAATTGAACATCAAATAAATCAGTTATTTGTGAATCTATCTTTATGACTTTAAAGCGTTAACAAGAAACCAGAGTATGTCGTAAATTAATTTTATGTGGCAAAAACAAAATGAATTTAACAGTGAAACCAAGTATGCGCTTTTTGTGCGCTTTATTCGTTCGTAAAAAGCAAAATCGTGGTACTAACAGTTCTGATTTTTATTACTACACGGCTGAAGACCTTCACCTTAAAATAAATTTTTATCGAGCTAACATCACGAGCATTGCTGTTTAGCTACTTCGGGTGTTTATTTCTTACAATTAAATTCAATTTTTAGATTCAATACTCGGTCACACTTCTTGAGACTGAAAATTTAAAAGAGTAAATTAAACAATAACTATTAGTAGGTAACAAGCAAGCAGTCATATCTATTCTTAGGCCAACATTGATAGTTCTCAGTGCCTACGTGATTAACTTAAGGGTAACGCCAAAGTGAAGTCGACTTATGACGCGATGTGATTTTTATTGCTGTAGTTAAAAACGGAACCTACGGCTAGGGTTAAGAAAAAAATGAGCATCTCGTTGCGTCACGCTAGTGCAACGATCGTATGCCAGTTTTCTAAAACAAGATAAAGATTCATAGGAATGTTACCCACAGGCATCAGATTGGCTGTTCTTGACATCTGTTTGTGTACAAACCACCTAATAATTGATAAATCTTACAAACAAATTGGACTGAATGTGAATGATGAGACAAAAATATTTCTGGAAAAGACGGAGTTTGTTCTGTTGGATAGCATGTTCGAAGCGTTGTTGCAATTAAAATTCCCATCAAGAATATGTTAATCCTTTAAATATAACCATACGCTTATATTCTTCCTAATTTCATAATTCATAGTTTTAATGAGATCACAAAAACTGTTTCAAGAATCTCCTTTTGGCAGTCGGATTTGGATCACATAAAACAGCTGCCAGACGTAGATTTAACCGCACCTAAAACACAATCACAACGCTGGGTTTATGATGGTAGCAGGTATGAAGAACAAGTGCATAAATTATTATCAGCAAAGCAAGCATCATCATCCACTTCTCTGCTGTTGCCAACCACCGCACCGTTTCGGCAAATTAATCGCCTAAAACATGATCATTCTCGTGTCCATCTTAAACACGTGACGCAAGACCGGCCGAACTTAAGAGCTCTACCGATATAAAATAAACAATTAAACGACGCACGAATTAACCTCTTCGTTTTAGGTACATACTTGGTCTGTGTTAACAGCCTGAAATGGAAGCTGAATCTCTCGTTGTGAGAAAGTTTACCATATTATAGTGCTTTTTTAAGTTTTGTTCTAACGCTGTAAAATGCTACTGATACACTGCCCCCATTTATAACCGTTCCCAATTTTATATCAACTTTGACTTATTTTTGTATTGTAATATTTCTCCGAATGTTTTGTGAATGTTATAAATGTTGTTTTTTACTTTATCAAAGTTTTCTCTCAGTGGTTTTCTTTTGTATATGTATGCATGGGATAGCTACCAGTTCAGTTCAAGCATTTCCCATCGAGTGTAAGCAGAATTATTCATTGGCTGGGGGGGTGGTCTATACTGCCCATGGATGTAAAGTTGACGTAAAAAACAATTTCACCAAAATCTACTTTTTCGTTGCAACACATGCTTCACTATATAATACACCAAATACACATAAAAATAAACATATTTTGTTTGAAAAGATTGCGGCAATAATGGAAAAACCATTTGACGTAAGTGCCACTTCTATGCAATAATGACGTCTCTCCCTACAGTGTGCAATCCATACAAAGAAACATCCACATTTTTAGGCGAATTTCGGAATTTACGCGGTTTCTTTTTACGCGAATTTCGGAATTTACGCGGTTTTTTTTACGCAAGTTTCGGAATTTATGCGGTTTTTTACGTGATTTTCGGAATTTACACGAATGCGCTCAAAACGTCTATTTTTTCACGTAGGGGAAGGGCTGTAAAGACGGACACTGCGGGAAAGACGAACACTTGTCATATTTCATAAACAATAATTTTTTGAAGCAAATCAATGATGGGAAATGTTTCTATAGACTGAATGAACACTTTTGAATTGAACTGCCGATTTTCAGCAGCGCAGCTGTCAAATGTATAAGCAAAACAAAGAAAAAATGCATTGATGCGCTGACCGATGTAATTTTGTGTGTGAAGAAAATAGCTGGTAAATCGTTAAAAAACAATATTTTTATGCTATATCGACGACATTGCGTTAGTTTGATCCTTCACTGAATATCCATTTATTTTAAAAACGAATCAGTAAAAAGTTTTTGAAGTTTGAAAAAATGGTATCCAAGTCGGGAAAGACGGACACCCAAAGGTAAGGAAAGACGGACACAAAGATTTAGAACTCATTTTGCGCAACAACGATTTAATATTGCAAATACTTACATATTATAAATGTAAAAGTAACCAGAAGTCAACAGTTGGAACAGTTGGAATAGGAAAACTTTTAGAAACAATTAATTCGTCACCAATTTATTTCCTCGCTCAAAGGGGGGATTGCGAAGGGGGTTTTCCCAAACTAATTTTTTCCTAAATACATAATGAAATATGTTAATCTTTCTTAATACTGATAATTCAACGACGCGTGACACCTTTTTGCGAGTGTCCGTCTTTCCCGCCCATGAGCAGAAACTCTGATTTATACATAATGTTTATGATATTGTTTGTTCGATTTAATCGACGTTTTTCGGCGAAATAAGTATGAAGATTTTTAAATACCAGTTAGTCCGGACGTTTCGAGCTACTGCTGGTCTTTGCTCATCATCTGCGGACACTAAAACACTATATTAGGCACATTTACAACATAAAACATATTACAAATTCTTAACTTACACTTTTTCGTCCATTAGGTTCTACTTGGTTTATCTTTCTCTTTACTATGTCTTACTTTCTATTTCTCTTTCTCGCAAGTTTTTTGATTACAGGGTCATATGCAGCTTTGAACGTTGCGGAATCTACTTGTCTCTTCACAACATTGTTCTCACCTTTAATTTTAATGTAAAATGTTTCCGCTATTAGTCTAGTGTTATGCTTAGTTATTTGCTCTACGATTTTGGCTTCGTCATTTACGCGGGACGTATGCTTCGCGTAAAAATCGACTTGAGTGTATTTAGCAACATTATCTCAAAAAGCTATGTCGCGATCCCCTAAGGAACACAGGAATAACTCCGAAGCCATGTGACATATGGCCATGATTTGTAGATATTATGAAAATAGAAAAGATTTTCAGGAACATTCCCAAATTTAGTGAAAAAATATTGAAATCTAAAATGGTTATGCCCATTTTGTAAATTTTCGGATGCTAAATATGATGTAGACCTTATAGGGGTTTATATGCACATTGAATGTTGTTTGTCAAACTCGTCATCACTAAACCATTTCTTACAAAGTTCGTGGTCTTTTAAAAGAGGTCTGATGTCAACTAAACCACTTCAATTAAACGTATGGCATGTGAACCCCGATTAGTTCCTGCATCTCAACATTAGCATCATTTTAGGCTTATATAAAAATTTGTCGTGAATGGAACTAACGGTGAACGAACTTAAATGTATCTTTTAATATTATGTTTTTTATAAATTAACAAACTTAAATTGAAGTAAATATTCAATAATAAGATTTTCTGTCAAAAGTTTATTATATTAACCATTGTCTGTTTTATACCTCTTATCGACGTAAACAGATGGATGGAATGGATGGAATACTTATGAAGATTCAACAATCTAAGTAGGGTAGTTGATCCAATAGTTGTGGTGGTTGTATAACATTTCGCCGAAGACCATATCGCGGAGTACCGTTTCGCGGAATACCATTTCGCGGAAAACATTTTCGCGGAAAGTACTATTTCGCGGAATGTACCAAAACGCCGAAAACCCTTTCGCGGAAAGGACTATTCCGCGGAAAACCGTTTGGGGGAAAGAAACATTTCGCGGAAAACCATTTGGCGGAAAATATTGTTTCGCGGAAAACCATGTTAGTAGCAAACGTTTCCTAGATGATTCAGGGCGAGCCGGCCGCAGGCAACGGCGAGTGTTCGCCGGTGACCCGCCGTCGGAAGCGCCGGCCACTGCGGGGGGGCAGCCCCCCTGCAGAGATCACATCTGTTTAGGTCTATTCGTTTTCCTAGGTCTACTGACCTCTAGTCAGTTTTCCCTAGTCCTCGCATCAATTTAACTTTCGTTGAATACAAAGCGGCGAAGCCGCGTTTTGCGGTTTCCAAACTGAATGAGCGGTGGTTCTCTGCCAAATAGTACTTTCGGCGAAAATTTTTTCCGCGAAATAGTACTTTCCGCAAAAACGTTTTCCGCGAAATGGTACTTTCCGCGAAAATGTTTTCCGCGAAATGGTTTTCCGCGAAACAGTATATTCCGCGTTATGGTCATCCGCGAATTGGTTTTCCGCGAAATGGTATTCGGCGAAATGTTATACAATCGGTGTGGTAGTACCAGTAGTTGTGCTACTATTCATTGTTAATGTATATTTTTGGCACTGTAGCATTTTGAATAAAACATTTACGTTCATTATTTAAAACAAGTTCTTAGGAGTATTGGTAGTTAGACTACACCATTTAAAATTAAAGGATTATTTGCTAAAATGACGATTTTGTAAAACCTAACTCAACTTATAGGCGCAGTTGAAGCGCAAAACTATAGGCGCTCATTTCTATAGTTGCGCTACAATGTTTTTCCACCTAGCAACCTAGCAATGTATACGGAATAACACAACTAAAGGAACACCAAACTTAATTAAGGGAACATTAGCGCAACTATTGGTACAATTCTACCTCCTATTACAGGTCCAATATACAGGAGTTAGACAAAATGATCGGGACAGGCAAAATTTTGACGAAATTCAAACGGCCATAACTTCTACAAAACAAGACATTTTTAGATGAAACCAGTCGCATTTGACCGGATTTTTTTTTTAAATCTTTCAATATTTCAGTAGCAAGTGAATACCGGAGATTTTCCGAGTTGGCTTGATTTTGTTCATCGCATTCATATTTTATCCCAAAACTAGACTTAATTTCCAGTCGATTAGCGAAAAGAGAACGAAAATCCGTCGAGAAACACACAAATTAGAAATTACGGCCATTTCCGTGAAATCTAATTCTAAGGTCAAATGCAAATCCAGTTTCAAGTGCAATTTGAAGTCCTAATGACTAATTTCAATATCCCATTTCAAATCCAATTTCCAGTCTAATTAAATTTCAACCTCACCAGCGATTTTAATTTCATGTCCTATTCGAGTTCGTGTATTTGGGATCGCTGGTGACCGCGGACAACAACACTAGTAAGGAGATGCAGCGGCGCATCCAAGCGGGAAATCGGGCCTACTTTGCCCTTCGCAAAACGTTACGATCAGGAAGCATACGCCGCCGCACGAAGCTAACAATGTACAAACCCTTCTTAGACCGGTAGTTCTTTATGGACTTGAAGCCGTGACGCTGCTCACGGAGGACATACGCGCCCTTGCCGTGTTCGAGCGGAAAGTGCTGCTGAGGATATTTGGCGGAGTACAAACTAAAAGCGGAGAGTGGCGGAGGCGTATGAATCACGAGCTACAGGCACTGCTTGGGGAGACTCCCATCGTATCTAGCGAAAGTTAGCAGGCTACGGTGGGCCGGACATGTCGTAAGGATGCCGGACAACAGTGGGACGAAAATAGTCCTCTTCAACAACCCCACCGGCACCAGGAACAGGGGGACCCAACGTGCACGATGGCTCGACCAGGTCGAAAGCGATTTACGACTTCTGAGACGACTAGGAAATTGGCGACGAGTGGCCCAAGACCGAGTTGAATGGAGCCGAGTGCTTGAAACAGCACGAGTCACCCCGGTTTTATGTTGAAGAAGAAGCAGAAGAACTGACAGAATACGATTTTTAGCACAGAGTTGTATAGCAATCTGACGCTTAATCGGATGTTATCGTATAGAAAACTTATATAAATGAATCGTTTACGTTCATTCCTCTGCGCGTACATATATCGTCTCGAAAATCGTACGTATAAGCTGGTTTTGTGCATTGAATATGTTTTAGTTGGATACATATATGCAGGAGCGAAGAGTGTTATGGAAATCGAATAACTCATATCAAAACTTGATCTTGTCTTGGCTGACATAGTTGGTAAAATAACAACAACTAAATCAAAATTTAGTTCCTTTAAGGCCAAAAGAATAACTGGGTACTTGTGTTATTTGAATAACAATGCAATAACATTACTGTATTCAGAGTTTGGAATAACATATTTTAGTATTATTAAGGTAGAATAATAAATGTAGTAGCATATGACATATTAAAATCATTTTATAAAATATTTATAATTCAAAATCTCTTTAATCAATAAAAAGAAATTTTTTGAAATACTAGAAATACTTCGGACCCAAATGAAGGAAAGTAATAAAGGTGAGTATACCTAGGAAAAGCAACAAACCTAGACAGTGGTGATTTCCGAGGAGCGGCTGCCCCCCACAGTGGCCAACGCTTCCGATGGTGGGTCGCCGGTAACACTCGCGGCCTGCGCCCGTCTCGTCCTGAATCATTTAGTGTTACTATAGATAGTTTGTTATTGACTGACTCAAACCATCATAAAGTAAATTCTTGCCTCCAAAAACCCCCACAAATTTGCTTCCATTTGCTTGATTAGTTCTCGAGTAATGAGGAAATTTGTTTTTCATTACTAAGGGAGCCCCCCCTCCTAAAGGGGGGAGGGGTCCTAATTCACCATAGAATAAATTTCAGCCTCCTAAAAACCCCACGTTCCAAATTTGCTCCATTTGCTTGATTATTTCTCAAGTTATGAAAAAAAATCTATTTCATTTGTATGGGAGCCCCCTCTCCTAAAGTTGGGAGGGGTTTCAGTTCACCATATAAAAAATTCTTCTATCCAAAAACCCCCTCATGCCAAATTTGGTTCCAATTGCTTGATTACTTCTCGAATTATGCAGAAATTTGTGTTTCATTTGTATTGGAGCCCCCCTCCTAAACAGGGAAGCGGTCTTAATTCATAAGAAAAAAATTCTTGCCTTCTAAAATCCCCACATGCCAAATTTGGTCCCATTTGTTTGATTAGTTCTCGCGATGAGAGCAAATTCGTATTTCATTTGTATGGAAGCCTCCCACCCCTCTCAAAGGGGAGAGAAGTCATAATTCCCTTCCTAAAGCGAGGAGGAGTTCATCATAGAAAAAATTCTTGCCTCCCAAAATACTCACATGTTAAATTTGGTTCCAATTGCTTGATTACTTCTCTAGTTATGCATAAATTTGTGTTTCATTTGTATGGGAGCCCCCCCCCCCTCTTAGGCGGGGAGGGGTCTCTAACTATCATAAGAACCTTCCTTGGCCCCAAAAACCCCTATATGCAAATTTTCACACCAATCGCTTTAGTAGTTTTCGGTTCTATAAGGAACATACCGACAGACAGGCAGAAATCCATTTTTATAGGTATAGATACCGAATGTCATTTTAAGGTCATAATAAGATGTGATAACAAAATCAGTTATTAAACTCATCTTAAAAACAATGTTTTAAATATCTACTTAATAACAGAATGTGTTATCAATGTATTTCCATAACTATTCACTAACAAAATATAGTATTATAATTTAGTTTGATATAGTTTTGATATTATTTTGTTCTTCGCTCCTGCTCGGGTATCGATACGTATTTTTCATTTATGACCTTAATATAGATATGAAAACGCTAGCTGGGTAATTGGGACCACATTAGAAGCACAATGGCGACTGGCCGACGGAATTCCGGAGACGATAATTGTTGAAGCGATGGCAATGATAAGCCCTATACCATTGACACCCATTCCGTTTTCGAATCAGCGGATCAAAAAGCATTGATTCTTGATCATTTTAGAAAGTTTAGACGGGGTACTGATTGCCGTACGCTATTGAATAATGGATGATAGTTTGCCAAACATATAGTGGATGATCCAGCACGAAGTGGCTGAACAATGAGAAACAAATGCTAGTAGCAGTAGAAAGTCAGGTTCTGGTCGAACAGTGGGAAATCAGTGGATTAGCGGAATATGGTCAACGGATGACAGGCCTAAGTACAGACAATTAATGGTGTCATCCGCAGGCCAGTTATAAAATTACAACCCAGATAACCAATAAGCTTGTAAATAAATAATAAATCAATAATAATTGTCAGTACCAGTCATTAGACATAAATAAATAATTGTCAGCACTAGTAAAGTAGCCGTATATTTCGCCAAAGTAGTTTTTAGGTAGCATTTAAGGAGCTTTAGCGCACTTCCCCATCACATATATCAAATTGGTCTAGGATTACCAGTCGTGCGTAAAAAATCTTCGACTTTTTGGGACCAGTGGATTTTATTACTATTTCTGGAGCACTTTCCTAGCAGAGACATCAAATTAGAATAGATTTAATAGCCGTGATGAACATTTGACCTGAAATTAAATAATAAAAAAGAACGTATTTTACCTACGACTTGTAGGCTTCATCAGTATCGTGTCTGTATTCTACCAAGACGCTCTAAAAACTTCAGTCAATATTCGACCTGTTGGGACGAGGAAGTTTTGCAATTTTTTCTGGCGCACTCCTTTAACGTAAAAATCAAATTTGTCTAGGTTGATCATCAAATTGGTAGGAGCTATCTGGACGAGGGGATTTGGTCACTTTTTCTGACATGTTTCCCAAGCAAAGACATCAAATTGGTCTAGGATTAATCGTCATAAAGAATCTTCGACCTGCTGGGACGAGGAGATTCTGTCACTCTTTTCCAAAAACACGTTAAAACTTTGATGAAGTCCTTTTCAACCAATCACCAAGTGAGGAATTTCAGTTGGACAAAGTTTCATTATTTTCAATTATTCAATTTTCTCATGGTGGAGAAAATTACTTAAAATAAGATTTCAACTAAATTTTCTATAGTGAAAAAAACTAATAGCGTGTTTGTTTTTGCTTAGATCCAACCTATTTTCGTCCTAGTTCCAATCGAATCGGCTGTCAAAACGTTTGTTATTTCACTCAGGTTGAACTTAGTTTTGCTCTGGGTTGAACTTTTTAGACGTCAGGTTCGTTCTGGGTTTTTTTCACAGTTTCAACTCCGCTGTAAGGAATACACGGACAACCCGAAAATGTTTGTTTATTCAGTGGTCAAATTGGAACTACAGGGCTATATAGTCTTCGTTACTGCGCCCTACCGGTGCTATCAAAACACGCAGTTCCACCACCCCGGTGGCAACTTTGACGTTTGCGAATAACATAGGTGAAGCCAACATAGCTGGATCACTGGATCACTTTTATACGTATCGGATCACTAGTGTGCGTGTAAAAGAACGATCCACACGTGATTTTCTCTGCATTATCATTTATTTCTTGTCCTAAAGGCAATGTTTTCTGTTAGTTGATAGTAAATTATTTTATCGATGAATTGTTATTGAGATTCATGTAAAATTCTTCACTTCTACGTGATTATGTTTTGTTGGCTTGATCGCATCACTTCACTGCCGTGTGAATGCTGCGTATTAAAAGCAAAACGCCTGTAGCGCCACCTCATTTTGTGTCGGTTTCAGGAAACATAGTAAATGCCCGGGGGTTGAGTGCCACACAGAGAAAGAAGAAGAAGAAGAAATTGGAACTAACCCAGGTTAAAAAACAAAAACGGTATAAGTAACTCTTCTTCAAACGCGTGTTTGTCTGCAGTGACAATGATCAAATTGATGTCTGTACTAGTAAAACACCTCGTTTGGGGAGTCGCTCGTTTGGCATAACGGCCATTTAGCGTAATTCGTTAAACATTATTTTATGACCTAGATGATTCAAGGCGAGACGGCCGCAGGCCAGTGACCCACCGTCGGAAGCGCCGGTCGACATAGAACTGGTACGCAAAGATAGACAGCCTAGCTCTGACGAAATTCTGAATTCATAATACCATAATACTTTCGTTTGTTTATCGAGTACCTACCACTTGTTTCATCAGCAGACATGTGTTCTGGGCACTTGACTCGAGTCTTGGAGAGATTGCACGAGACAACCATGCTACTCAAATTGGGGAAAACCTACGTCACGATGATAAGTGAATTTTTTAGGCAAACGGCACGTAGCGGGCTTCAGCCAATAATGTCTCCGATAGTAAGCTTTTAGTTAGCTTCAGCTTTTTCAATTAGCACCATTCGTACCACACGGGGGCGTTCGGAAGTTTTTTCTTCACAACTGAAAGCAAAATTTATAACGAATCATCTAAAAACTGCTATATTTCTCACCATCGGGATTCAATTATACGGTAAAGTTTTTCTTCAACAATCTCCAGCATCCAAGGGCGATTATTGATGAACAACTAGATTGTAGCGATAATAAAAGCACTTACATTCACCACAAAGGTGTCCTTCCCACCGTTCGCACCGGTCAGCTAGTAGTAACATAACAGTGCACACCGAAGCAACTCAATCGGCGGACGCTAGTTTTTCCTCATTAATTGGCGGCGACTGCTGCATAGGTTGTTGTTCCGCATGCTGCTGTTGCTGTTGTTGATGCTGCTGCTGCTGCCGGCGGTGATTGTCTGCCATCGTACTGCGCTGCTGGTGATGGTGATTGGAGTGATGGAAGCGTTGCATCGGAACGTACGGCATTGATGAACCGAAGTGGTTATCACCAAACGGTTGCATTTTGGGGGGCGCAAGGATTGGCTCATCTGCCGGTAGCTGTTTCTGATAGAGGCTAGAATCGGGAGAGGTTTTGATCAGTTGTACCGACTGCTCGTTTTCCTGATCCTGCTGGTTCTGCTGCTGCTGCTGCTGCTGTTGTTGCTGCTGCTGTTGTAGGAAATGATGATCTACTGCACTGTCATCCCGGTCGCGATTATAGAAATTTGCATTGCGCATACCGTAGCCGGAATCGAAATTATCCGTATATTCCACTTTAAACTGGTTGTTGTATAAATTTTGCTGATTGCGCTCGTACTCGAAGCTGTTGTTCGATTCGAGCTTGGTGCTGGTGCCTAACGGGATCATGCTTGTGTTTAGCTGATCTTGTAGCGAGTTGAAATGCGCATTCATCAGCTCGTCGTTGCTAACTCCCATAATAGAGTTTTCCGGTTTGATAGTAACATATGCGGAACCTCGCTGAGTAGACAGGAGACTATCGTACTGATCGGGGCGAGTTTGCTGACCCACAGAGTTCTCGTGTTGCTGCTGCTGTTGTTGTTGTTGCTCTTGTTGCTTTTGCTGGGAATGTGGTGTTGATTGCTGTCGCAGCTGCGGTTCTCCTCTAAGCGAAGCTCTGCTCTGGTGGTAGGTGATGATTTTGGCATTGGGTTCACTTTGTGCTGAAGGATTGCTGCGGCACATGTAGTTTCCTGAGCTGTTCACATTTTTCATGATCGTCGTCGGACTAGGGCTTTCGTTCAAGCTACTAACGTTCATGTGTTGCATCTTGGCAGCGGTCATTACACCGGCTATTGCTGATCCACCCTTTTCGGGGCACTCGTTGTCGTAGCCACTGCTCGGAATACGATATTTGGCCAGCTGCTGATAGACCTGCTTGATGCGTTCCATGTTCGCGCGGCTGGCGATCGCGTGATTAACCATCGGCAGCGGGTAGTCCTTGCCGATTATGCACTTTGCTGCCCGCTGTACGCTTTCCGGTGCGTTCCAAGGCTCATGAATGTAGCGTGTGGGAAAGTTCTGCAATATAAATAGAAAACACGGAAATAATTTATACAACTTGTATGTCATGTTCTTTTCGTAGGATTAGCATTAAGTTAAATTTATTGGTTCACCTCTGGGCAACTATTTGTATAAATATTATAAGAGGAAAAATTATTACTTCAGTCTCGTGCGCATCGTGAGCATTTGTAGAGACGTACCAAACACTTTTACGAAACGATCCGAAATGATCATTCCCAATTTGGCTGGAAATTTACATATTTTATTATTTAAATGTGTTATTTCGCACCGCAAGTCGGTTATTTTGAATCAATTATTACTTTTTTGAAACGGTGTATGAACTGAAATTTAAATAAATATACAATACCATCCATATTCACCCGAGAATGCTTGATTGCATTAACAAAGCTTAAAAATAACAGTTTGGCTGCGTTCAAAAAATGTGTAAAATAAATGTTAAAGCACTGCCAGTCGCAATCTGACCTTTAGTGGTCCTATTAAAAAATAAAATATATTTCAAAATACAAAAGGCATGTTGATTGAATCTTTTTTTTTTTCTTTACTATCTTTGTTTAGAATTATTTATGGACAGAACTAAATTCAAATTGCAGTCAAAACAATTCACATGGAGCACAAACAAGAGCAGAAGAGGGGAGAGTAATTGATTTTCAGACTTTTACACAATCACCAAAGAGTGTTTTTGTTATTATTTTTGTTTTAGATTTTTTTTGAGGTTTAAACATACAAAACTTTAAACTGAGGTTTAAACAAAACTAAACTTCTTATAAGATGGTTTGACTACATTAGACGGAGGAAGAGGCACAATTTGTATCTAAAAATAACTCAACCCGCCACTGTTGGTTGAGTATGAAATACGTCGCATGCTTAATTGAGGGTTGTGGAGTCTCCTTTTTATCCAGTCCGTTGTGGTTCAAATGTTCACCAATATTTGCATTCATATTCCCTGGGAGGACAAACTGAGTTCGAATCCGGTTATAATTGGCTCCGATTATAGCTTGGTTCGATCCGCGGATCATCCGGCTTGGGTAAAGAGGAACGGCACACATACTTGCTAAGCGGCGTTGCTTCAATGACCCGTTCTTACCTAATTTTCCGCTTTTCCCTTGACGTCTTGCCTTCCCTGAGGTACTATAAACACCTTTGTTCCATTACTTACTTCTATTGTCCCAACCGTCGATTGTAAAAACTATCATTATAAAAAATTAATCAAATACCTGAACTCATTAAAAAGACAAAAACATGAGGTAGGTCTATCAATTTGCATTTTGAAATCCGTAATTTTAAATTTACCTTCATATCCGATTTCTATCAATTTCAAGTCTAAGATCAATTTCAAGTCTAATTTTACGTCTATTTTAAGTTCATTTTTGAGTTCAAATTCAAAACCAGCTTCATGTCCAATTTCTAGTTCGAATTGAAGTAGAATTTTAATCTCAGTTAATCTAAATTCACACATAATATCCAATTCAACTTTAGTCTACTTTTAGATTTAATTTAATGTCCGATTTCAAATCAAATGGCAAGTTTAGTTTGCTTTCAATTTCAAGTAAAATTTTAAGTCTGCTTTCAAGCCCAATTCAAGTCCAATTTCAAATCCATTTTCCAAATTCCAAATGGACCAAATTCAAGTTTAATCGCCGTCATCGTCAGCAGCATAGTGCCCGGTTCGCTCGTCCACTCGTCCAGTCCAGTTTCTTTGCCGTCTCAGCTGTCGCAAATCACTTTCGATCACTAGTCAATCCATCTAGCACATTGAGCCCCTGTGTTCCTGGTGCGCCGTCCGGTGGGGTTGTTGAACAGAACTGTTTTCGTCGCACTGCCCTCCTGTATCCTTACGACGTGTTCGATCTACCGTATCCTACCGACTTTCGTCAGAAATACGATGGGAAACGCTCCAAGAAGTGCCTGTAGCTTGTGATTAATACGCCTTCGCCACTCTTCGCTTTCAGTTTGTTACTCCACCAAATATCGTCCGCAGTATCTTTCGCTCGAACACGGCAAGGGCACATATGTCCTACGTGAGCAACGTCACAGCTTCAAGTCCATAAGGAACTATCGGTCTAATGAGGGTTTTGTACATTGTCAGCTTCATACGGCGGCGTATGCTTTTTGATCTTAGCGTTTTGAGAAGGGCAAACTAGGACTGATTTCCCGCTTGAATGCACAGCTGAATCTCCTTACTAGTGCTGTTTTTCACGGTCACCAGCGACCTGAATACACGAAATTATCTACCACTCCTAGTTCGTCGCCGTCAACGGTACACCGTCCGAGGCGCGCGTTTGTTTCCTTTGAGCCTCTTCCTTTCATGTGTTTGGTTTTCGACCCATTTATTTGTAGCCCAATCCTCCTAGACTCTTGGCTACCCTTGGTGAAAATCGTGCCTCGCATTTCAATGCTCGCTTGTCGGATCACCCCCTCCAGGGCGATGTTCAACAGCTTGCAGGATAAGCCGTCACCTTGTCTCATCTCAAAACTTGCCGCGTCTGAAAGAGACTCGAGAGTATGCTCGAAATGCGTAAAAAACACATCACTCGATCCAATGTCTAATCAGTCGCGTCAGTTTGTCCGGAAAACCGTGTTCGATCGACTGTATCGTATGCTGCTTTGAAATCAATAAACATTTGATGCGTGGGCATGCTGAGGGTGTCGACTCAAATCCAAAAATAAAATTCCCTGACTTTCCCTGATTTTCCCTGATGCTTCAAATATTTTTCCCTGACCCTCAAAACTCGAATATCAAGCTTATTTGGGCGATTTCTGGCTTAAGTTTTTAACCCTTTAGCATGGCTTATGTGAGCTGCTGAAAACTAAAGCTAGATTTCTTCATGTTTTTAAGAACACATATCCAAGATTCTGAACCTATTTCTTACCAGCGTTTCGAAAACGCCCTCTTCTATCGAGTCTAGGGACAGTTATTTGTGGCGAACCAACCAACGGTTGAAAGCTCCATCAAATAGTAAATAAATAAATAAATAAATAGGGACAGTTATGTTTGAGGTATCAACTTGAATCCAAAGAAACAAAGATTGAGAAATAATCTAATCAACCTGTTTTTGCACAAAGCTTAGATGTTACATACAAAAAAATTACAGCCGTGTAAACATAACAAATCTTGCTAATTTTCAGTCTTTGCCGCTGGAAGGTGGACACTAGGGATGCTATACCGGTTTTACCGAAACCGGTTTTACCGGTATTACCGGGCTATTTTCCAATACCGAATTACCGGTTTTTCCAAGACCAAAAACCGGTATTTTCGGTATTTTTTTGCATGATCAAATAACAACTCAAGAAGCCTGAATCGCTGGTA
Source organism: Sabethes cyaneus (assembly GCF_943734655.1). NCBI lineage: Eukaryota > Metazoa > Arthropoda > Insecta > Diptera > Culicidae > Sabethes > Sabethes cyaneus. Next base: position 42,721,865 of record NC_071355.1, read on the forward strand.
AAACTTGTAAAGCACGGGGAAACTTAAATTCATGATTGAAGGTTCTACAAATAATAACTCAATTATGTAGTTCTTCCAAAGGGAAAACCCTGAAATACCTCACCGCTGTCAGCGTGAGCCGGAGTGCCTCATGCTTTTTAAGCAGTCGTCTCCATTCAACTCGTTCCACTCCATGGGCTACTCGTCGCCAATTTCTCAGTCGTCTCAGAAGTCGCAAATCATTATCGACCTGATCGTGCCATCTTGCATGTTGAGCTCCTCTGTTATTGGTGTCGATGGGGTCGTTGAAGAGAACTGTTTTCGTTGCTGAGAAACAAGGATACGCTTTACTTAAGCGATGAGAAATTCATGAATAAATAAGAAATTGTTGTTGAATAAGAACCAGCCTCGGCTGCTGTCGAATTGCTATACCGGAAAAATTGCAAACTCTACGAACTACGAACTCTAAAACTACTCAAGGAACACCTTTCAACTATCGCATAACTGCTGTTCGAGTTACTGTATTGGTAGAATTTCAGAGAGAGTTCGTATATTTATTCGTTTTATAATTAGCCGCACTATTTGCAATGACTTCGTAATATTCTTCAAGACATCAAGGATGTTTTAATAATAAAATTCTGCAATGTTTTATTATTTTAGTCAATGGAATAAACTCAGAAACCGAGCAGCAGAGTGGACCTTCAGTTATAATTTATCATAAATGTCAGTATCTAAGCAGCTTATTAAAAGCTCGTGAACAAGAGTTTTCCTACGCTACATTTCTAATTTATCACTAGGAATTGTTCTTTTTTTCTCTGTGCACACCGAATGAAGATTCTCTGCCTCCGGAAGTTTTTCATTGAAATTTGTTCTCGTTTAAAAGATGATACGGTAAATTCTTTTCGCATTGTTAAATATTATTTTTTAATGAACTAGTCAATTTACTATACGACAGAAATTAAGTATCATTGATTATGGAAGGATCTTCTTTAAATCATTTGATTTTTAAATATAGTTTTCAAGAGTTAACTTTTACCGGTTTTTTACCGGTTTTACCGGTATTGCATTTATCAATACCGAAAAACCGGTTTTCAAAATAACTCCCGGTATTGGCATCTCTAGTGGACACATGTCTGCGAGTTTTCAGTTAAACTAAAAACAAAACTTTCCTGGAAGTTCCAGCTTGTTATCTTTGCTGCAAAAAGCATGGGGTTAAGGAGATGATTTCCCAAAGATTTTTGGTACAAAAATGTGCGTTTTGCTGGCTTCGAGGTACGGCAAAGCTTTAGCTAGATATATTATTAGAAAATATCCAAATGGCAAATATTTCAACCCTCAATGTCAATGGTGGACAGTTAAGACTAAAGCTATGTGTCATTATTTCGGATTGCAACTATCGAGGCTTGAAAGCAACATTGACTCGAAGGTAGTTCGGTGGCCAGCCGTTCGGTCCGATGACCGTATATGGGTGTTGAGAATTAAGGCAAATTCTTCAACTACAGTCACCAACGTATAGTCACCAACAAATCATAAATTCGATGGTACTAGGGACGAATTGAACCGCCCAGTTAGCTTCGAGGTACGATGCTGATCTAACAAGCCAGTTGTGTTCGAATCTCTCGGCTAGTCGGTTTTTGTTAGACAGAATCAGTAGGATCGTTGCACTGACCCCGTAATTTTCATGTACTCTAACAGCCGGCTGCGAAGTCTGTCGATAAAGAAGGATAATGTCTAGTGACGGTTAATGCTCAAGACTTTGCTTTGCTTTGCTAGGGACGAATTCTATGACAGGTTCGAAAGGATTTATGGGGTGCGCACGACTTGAAAATTCAAGACTCTAGCTCCCAGATCGATCGTGTTTAACGGTCAAAACTTTTTGGAAGTCACAATATACATCTTTTCTTAGCGACTTTGACCACTATCTCGTCGTAAGATCCGCGCAAGGTTATCGAAATCGGCGAAGGCTCGCACTGAGAGGATGTTGCATTTCAACATCTAGCGGTTTACGGCATATGACGTTGCAGTGGAGAACACCCTACCCCCTATTATAATGACAGTTCAGAGCATGTTTCCCGTAACTGCTATCAGTGTTGTGAGCGGCGCTGCAATCGCATTTTCGGGCCGTCCATAATAAGTGATGCAATATTTCTATAGGAAAACGTTCACTTTCGTAGCATCAATTATGGAAGCAAAAGCTCATCTTGCGTTACATTTGAAATGCGCGTATTACAAAATTGCACATCTATCTTGCTGATTGTAAATCGATAGCTTTTATTCTGTGTTGTATTTGTTTATAATTATGTAATTAAGATGAAAGTCGTAAGCAAATAAGATTTACTTAACCCGTCACACGGCAAATATACAAACGTAAACAAACCGAGTGGAATTTTTTTGCCAGCATATGTAGAAAAACAATCTTTTACTTGTTTTGATTTTCGTTTACACAAATGCCTTTTTGTAGGTTCATGCTTCAAACGTTCTGTATCTGTTTACGCAGATTTCAACGAAAAAAGTACAATAAAAAGGTAGATCAACTTTGTTGCAATAAGCATTTACGACGATGATTTTGGTATTGTCGGTCCATGCCGACATTTTTTCACGGTCATCAGTGAAACAATAGTTTCTAAATAGTATACTGAGAGACAAAATTTGCACGCGTATTGCATGTAAATTCATGCAATGTTATCATTTCGAGTTATTCACCACACTTAAAGGTTAGTAGTGGAACCAGGAACCAGCATTTCGAGGTACGTTTTTTATATATGGGAGCTGTCAGTTTGTAGTTGTCAGTACCCCGTTGAGTACACCAGAAAGCTTGATCAACGAATCGCAGAACAGCAGGACGAAAGGGAATAAGACGTAAGTAGGCTGTGGAGGATCCGCCATGGCAACAACTACGAGGGAAGTGATAGGCACGACGTGACCCTTATTCTGCGAGTCACGTAACTCAATACGACAATTGTCACTCGCCGTGACTCGCCACGGCGAGTCGAATTGCGTGCTGTCACCTAGGTGACAACCGTGTCACCTAGGTAACAACCCCGTGTCACCTAAGTGACAAACCGTGTCACCTAGGCGACAATTGTCACCTCATTCGCGATGACTCCAAATTAGTTACGTCACTCGCCTCGCAGAATAAGGGTGTGTGTAACAGCTTGTTTGATGTCGAATGCCAGAAAATGACAGATGAAAAGAACCAGGCCAAGAGTCGCATGCTCACTGCGGATCACGTCAGAACAGAGAAACATGTAAGCTTTCTGCGTATTACGTAACCAGCTGAACCAGTCCCGAAGGTTGCCAACTCGCATAAATTCTACAGAACGTTAATGCTTCCGGTAACCCTTAACGGACATGAATCATGGACACTGAAGGAAGATGATCAATGCTTGGGGCTTCTGAGTGTAAAATTCTGCAATTGGTGAAAACGCTGTAGATCGCGTGTAAATAACAGTATGTATCCCGCTTTGTGCTCTTGATGTCTGCACCGTGAAGTGCGTGAGGCCTGCCATTGCCGCCCAAGTAGCACACGTTGTCACAATTGAGTCGCAGCGGCTGATATGCGACAAATTTAAATGTAAAACTTCGGTTACAGTAACCTAAAATATAACAGTTGTGTAACCGAAATAGCGCAACTTATGTAACTAAATATGGTTACATTAATATAATATAATAATAACCAATATGTAACATGTATAGTTACAAAATAGTTACTATTGAAGTTACACATAAACTGTAAATTGACTTTCAATTGATGGCAAATTAGTTATCTTGAAACTTTTATTGCATAGCGAAAACAATGCAGCAGGTTTATTATTTCAATCTATGGCTGTCAACGTCAAGCAGTAAATTTAACTGTTGAATATAGAAGAGTGTATAAATTTCGCTTGTTATTTCAACACAAATTTTAATTGACCAAACTCGTGACTTTAGTCATGACCTTGAAATGCGGTCAGGCATATATTAATATTTTTTTTTGAAACGATGATTCTACAATTGATGAAGGGACGGTAAGGGAAAGTAATGAAGAAGGATTTTTTCGGGAATGAAGGGGAAGGGTGGAAAGGAAGGGGGGGGGGGGGGTAATAGGTAGCTATGGTTAACAAGTTGTCGTTGTGACTCCTATCTTTTGTCCAATGCTGGAAGGTGCATGGGTCGAACCAAGCTGTAATCAGAGATTATAACCGGATTTGAACCCATAACACCTGCCAGGGCGTGTCGCTCACTGGTACCCGTGTACCTTTGAACCACAGAGGCGCTGGACCAGCTTGCTATTTGCCAATTAAAGATCTCGTCAACAATCTTAATTCAAGAACAAGACGCTAAAGCAATTTGTACGCCGAATTGAGAAATGTTATGTATCGATACTTCGTACAAACTATTCAGTGATCCTTTTCGTAGATAGGGCATACGAGGCTATCCAAAAATTCCTCCGACATTTGTTCGTCTTGAGAATGTTTCGGTGAATCACTTCGTTCAACCGCACGGTCTTGGTTTTACGAAGTTGCTTCTCAGCAACTTTACTCTTGTTCAGTTTACAGATAGTTTCTTTAATCTTCTTCTATGTTGATGGTTTCATAACTTGACTATCGCTCACAATTTGCATCCTGTTCCTTATGTTCTCTGCGATTCTTTCCGGAAGAGGAAATGCTTCCTCCGTCTCGCTGCAACCACCGTTTTATCAGTAAGCAGGGTGGGAAAATTCCTTCTGCTTCTATTGACTGTTAGCTTATCTTATAACTATCTTTGCTTATCAAAAACCATAAGTTTTTGTTACCTTTGAAATTCCTTAAGTTTTTTGTAGAAAGCAGAATGTAGCTCGAAATCCGTTTTGATTCTTGATTAGACTGCTAAAAGTTTTTCAAAAGATTTAAAAACTACTAAAAAAATTGTTGCAAATCGATCAGGAAATTGAGATTCGCGTTCCCAAAGTTTACTAGAGTTAGTAGTTGTTTTAAAGTCAACTGACTTTCTTAAAAATCTTTATTTTTAAATCGTTGAATTTTAAATTGTTGTAGCATTATTATTACTCGAAAAATGCTATAACAACATACGTTATAAATTCTTAATGAGGTAGAGGATGAGGAGCAACTCAAACATTTGCTAAAACTGGCAATTATGTATTACTGGAGCCAATTTGCAGTAAACGCATTCCGTAGAAAATAATTCCGCTTGATGGGGGAACGCTTTGATTTACATTATTTCGTTGGAAATGGTTCTTATGCATCAATTTCAAATTACATTACATCACATTCAGAATTCATAAAAAAAAATATGGCTTACCTTCAACACCGGCAGATACCGGCGGATGTAGTCCCCATTCGGGTCCGCCTTCCGGCCAAACTTCACCGGACAGTAGCAGTGGAAAAACTGCTGAAAGAACGACGAACACGAAAGCCACATCCACATGCCGGCATTCACCGACCAGTCCGCGTCGAGCAGCAGCTCCTCGAATACTTTCATTCCCTCTTCCCAGGAAATCCACAGGTCGCCACGTGTCAGAAAACAGGCAACCGCGTGCCGTGCCAGGTGATGGATCCAACCCTCCTCGCGCAGTTGCGTCATGATGGCATCGATCCAGGGAAAACCCGTTTGCCCGCTGGCCCATTTTGCCAGTGCTTCTGCATTGCGGTCCCACGGTATTTGCACACAAATCGGATTGCCTGCCATCTTATCGAAATTGGGATTTTTTGTCGCTGCACAGTAGAAAAATTCTCGCCACAGCAGCTGACCGTGCAGCGAGAGAGGCGGACATGCTTTCTTTATCTTTTTGTACAAATCCGTTAGCTGATAGTAGAATAGCCTTGTGCTTAGGCAACCGAACCGCAGATAGGGTGATAGTCCTGTCTGACTAGCGAGCAGCGATTGCGGTGTCATTTTTGGTCGCCCAAATGAAGCTACCCAAGCTTTCCGCTCCAGATGCCGCTCCAATCGAGCAAGGGCTTCGGTTTCGCCTCCAACCCATATGGACGGTTTGAGACCTTCGGTTTCAAAACCCAACTCTTCCAGTGTTGGAACTCCATATTTATCGTCATGATCATCACACTGCGGAGTCGAAGCATCAGCGATGGTATCCACCGTTATAGCCTGCTCCGGTTGGTGTGGTGGGTCCATTGAGGCGAATATAGCCTGAAACTGATGGTAGGTGAGCGGTGCCCGGCCACCATTTTTCTCGATTATCCTAAAAAGCGGTAAACGTCGAATAAACTCGAATGTAATTTTCCAAACAAAAAAAAGTACCTTTCCAATTTGTACAACGTATGGGAGACGGCCGAAATAACTTCGATTCCGAGTTCCTTGCACATTTCCGAGATGTTATGATCGCGAACCTTGCCGAACGGTTCCGGATCCTCCTCGAACGTAAGACACGTTGTTCCCCATTCCTTGAAAAGCTTTGGCAGCGCGTCGGCTGGTTGGCCACGGATCACAAACAGGCGAGAATTCAGCTTTCGCAGGTTGCGGTCCAAGTCTTCCAGACATTGCAGCAGAAACCTTAAATGGAAATTTCATCAACCTACATGAACAGTACAATTGATTTATTTACGTCGTTTATTAAACACCGTCGTTAGGTAACATAATATGTATTCTCACAAAGCTCAAAATTAGTCAATTGTCTCACTCTACTGTCGTACTTTATTGCACATGGGAAAAACACTCGCCTGTGCTCGATAAACAATATTTCTAGTCGTAGGTCCGGGACCGAGCATGACATATCTGGTAGCGAGATAAGAGGGTAATTTTACCGCCCGTCACTGTGTCGTTCAACGTGGAACACATTGGCTGCCACGTGACCGTAACTCGATGGACGCATGCAGTAGACAAACTTCTACTATAGCATGGTGCTAGTATGAACAAACAGATGTACTTATTTACTCAATGGAACCACACAGGAATAGAAATTTGTATTGAAATAGGAACTCCTACTGGATGCGAACGCAGTTGCTGCAACGTGGGAGTAACATACATTGAGCGACTCGGCAATGCAAATGGAATGCAATGATATAGATGCACTTAATGAGCCAGATAAAGCGTAATGCGGATTTTATATACGTAATCCGCTTGTCCGTACAGTAAGGTCGGGAAAAATCAGTCAGATTGTCATGTCATTATTTTGTTGATTGCCACTGTCTGAATCAGTCCTATGCCATCTCTGGGCAATAATAATCTATCATTAAATTCGACCATGATTTACCTCCACTTGTTGATACCGACGTTGGAGCTACCAGCGAACCAGGGGTCTATGACAAACACACACCGAAATGTGGTGGCTTCCTTGAGCCCTTCCCGAAGGGCCGGATTGTCGTGCAGTCGAAGGCCTTTTCGAAACCAATGGACCGTATGCTTCTGTTGGCGTTGCTGTTGCTGTTTATGCTGCTGCTGCTTCATAGCAGCTGACGACGTATTGATTCCACTGTTCGGTACACCATTTCCCGACTTGTGCTGATGGGTCAAATTTTGCTGCTTGGTCATGCCCACTGGGGAAAGAAAAAAAGATGTTTTAAAAGCCATCAAGCATATCGCTAAGGATTAAGTACAAAAAATAAATCTGGGATTGAATAAAAAGAAAACTAATCCAATTTAACTCTACTATGTATATTTATTCTTGACAGACACGTATTTCGCCTACAATTTGCAGGCTTCCTCAGTGTCTCGTTCGAAAACAGGTTTCGTATTCTACTAAGACGCTCAAAAAAAACTTCAGACTGATCTCATGTTTTTAGCGCCAGGGCAAGGTACAAGTACCAGCGAACCACATGCCCTGGCGGGTCTCAGAGATATTTAAACCTGAAATATGACCTTTTTTGAAAGTATGTAAAAAGGAAGTAGCGCCACTGCTAGGGGGATTGATCAATTGGCGTAAAACTTTGAGAAATTGGTTGTGACGTCGGAATGAACACTTATTCCAACTTTGGACGAAATCGCTGATGGTCGGATCCAATTTTTCTGATTTTTTTTTGTGTCCACTTGAGATGGAATGACCCATATACAGTAAATAAAAATCTTCAATGACACTTCCAAAATGATCGTAAAACGCCCGAGTTTAAAAACTAGATCAATCGAAATCAGATTAATTACCTAGTATCCCGTTGGTTATTTTTGGACAAGTTCCGGACACTTCCAGGAACGTCCAGACAAGTAGCCAGTTTCGTCCATGAACAAAAACTTATCGTGCGACACATGGAGAGTGCCGAAAACATGTCGCGAAAATCGTTATCAAATGATGCAAATGTGCAGATCGGGAGGAATGAATTCTTCTATTCTGTCATTGGAAGGCATAGCCTTCATCTTGAGATCCAGTGATAACGATCGGAAGCTCATTAATTACGCCACAGCTAGAGGAATGCCATCTGTAGCATCTACACACCTAGAGGCATCCAAATGAAGACTAGCTTTCAGGTCGATCATTTCTTGATTGACGGTCGACACTTTTCGAATGTCAACGATGTACGGTTTTTCCGGGGACCAAATATTAACTCTGACCACTATCTCGTCGTGTGTGAGATTCGCGCAAGATCACAGTGCGTTGAGCCATAGACAAAAACTTAAAATTTCGTAGTTCGCGTAACCAATCAAAATTTGTAAAATAAATGGAGAATAACAATCAAGGTTAGTAAAGTAATTTCTGCTTACAGATGAAATTTGTTTTGTTCAGGTTCTTAAGAAATCGACACCTTGAAATGGCAGAGATAATAATGATATTTAACAAAAGTAGCAACATTAACTTTGATTAGTTTAAAAAAAACACACCACCGAGTTCCAAGCTACAATATTCACCAATAGATTGTTCAAAGTGTCTTTTACAGAGTGATCCTACAACTCTGCAAGATTTTTCAATATTTGTAGATCAACACCGACCGCTGATGAACTGTCAGGAATGGTTTTCCTTATGTTGAAAAGAAAAGAACGTCATGTGTGTTCCACTATAAAGGCCCTAACAGAATGCTGCGTCAACGCATCCGTCAGCGTCAATTTGACAGTAAACCCATGGGAAAACTGTCAGAATGACGCCGACGGACGCGTTGACGCAGTATTCTGTTTGGGCCTTAAGAGGTTGTCTCTGTCGGCAGGCACAACTGAACATATTTATAAACATTTGTACCAATTTTGTGCTATTTATTGTTCAAAGCTAAACCCCTACTAGCACGATTGTTACCAAGTAATTATGGTAACCGAATTATGACTTTTTTCAGTCATAATCCGGTTGCTTCAACTAAATGGATTTAAAGTTTGCTACTTGGGATATGAAGTGGACCAAATGTCATAGAGCGAGAAAATATTTTTTAAAAGAGCATGAAGCTTGGTTGCAGTTGTCATTTGATTTCCCCAGTTAGATATGAACAATAACAGTAATAACGCTGAAAATTCGTCTCATGGATGGCCTTAAAAGCCTTAAAAGTCGTTCAACAAAAACAAAAACCTAAAATTCGCGACAGATACGTATAAATATAAATAGTACAATTTAATTTGGAAAAAGTTTACTTCTTTTTTTAATTTCAGATTTCGTATTCGACTAAGACGCTCCAAAAACTTCTATCGAAAACAAAAAAACGACAATTTGCAGACTTAGTTTCGAGTAATGCCCCGGAAGAATTAGTATGCTTAAGTCCTGCTCAAAAACTGGTTCTTTTCTCAGACCCAGATTTGTCGGAGGAGAAGTACATTGTTCTTCGAGATGCTGTAAATGCTTTGCATAAAGATTGCTTTCCAACCCTTTGTTCATTGAAGCAAGCCAAGAAAAAAATTCTCCCGTAAAACCTTTTCGTTGCCGAAACTTCGGCCATCTTTGAATATAACTGACCACACAAGAAGCAAGATAGCCATATATAGCATTGTACAAATGGTATTACATGCATTTGACAGTGCATGAGACATTAATCCAAAGTGCTAATATTATCGCAAAACTTGACTTACCCATCGGAGAATTATTAGAGCAAGGTCTGGAAGCCACCCACAAAATCGAAAGAAAATCGCGGTTGAATCACACACCTTCAAGAATCAGCACGAGGATTTAATGAGACCTAATCGGATCCGTTTATAACTTTCAGTAAGCAAACAAAATTTAAAATGACTGAGATACAGAAATTTTAAACTACTTTGAAATAAATGGTACAGAAAACATGAATGATGAGGATATTTCTGGTGGAAATAAAAGTGACACTGATAAAGAGTGATGGAGATGGAAGACAAAAAAAACTTGTATTTTAAATTTCCTAAAATAGTTCTAAATTTATGTATTTGTATATTAAATATGTATTTGTAAATTAATTCTTTCCAAGATGCATTTAAGTGACATTTGCAAGATGCATTTAATGATTTAAATCATTTTTACAAATACGAAGCCATCTTCAACCCATATTATGTATAAATATACAATTTGGGGCTTGGAGCTTTTTGCTATTGTCCAACGACATGAGACATTCAAGCAAATATAGGCTTTGATGATAACAAACAACTTGCTCCAAGAGTTTGAAATATGTCTAGAACTAACAGTTTTGAATTTTGCCCCGCATTCTCATATATTCAACACACTGTAAAAATTGTCCCCAGCTAGCACCAACTCGTATATCAATGTACGAAAACTATCGTAAATATCTCCTAACAAACTCGAAATCGTAACTAAAGTTGGATAAAGTGGGATCAAGTTGATTTTCTGTCGTATATAATGATAATGACTGACATACATACGATTTTCAGCACAAAATCGTAGAGTAGTACGGAGCGACTCGCGCTTAATCGGATATTATCGTATATAAATACTTATATAGTCGTTACGCTCAAAATTATTCGTAATCACGTATATCGCCTCCAAAATAGTACGGATATGCCAATTTTGCGCATGAAATACGATTTATTTAGCATGTATATCTGTACGTAATGCTGATTTTTATCTTTTTTATACATATGAAAATGCTAGCTGGGTCGGAAGCGGCGAAGGCTCGCACAAAAAAAAGCGCTACGTTTCAACATCCCGCGGTTGACGACAGATGGCGTGGCAGCGGAATACGCCAGAAAGGTTAATCAACGAATCGCAGAGCAGTAGGAGCAAAGGGTAGACGATTTAAGTGGGCAATGGAGGAAGCTCCATGGCGCCATTGAAATAATGGCGAGGAAGGTGTTAAACACGACGCGTAGAAGCTGGTTTGATGTCAAATAACAAAGAGTGACAGATGAGAAGAACCAGGCTAGGCCTAGGAGTCGTATACTCACTGCGGCCACACGACAGAACAGGGAAAGGTATAGATAGACTTGAGCTGTGGAAAACAGAATCCACTGTCTAAAAACGCGAGTAGAGGTGCATGTGTTCGCCGGTGCAGAGGAGTGATTCGTCAGCAACGACACACGAAGTTTCTACAAAATGGTGGGCCGCAGGAATTTTGCCGTGACTGCTTACTGACAAAACGGCTTTTGCGGCCAGGTAGAAGGAGCACTTCCAGATGTTGTTGAATGGGAAGGTAAACACTGAGATCATCAGAAACAAGATAAGCATTGAGAGCGATGGCCAAGCTGCGAAGCAGTAAGCTGAAAAACGGTAAGACTGCTGGAAAGGACGGTATTCCGGCTGAACTTCTAAAAGGTGTGAAGCGAGCGGCTATACCAAGCAATCCATCGGAGGCCATAGAACAATTCTAGCTCAACTAGCCAAACGATTTGACTATTTTTGATTGGAATGAAATTTTCCTAACGTGTTGGATACCAAGCAAGAACTCATTTTCCACTAAACTTGATTTTTTTCGTCAAGGGTAACTTTTCAAAAGGGCGTATTTAGATATGAGATTACCATTGGCGTAGCTAGGAACTTTCCCTGGAGGGGGCCTAGAGGGTGCCTTCCAAAAATTTGAATTTTGATTATGATCTTGTTACTCTGGCTGTCGCCGATAGCACAATGTTTTGTAGGGAAATACCAGGCGGGCTTGATGAGGATCCGCGCAATTACCAGATATGTCGTGAGTACAACCTATCCGCGCATCACATCTTTATTGATTTCAAAGCAACATACGATACAGTCGGTTGAGACCAGCTATGGCAGATAATGCACGAAAACGGTTTTCTGAATAAACTGACGCAAGCGAGCAGAGCACATTGGAGAGAGTGTTGTGTTTCGTGTGCATCTCGGCGATACTTTCGAGTTACTTTGAGACGCGGCGAAAGTTGGGACAAGGTGACGGCTTATTTTGCATGCTATTCAACATTGCACTTGAAGGGGTGATCCGACGAAATCGGAATCTAGGACAAGTGTTCTAAACGTAAATGCGGCCAAGACCAAATACTCAAAGGAAACAAACGCGTGCCTCTCGCGGACGGTAACTTTTGATGGCGATGAAGTAGAAGTGGCAGAAGGGTTCGTGTATTTGGTATTGCTGGTGCAAACGAACAACAACACTAGTAAGAAGATCTTGTTGCGCATTCAAGCAGGATTAGGCTTCCTTACTCCTCCGCAAAACGCAAGCCATACGCGATTTTCGAGCGGAGGATACTGCGGACGATATTTGGCAGAGTACAAACTGAAAGCGGAGAGTAACGGAGACGTATGAATCATGAGCTCCAAGCACTGTTTGGAGAGATTGCCATCGTCATCGGCAAAAGTCAATAGGCTACAGTGCAACGAAAATAGTTCTCTTTAACAACTGCACCAGCATCAGGAACAGGAAGGCTTAACGTGATGGCTCGACCAGGTCGAAAGTGATTTGCGACTTCTGTGAGTGGGAAATTTGCGACGAGCTCAACTGCCCATAAATGGAAGACAGTCACATATGCAAAAACGTGCAGCGGCGAAAAACGCATTTGAAACCGCTACAATTTTTTCTTAAGTATTGAGTAAATTTCGGAAACAAATCGTCCAAATCATCATAATGTTTCTTGAATGTACATTATAGAATACTTTTACAAGCAATTTGTTCGCAAGTGACCTACAATTTGTTCCAAAACTTATAAAAACTACCGAAGTTACTGATATGCGTTTATTTGTGCTTGAATAAGCAAGAATAAAAGCATAACAGTCACACTTACAGCATGCCTTGATCCTTGCATTGCTGGTGAGCCGGTGACTGCCGGTGGAGTATTTTCACGACCACGTGTGGTTGTTGTTTTGATAATTCATGTGCACGTTTAATTCAACAGTTTCAAATGTCTGTACTGAACTATTTGAAATTTGACGAGAGTAAGGATAACTCTGAAGATAAACTTCCAGTTTCTAGCATTTTCTGCTTTTATTTGTAATTTGTTATCGTGGGGTCGCATAAGAGGTTTTGTTCAACTCAGAAACTGGTCGCTTTCCTGTGTCAGGAACACTCCCAGAACGTGTCCGAGTGTGACCAATGTGATCCTGGACATATTATATGACGACAAATGAACTATTCTGAGCTAGTTTTGCACTTTCGCGTACTTAGAGATGTCACATGTTGTATTTTAGTTCTATTCAGAAACTGATCCCTGTAGGGGTATCCGGAGCATTTCCAGATATGTGGTTAGATATGGTCAATGACGTCTTGAACACTTTATACAACTACCAATGGTCTAGTTTTGCAAATTCGAGTACTTAGAGGTGTCGTATAATGGAATTATTGTGATTCAAGGTGATTCAAGTTCCATATATTCCGGAACTTGTTCCGACTATAGCTTCGGAACCGTGTATCCGCTCCAAATTTTCTTCAATAGTGTTCTTGTAGGCCATAAAATCTTTCGTTTGGTAGTTGTTGCAGTCAAATCGGTTCAGGAATTTCCAAAAATCAAATGCTTATTCATATATATTCACTACTGTGACTATTATGCGTTTATTTGTAATATGGGACTGACATAGTTTAATATTTTTTCCAACATTTCGGGAACAAACATAGCTTTTTTGTTTGAAATATTGAAAGAATAGGTAATTTAAAGATGATTCCCAGGCTTATTTCAAAAATGGTGAAAAGTCATATGGGACTGTTATGCGTTTATGGGCAGTCAAGATGTAGTTGAATGGAGACGAACGCTTGAAACAGCATGAACCGGGGTGGCTACTGACGACGACGACAACTACGCTTTTGCGATGCCTGCTGAACAAGAAAATATCTACACAGCGGGAACATATACACTGAGTTTTTTCCCGGTTTCCAATTCCAATGAGGAAAATTTCTGGAGGGGGCCTGCAGAATTCTGGAGGGGGCCTGGTACCCCAGGCACCCCCTCTAGCTACGCCAATGGAGATTACTTTTTTTTTCAAAACATATCTTGAAAACTACTTATTTGATCTGAATGGCGGCAAAGCGAAAGTTGCAGGAAATTGTATTTTTAGAAAAAAATTACACTGAAGGAAAAAACTTTTCAAAACCATGATAAAAGTTATAAACTGTCAACTATCTCAAAACCATCCCCTCCGATTTGCAAAAAATTTTTAAAGATAGTTAAAATTATGCCCCAAAATCTGGTGAAGACCTATCGTTGGACCTGATTTCGGTTTTTTTTTTAAATCTTTGAAATTTGACAAGTTTTTCAAAAATATCCAAATTCTGTAGTATTTGGTAAAATATTATGTCATATGAACTTTTTTCTTAGGTCCAGCCGTTCTCAAGTTATTGCAAATTTCTAAATCTAAAAAGAAAAACCCCTGATAAAATTCATACAATGTCACTTATCTCAAAACCTTTCCCTCCGATTTGCCTAATTTTTTTTAAAGATAGCTTAAATTATGCCCTTATGTCTATGTTATGTGAAGAGCTATCGATAGACACTCTTGTGGATTTTTTTTTTTGAAAAGTTACTCTTGACGAAAAAAATAAAGTTTAGTGTAAAATGAGTTCTTGCGTGGTACCCAATACATCAGCAAAATTTCATTCCAATCCAAAATAGTCAAGACAAAAATGGCCTTTTTTCAGCGTTTTGAGCCGGAATTGCTCCATATGTATAAAACAGTTTACTTCCTCCTTGAGGTTTACTCGGGAAAAGCAATGCAAACTGTTTCATTCATATGGGCTATTGTCAAGATCTGGGAGCAATAACGAATGCCGGAGAAGTGGCTGGATAGCCTCATTTGTCCAATTTTCAAAAAGGACATTGACTCTGGAAAAACCAACTCAATTCTGCTAATAAGGTGCTTCCCCGTGTCCTGCTCTGTAGACTGAGACCGTTAGCACAGTCCTTCGCGTTCGAGTACCAAGCTAGTTCTCGTGAGGATCGGTCCACGGCGGATCAGATGTTTACTAGACATTTTCCGGGAGTACAACTTGCGGTTTCAACAACTGTTTGTTTGAGGCGACGTTCGATTCAGTCAAATGAAACGAGCTGTTGCTGATAATCCTAGAACATGGTTTTCCGAAGGAACTTATTACGCTTATTCGTGCGACGCTAGATGGGTCAAAATTATGCGTTAGAATAGCATGTGAGATCTCAGCCGCTTTCGTGACGTTGTGTCAGCTGGAGCAAGGAGGTGCACGCTTACCTGCTATTTAACATTACCTTTTAAGTTGCAATATGAAGAGCAAACGTGGAAAGGAATTGGACTTTCATCACGAAATCTCACATGCTTCATGGATTAGAGGATGACTTCCATGACATCGAAATAAACCATACGGTAGTGGAAGAGTTCATATACCTTGGTACGCTCGTCACATATGACAACGGTGTAAACCGCAAAGTAAAACGACGAATTGCAGCCGCGAATCGGACTTTCTGCGGATTACATAGCCAGCTGAAGTCCCGTAGTTTGCAAATTCGCTTGAAACTGGCGCTATACAGCGCTATACGTACATGAATTATGGACGCAAGAGCGCTTAGAAATTCTGCGATCAATACTTGGTGGCAAAATGGAAAATGGAGTGTGGCACAGGCACATGAACCACGGGCTGTATCAAGTATACAAATATGCTGATACAGTGAAGATAGTACAATGTGGCAGGCTGCGTTGGGCTGGGCACGTGGCCAGAATGCCCGACGAAAAAGTAGCCAAAACCATTTTCAGCAGAGAACCAGGAAGAGGCTTTAAACTTCGGGGCAGACCCGTACCCGAGGGATGTGCGCTGTCGTGGACGACGCACGATTAGCTGGTGTTCGAGGAGATTGGAGAACGGCAGCCCAATACTGAAAAACCATAATTCGTTGGATCGATCATGGACTATCGCCAAGAAAGTAAAGTAAGTAAAGATTTTGTCTATTTCTGTTCTGCCGGATCCGTATTTCCATCAAAACTGAACAAATACATAGATCGGCGGAAATTTATGTAGAACTAGCATCGCGGATTATACGTACACTGGCTCTAGTAACGAATTTTGCAAGTACTAAATCATCAAGCAGTAGTAAGGAAGTCTGTAAAAGTCGAAAAGTGGTCAGCAGAAAGAACCGCCAACTTCTTCGTTAACGAAAAGATGCAAAGGGGTTTCTAATATCTAAACAAACTGGAACTGGATGTGAAGGGGAAAGAGCGGAAAATTAGATAAGCGATGTTCATTAAAGGAACGCTTATTAAGTATGTATGCCGTTCCTCTTTACCCAAGCTGGGGGATCCGCTGATTGCACCAAGTTATAATGGAAACCAATTGAAACCGGATTCGAAACCAACTTCTCCTTCCAGGCCCTGTGGAATCACAGCGGATTGGATAAATAGGAAATTCCACAACCCTCTTATTAACGGTGCGACGTATTTCAAACTCCATAAAGGTCAAGACAAAAACACAAGGTTGGTCTAAAAATATCTATTTTAAACAATTCGAAAAGGAGCTGGGTTCATAAAGAAGCTCGAATTTTGATTTAAGCGATATTATTGAAAATGGCAAAATTTCCTATGGAATTTTCTGAAAAAAATCGGAGATTTTCAATTGTTTTACGTACTATTTTCATTAATAAGTCCATTAACTATGCCCGTGAACAACATTTCATGGACCTTTCGGCCCAATTTCGACAATAATTTTGAAAACACCCTAACGCTAAATATTTTGTTTTGTGCTTTGTATGCTTTTCGATTTGCCAGACTACATATCTGGTTGGTGCCTATAAAACAGTAAATATAAAAATATCACGTTGCTTTAAAGTAAAACAAAAATGTATTAGATCATTTTTAAGGTGATAACTTACTTGTGCTTAGTTTTACAGTCAGTTATGTTGATGATAATTCTTTAAACATCAATTTACGTTAGTTTTCCTTTAACTCGATTAGTTCCGGTATACCACATGTTACTGCTTGTAAATTTGATACAACGTTTGTCACAAATTCGCATTTTCTTCTTAAGTCGCACTTAGTAATCCATACTTTTTTGTTGAAATGTTATACAACAGAATCTTTTGTCCAACACTTTACATTAGTTATTCGTACCACACTCAGTTAGATTTTTTCGAAGTAACACGTCCTATCTCCGCCGCAATCTGTTTTCACTATTGAAATAACGCCAGTTGCATAACCGTCACCATTATTGTTACCATCGGTTGTGTGGCGACTTATTTATTCACTAACTGGCAGCAAGCAGTAAAATACACACGCTAGAACGTTTTGCTGCACCGATACATTAATGTTTTGCAAATCAAACAAGACACCAACTACCCTTGTACAGCTTACGCTAGCAAATTGCACTTTTTCCGCTAGAAATGCACTTTTGACGGTCAGAGTTCTTCTTCATTGTGAACACTCAGAACACCATTATTTACGCCGATGTAGTCTATGTACTAGGTATTCTCACTCACTCACTCACTCACTCACTCCGTTACTGGTTCAAGTGCAGCTATATGTGCCCACAGTTGTCCAGTGCCACACCGACGGATGACGTTGAATTGAAGTGAGTTCCCCGGATCGCGAATCTACAGGGATGATCGTCACCATTCGACGCTAGCAGAACGCCTGCCGTTCAATGTGTTGTACTGAAGGTCTCTGCCCATGTTGATACGTTTGCATTTCCGAGAATAGAAAAAAATGGTACAAGAAAAAAAATTCATTAGATTACGAACGTACTGAAACATTTCTTATTTGCATTTTCTTGAATGATTTTTTTATTTGGATGATCATCACTTAATAACGTTATAATTAAAAATTTAGTTGTAAATTTGATGTTTAACAAATCGTGTCACTACCTTAACCGAAAATGATAAATCTATCGAACTAGCAGTAACTTGCGTATACAACCTCGAAAGTAAGGTTTATGTAACATATATTCTAATTTAAAACAGCATCAAACAAACATTTTATGCTGCCGACAAACGCACCCAGTGCCACCGAGTTATGAACGACGAATAACGAAAACGAACGCAGGGAAGCCCTTGCGAGACTCGATCGGTTCATGCTCCACTCAGCTAAACCCTGGCAGGCAGGTCACGCTACTGCCTGCCACCCCCATACGTAGTAGATTAGTGCACTCGATACGGCTTCCCGATGGGTCGCAATCGAGAACTCGTGGCACAACATGCTCCGGCCGGTATGCACATCGTCTGTCGCGTGTGTAGTCCCTACTTGTACAACAGTGTAACTCTGCTCAACGACAGCAAGCACAGTGGGTACGGTTTGATTCGAAATTGATATAAATTTGAAAATCTCTACAAAAGTTATACGTAATGAATTATTGCCGGAGGCAATATTTGAAGTACTATTATGCTCACTAGAAAATTAGCACATATTAAGTGTCAATGCTTTTTTTTTTGTCGCAAAAAATCCTCGAACCAATGCGACTGTTCACTAACAAGCACTGTGATTGCAGGTTATCAATCATCCATTTGAATGTGTAGATGTGAATAAACAAAATGTACTTTGTTATGCAATTGTTCAGTGGAAGAGCTAACAGTAACGTACAGTCATCCCATGTAAGAGAATGTTTCATGTCCTGACGTAATTGAAATTAAACGAACAGCTTGTATCTGATTTGACCAGATTATTGAAGAATTTCTTTGTAAAAAACAATACCGCCATGAGCAAGTAGAAAGGCAAAAACACAGAAGGCAAAGATCTGAAGATGATAAAAAGTGTTCTCCCATGTTTAATGCCCTAGTCTTATTTTGGGCTTTTCATCGAACGAAAAAATCAGTAAAGTTGTGTTTCAAATATGACCGTCTGGTTGTCATAGAAAACTTTTTTCATTACTTTGACCCATATATAGCCAATACAGCTTTAAAGGAAAAAATACAAATACCATGAAAATAGTTCTATCATCTTCCCAAACAATCGAAACTATTTTCTTTCGGTAATGCTTGTCATAGGATTTACTTTGTACCGTATTTTAGTAGGTGAGCTATTATATCCTGCCAATAATTAACACTCTTGCCAGTGCCAAAATCAAACTCAATTCCACTATATTCGTTAGGTCCTACTGCATAAGTTAGCTATCTCAGTATTCAGTATTCAACTATCTTTCTTAGATAATTTTATATTCTTCAAAACTAACATTAGTGGTAATGAGAATAGCCATCATTTGATAAGGTTTTACCGAAAATGAAATAACTCCACATTAAGCGTACGTTTAATCGCGCTAACAATGATCAAAAACGAAGCTCGCAGTTTTAATGCTGTCCAATTCTGTTCCGTCCCATGCACATGTGTTCTATTCTGTTTACTTCCTTCTTTCTGAGCTGCAATCGACAAAGCACAAACATAGGTATATTTGCAGTAGCCAGCACGCCTATTCATCTATTGTCTATATTTTCAAAATTTTAAGCAAATCTTTAAAAAATTCAAATTACTCGTCGTTTTGATGCCGTTCAACTCTGTTACTTTTCAACTGAACGTGTACTGTCTGGCATGTTTCCTTATAACCGAATGCAACCGCGACTGACAAGGCACTGTGCCAAAAGAAAAATGACGTGATATGGGTAATTTGCCAATTGTTGCGCACCTAACGCAGGAACTTTCAGTTTTTCTTATCTCTCGGAGAAACTATTACGTTGCTTATATCAAAATTTTTCCGGGGCACAAGTGCGAATACCGCGGGGCAAAAGCGCGATGCTCGAATCCATGAAATTAGCACAACAGTAGCTAACAAAACCTGCATTATGTTTCGGTAAGGAATATTCTCAATTTACACCTTTCCTATTTTGCGCTGGTGTGTTGCAGCCTCCGTTAGATCGAAACTTTTCCAAACGTTTGTTTTTTGTTTCATCAGCGGAAAAATATTGTTTTCCTTCGGCCAACATCTGTAGAGCACACAGTTTTCTGCAGATCTTCCATTTCTAGTATCTGTAATATAGTGCCTAAAGCTGTATATAATTAGCTATACATTTTTGCCTCGTCCATGAATCGCACTTTTGCCCCGTCCGCGAATCGCACTTTTACCCCACTTGGCGCTTGACGGGGTTAGATTAAATTACGGAAAAGCGAAATATATTTTGTAAATTCTTTTCACCGTATTTTCAAAACAGATATGTAAGTGATGTAAAACGCTGCTACAAATTTTCAACAAGTAATATCCTGCTGTTGATATCGTATTTGCCGTAGGTATAACGAAAAATTACATCAAAACCGTCCTAAAATAACATTTGCGCATAACTCAGCAACTATGCTTCGTAAGCAACCAAAGTTTACGTTAGATTCAAGCTGTCAAAGTAGTCACCAGCCAATGTAGTCAATTTACTCGGAATCTGCACCCATAAATCACTGAATCGCACTTTTGCCCGCATCACACTTTTACCCCTCCTTCCTAGATTTGTTATCTATACCTATAAAAATGGATTTCTGTCTGTCTGTATGTTCCTTATAGAATCGAGAACTACTGAACCGATACTGAACCGATGATAGTTAGAGACCCCTCCTTCCCCTAAAAGGGGGGGGGGCTCCCATACAAATGAAACACAAACTTCTGCATAACTCGAGAAGTAATCAAGCAAATGGAACTAAATCAGTCATGTGAAGGTTTTTGGAGGCAAATTTTTTTTATGATGAATTCGGACCCCTTCTCTTTTCAGGAGGGTGGGCTCCCAGCACACAAATGAATTACAAATTTTCTCATAACTCGAGAACTAATCAAGCAAATGGAACCAAATTTGGTATGTGGGTATTTTTGGAGGCAAATTTTGTTCTATGATGAATTGAGACCCCTCCCTTCTTTAAGAGGGGAACTACGACCCCTCTCCCTTCAAGTGGAAGGGGGGGGCTCTTATACAAATTAAATACAAATTTGCTCTTAATTCCCGAACTAATCAAGAAAATGGAATCAATTTGGCACGTGAAGTTTTTTGGAGGCAAGAATTTTTTTCTATGGTGAATTAGGACCCCTTCCCGCTTTAGGAGGAGGGCTCCTATACAAATGAAATACAAATTTCCTCATAACTCGAGAACTGATCAATCAAATGAAACCAAATTTGGCATGTGGGGGTTTTGGAGGCAAATTTTTTTATGGTGGATTAAGACCCCTTACCCCTGTGGTAGGGGATAAGGGCTCTCATACAAATAAAACAGAAAATTTTTCAAAAGCTTATCGAACCCAAGAAATTTTAGATACTTCTAAAACATTAGCCAATAACAAGACCACCAAAAACTATCAATAGTAACTCTAGATGATTCAGGGCGAGAGGGCCGCAGGACGCGAGTGTTGCCGGCGACCCGCCGTCGGAAGCGCCGACCATTGCGGGGGTTTTTCTACTTTACTGCGTGGAAAATTTGTATATTAAACCACCGGATTACCTACGAATGGCCGAAACACAAATGGCCGAAACACAAATGGCCGAAATAACAAATGGCATAATATATCTAATGGCCGAATCAAAAAAGTCCGAAACACAAATGGACGAACTTCATATTTGGCTGAAAATATTGACGGCCTTCAACCTGCACAAATGTTGGGTACACACCGTCCTTACGCGCTTACTGCGTTACTGCCGCTCGTTCGGACTTAACTAAGGGATAATCCCTACTAGTCAGTAAACCTAGGAAAATGCGTGCACCTAAATAGTAGTAGTGGCCGGCGCTTCCGACGGCGGATCACCAACGCACACTCGTGGCCTGCGGCCGTCTCGCCCTCACTCATCTAGGAAACATTTACTACTGACACGGACACACGGTAAATAGGTCTCGCATTTGCGCTTAGGGAAAGAAAGAACTTTCGATCATCTATACCTTATAGTAAATAGTTGTGTTGCTTATTTTGTTTGATTTAAGTTAGTAGTTAACTGCTTGCCAATTCTTGTTTTTATTGAATAGTTATTTAGGCATTCCGAAAAAATTCGGTCTTTCGTGATTCGGCCATCCATGATTTGGCCTTTCGTGATTCGACCTTTCATGATTCGGCTTCCTGTGACTGTTGTTGAAATTCGGCCATTTGTGTTTCGGCCATTCGGTACCAGCCCAAACCACTCATGAACTCCTCAAACTTGCACTTGCAAAACTCGAGATTGGGACCAGGGCTTCGACCGATCCTTTTTTTCTACCGCAGTCACGCCAACGCGCATTCAAGTTCACACCGTCCGTTTAGAGGTGGAATACGAACGCTATGCATAACACAACTGGCAGTTTGCTCAGTCAAACGCCGATTGCACGCAGCACTACGATCGCGTTCTAAAACTTTTTGACATTTTCGTTTCGATCAAGTTGCCTTTACCGTTTGGAGCAGCGAATGACTGCAAAACAGTCGAATGACTGGCAATCACCACGCTAACGAAAAGCAACCGCACAATCGTATGATTCAATACTATAAAAAAACAACCACTACATGTGCATGGAAGAAGTCGGTCGGACTCCGTCCAATACAAACGAATATTTTGCTTGCGTCCAACCGACGTCCGGGTGACAAACTATTACTGTGGCAGCCGATTTGGAGACAAAAAGAGAAACGAAAAAATACGTCACCGTATGCTTCCAGTCAGTTTGCAGTTTATATTCTCAAAGCGCAAAGCAAAACGGGAGATCGACTGTTTGCTTTTGCTGAGATGCCGCATGAATTGTACGACGGCAGCAGCGCAAGCGGCAGATTGGCTGGATAAGAAAAACAGTCAAATGATCGTTCAAAAAGCGGAGTTTGAATGCGGAAAGTTCGCATTCACGGCAGTCACATTCAACTTGCGATCCCTTTTCAAGCCCTGATTGGGACAAAGGTCATCCGAGATTCACGATTTATGTACAACACAGTTTAATTTGTGGCAATACGAAGTTTGTTGGGTCAGCTAGTTTATTATAAAAATTTGCAGGAATTTTGCAGCAATGCCCGTCAATGTGACAAAAAACAGCCCAAGTTTGGTGCGAGTTACATGCGGACTATTAATTAGAAATAATATTTATGGATAAACGATTGCTAGCTGTCCATAATAGACGTAAGAAATCTTGCATATGACGCAGTGCCGTTTCCGTAATAAAACAAGGATGATGGAGTGGTCCGTCACCCTATTACAAACAACCAATATGGAAATACGGAACGGATCAATTGACATAGGACGCGGCTCAAGATCAAGAAAATGATTAATGGATAACGATTAGAAACTCAGTATTTGGAATGTCCTAAATCTCCATGAATTCGCACGAGCTGGCTTGCTTGCTTGAGTCACATCGACTCGGAGTAAGGACAACGATTCAAATGTAAAAACTATTGAGGCATTACATTGCTGAATTTTGTCTATAATATGCCCTCCCGCATCCTGTTCGGTAGACTGACACCGTTAATGGAGTTCTTTGTCGGCTAGTGCCAAGCTGGTTTTGTTGAGGGATCAGATGTTTAGCATGCTTCAGTTATTAAGCAAGTTCTGGGAGTACAACTTGCTTACTCATCATCTGTTCGTGGATTTTAGGTGTACGATTCAGTCAAACGAAATGAGCGGTGGCAGATAATGGTAGAACATGGTCTTCCGACGCAATTAGTTAAGCTAATTCGTGCGATGCTGGACGTGTCAGAATAGCGGAGAATACCTCAGCCGTTTTTGTGACTTTGGACGGACTGACCACACTTTCTAACTTGCTATTCAATATCGCCTTGGAAGGGGCAATACGAAGAGCAAACGTGCAAATCAACGGGATTATCATCACGAAATCTCACATGCTTCTTGGTTTTGCGCATGATGTCGGTATCATCGGGATCAACTACCATGGAACTTCAGGTATCAGCTATTGAAGTGGGGGTTTCTACGCATTACATAACCAGCTGAACTCTAGTAGTTTACAAATTAGCATGGAGCTCTACAGAACACTAATCCTCCCGGTGATCCTTTCCGGACATGAATCATGAATGCTGAATAAAGCTCATCGACAAGTAGGACGGGAGAATATTTTCAGCAGGTTTCAAAATTCAGCCTAATTGCCTTTTCTTTCGCCAATAAAAATACTTTGCCGACATACAATTTCAATCTGTTATAACAATTTTCTCAAGACTGTATACTATTTTTTATTCAAAGAACGCCAAAACCACCTGTTTTTCCACTAGTATTAGGCCATAGGCCGAAAAAATAGATGCCATCACTTAATGGGCTGAAAATACCCTCCCGTGCCGTACCTAGAGTTTTGAGTGTAAAATTATGCGATCTATACTTGGTGGCAAAATGGAAAATGGAATGTGGCGCAGACGCATGAACTATAAGCTGTATCTTGTATACTTGTATTCTTAGTAGAATCAGGCCATTCGATTTTAAGTGACTTTAGCATGGGTTTATTCTCGGGCCCCTCCACATCCTTCCTACTGCATTTTGCATTTACTAATAATGAAAGCCTCTTGCTAGGGCAAGTTATAAGAATGATACTTGTTCGAGGTGCGAATGAAGCCTCTCGTCCAAGGACAAATTATAACTAGTCTCCGCACTTCCTGGCTCTAGAGTTTGTTGAAAAGTAGGACGAAACGTAGAAGGATAAGAGGGGGTGAAAACACCGACGCTTTAAGGTGAAGGTTGTCAGAGTCCAGTTGCATTTTTTAGTGATTTCAGTAGTTTCACGACAAGAACAGAGTTGCTAGTAGTAGCTAATAATCTGTTACGAACAATTATGAAACGTAGAACCGCGTATCTCTTTTTACTAGTAGTTCTATCACATAAAATGCTGTTTACGATGAATTTTATTCTCAGTGGATTTCATAAGTACATTTTCGACATTTAATTTAATAGCGAAAATTATTGTAAATATGGCATCACTCCCGTTTCCTTGGTAACGTATCAACAACGACGGTCACGAATTCGGAATTGCAATCGAATTGAAGTAAAGTTTTTCATATCAATTCAAGTGAACAGTTTGGGCAAAATCATTATAATATCTTACTAAATAGTTGTTCGGGTGGTAAATTAAAGTTTTCTGTGTCTCAAGTTAAGTTTCGCGAGTGATGTGACGAATGGAACGGCCAAAAAAAATTAATGAAAAATCGACGGCGAAAAAGTGCAAATAGAGTGATGAATTTTAAATGGGCAGAAATCTCAGTATTTAGTGTAACTTATGCCACAAAAAGTAACAGAACCTATAGAATGCATTATTTAGTGCTTCGAGTTGCACGATCTTATCACGGCTAGCAGGTTAGGCGACATCCATTTAGTACGTCACGCAAATTTTGACAAAAATCGGTATAGTGAATCGGAATAGTGAACATATCCCGTAGAAAGTTATTTTTTGGTATTTCAAGTATGTGTAAAACCAGCCTTAAAAAAATATTGATTTTTTCGGATGACAATACTTTAAAAAATTGTATCTTGCAATTTCCAACAGTAACATTGAAGTTAAAAAAAATACCTGTCGATTTTTTTGAACAAAGAACGTAAAAAAATATTTAATCGAGAAAAAAATATTTGTCTGTAAATTTCCCGTGGAATGATCCATATAGAAGACAGGGAAGGTAGCACAATTTGGCAAGCTGCAGTGGGCTGGGCACGTGGCTAGAACGCCCGACGAAAGAGTAACCAACACTATTTTCAGCAGAGAACCAGGAAGAGGCCGACGACCAGGAAGACAATGCACGTTCAGCTGGTGTCCGAGTGAATTGAAGAACGGCAGCGCTGGACCGGCAGTACTGAAGGACTGTAATTCGTTCGGCGCAGGACGGATTATCGCCACAAAAGTAAGTAAGTAGCAGCATAAACAAGATATTTATGTAAAGCAATATTTGACAAAGCTTTCCTTTTTTAACCTTCCTAGTGCATTGGGGTCGTTTTCGACCCATCGGCATACTTACAAAGCTTGATACTCAGTAACGGTACGAGCTAGAGACTTGAAATTTTCTGACTTTTCCTAACTTTGGAAAATTAGCATTGTGGGGGAGTTTCAGCTTTCAGCGACATCTAGGAGAGCCACAGCAAAAAAAGTTACATATTATGCATTAAGGGTCGAAAACGACCCAAGTTTTGAAATTGCTCTCATTCATCCATTTTCAATCCGAATTTCGTTTTCTTTACCTCGTTTAAAAGATATGGCCAAAAACTAGCACCCAAGGTATGTTGGGGAATATTTGTTGACTGATGGCCACTTCTGCGTCGGTTCCGGATCACCCACTACCAGGTCCCGGGGAACATTTTTATATTTTGAAATAATTCATTTTGCGGCACATCAAATCACATTGGCTTGATAAAATAAGACTAGTGGAAGTACAATGGGGACATTTTGGACCCGAATGGCCACTTCCTCATCGGTTACGGAACATCCGGTACCTGGTTTTTGAGTCCATTTTTGAATTTTAGGATGATTTCTATTGCGGCACGTCAAATTTCATCTCATTGATAACATAAGACTATTGAAAGTATAATAAACACATGTTGAAGGCAAATGGCCACATCAGCATCGGTCCTGGAACATCCGATACCCGGTTTTTGGGGACATTTTTGTATTTTAGGATAACTCATAATGCGACATATCAAATCACATCGGCTTGATAAAATAAGACTGATGGAAGTAAAACAATGTCATTTAGAAGCCAAATGGCCACTTTACCATCGGTACTGGGTCATCCGGTACCAGTTTCGGGGGACATTTTTAGCTTTTGAGATAATTCACCATGCGGCACCTCAAATCACATCGCGTTGATAAAATAACAACAATGGAAGTATAATGGGGCGTCAGTCGCATATAATCCGGTACCCGGTATTTGTAATGAACAGTAAAACGGGGTAACTCGGGGCAGATGAATTACCCTGTAATTCAAAAATGTCCCCGAAACCCGGATACCGGATAGTCCGGAACCGATGGTGAAATGGTAATTTTGGCTCCAAAATTTTTCCATTGTACTTCCATTAGTGTTATTTCATCAAGCCAATGTGATTTGATGTGGCGCATGATGTATTATCCTATCCAAAAATGTTCTCAAACCGTGCACCCGATGTTCCGGAACCGATGATGAAATGGCCATTTGTCTTCAAATGGTCCCCATAACTCTTGTAACTGTTTTATTTGATCAAGGCGTTGTGATTTGATGTGCCGCAAGATGAATTATTTCATAATCCAAAAATATCCCGCGGAACCAGGTACCGGATGTTGCGGAACCGATGGTAAAATGGCCATTTGGCTTCTAAATGACCTTATTTTATTTTCATCAGTCTTATTTAATCAAGCCGATGTTATTTGATGTGTCGCAAGATGGGTTATCCTAAAATACAAAAATGGCCCCAAAACCCGGGTACCGGATGTTCCGGGACCAATGCTGATGTAGCCATTTGCCTTCAAAATGTCTTTATTATACTTTCAATAGTCTTACGTTATCAAGCTGATGTAATTTGACGTGTCGCAAGATAAATCATCCTAAAATTCAAAAATGGACTCAAAAACCAGGTACCGGATGTTCCGTAACCGATGGGGAAGTGGCCATTCGGGTCCAAAATGTCCCCATTGTACTTCCACTAGTCTTATTTTATCAAGCCAATGTGATTTGATGTGCCGCAAAATGAATTATCTCAAAATATAAAAATGTTCCCCGGGACCTGGTAGTGGGTGTTCCGGAACCGACGCAGAAGTGGCCATCAGTCAACAAATATTCCCCAACATACCTTGGGTGCTAGTTTTTGGCCATAGCTTTCAAACGAGGTAAAGAAAACGAAATTCGGATTGAAAATGGATGAATGAGAGCAATTTCAAAACTTGGGTCGTTTTCGACCCTTAATGCATAATATGTAACTTTTTTCTAATGCATTAGGAAGGTTAAGGACAAGGTCGTCAGAGTCCATTTATGGCAGTCAGTATGGCACCGAATATCACCCTTCCCTTCCCTTCTGCAGTGTATCAACATGCTCCCATAGACTCGGGAAACCATCACAAAAAAATAAAATTAGTTCAACTAACCTGCTAGTCGTAATCCGATCTTGCAACTCGAAGCACTAAATATTGCATTCTATAGGTTTTATTACTTTTTGGGGCATAAATTACACTAAATACTGAGATTTCTGCCCAATTAAAGTTCATCACTATATTTTAACGTTTTCGCCGTCGATTTTTCATTAATTTTTTTCGGCCGTTCCATTCATCACACCACTCGCGAAACTTAACTTCAGACACAGAAAACTTTAATTTACCACCCGAACAGTTATCTGGTAAGATATTATAATGATTTTGCCCAAACTGTTCACTTGAATTGATATGAAAAACTTTACTTCGTTTCAATTGCAATTCCGAATCCGCGACCGTCGTTGTTGATACGTTACCAAGGAAACGGGAGTGATGCCATATTTACGTTGAGCGTGAAATTGACCAATAATTTTCACTATTAAATTAACGGTCGTAAAGTGTCGAAAATATACTTATAAAATTCTCTGATAATAAAATTCACCGTCAACAACATTTTATGTGATAGAATTACCGTCGGATCTAGTTCAACAGCAAAAATAAATACGCGATTCGACGTTTCATAATTGTTCATAACAGATTATTACCTACTACTAGCAACTTAGCATAAACAAAACGATAGTGGAAACAAGTACTGAAATCAGTAAAAAAGCAACTGGCCTCTGACGACCTTCACCTTAAAGCAAAGCGGTTGCTCCATGCTGTTTTGGCCAGACCTCGCTTCCCGTCAGTACAATTTCAGGAATGATACCTAAACAACGTGCTAGTTGCATTCTAGGGCAAAAATCAATTTCGTCCAAATTATTCGACGAATCATTTATATTTATATAATAACGAAATGTGTAAACATTTTATCATGTTCGACCAATTTTTGACCGTTGCAACATTCATAACATATACTACATGTTTTATTGGACTGATGGTTTTGACGGCAA
This sequence comes from Sabethes cyaneus, assembly GCF_943734655.1. Classification (NCBI taxonomy): domain Eukaryota; kingdom Metazoa; phylum Arthropoda; class Insecta; order Diptera; family Culicidae; genus Sabethes; species Sabethes cyaneus. The sequence continues at coordinate 42,750,875 of NC_071355.1, forward strand.
ATATAATCATAAATATAATCATAATCAGTAATTGACACCGAATTTAAAATTTCTATGAAACCATCGAAAATGGTTTTATCAAAATTTATGCTATTTCAACCAATAGCAAGGCCAGATTTTTTTAAAATACAAATTAGAACTTTTACATAAGAACTTATTTTTCTTTAGATTGTATCCACAGCTGGTATGATTGCTGCCGTATGTCAACAACCTGTGTTGCAACTGCAATCCCGTAGTCCAGTTGCTACTAGTAAGTTATTAGAATTTGAAAATAGATTCATCTTATGCAAAGTGGTCTGTTCTTCGTTTGAACAGCAGATTCTACGGCCTATACCTTGATGTGTCTAGCCTAGCCATCGTTAGGCTGGTTACATATTTATTGATGTCAAGCATTCTATTTAAAAATACAATTCGAGTTTACAGCGTGGTATAGCGTTCTTGATTTGTCTCGAAGTATGATCTGCCAGTCTTAGAAGCCTCCATCATCGTGCGCTCGAGCTGTCAGTAATATTGATCCTGCAATCGTCCTGTATACATTAAGAATTGGTTGCGAAATAAAGCCTAAACAGAGCAACACGCTCCACGCTTTGTCAAGCATTCTGGTAAAAATAAATTAAACAATCTAAACGGTTTCAAATGTTTTGCGACAGTCTCGATTGGACCGAAGCACTCGGCATTATTGCGTAAGGTGGTGACTCGACGGGGACGACGGACCGTGCAAGTCTTTTTCCTTCCTTAGCAGCAGTGCCGGTAGGTGAAGTTTATTCATGACCTGATGAAAATGGAAATTCTAGCCACGACGTCGATGACAGCCGACGATGATGATGAGGTATACGTTACGTATCGATTTTGAAAAAGTCTTACGAGTGGCTAACCGGGCAGAGATCAACGTTTGAGCTCTGATCAGAGATGCTATTTTTGCGATAAAAAAAAATGCAATGCGAAAAACAACATTCGTTAGTTATGCAGAGACAGGATTGATACATACACACGTAACAGCCTGCATCGTTGATGCTATGTTATGAACCGTAGGTGGTTATATAACGAGAAAACGGTTTAAAAATTTCGACATCGGCTTCGGACTATATTCGCCTTCAGGACGCGTATGAGAGCACTGATTGACAGTGTAACCACTGACTTGGCAAAAAATAGAACAAGACTAGTTATTCTTTCAATGGAATTCAAATAAAAGCTCGAAAGCGGGAAGTAAAAGCGGACTGGACTACTTATGTCAAGCACTAAAGGATGCTACGATCAAAATCTGGTGGATTTAAACTCGATGCATTAATCGTGCATTTAAAAAAATCTGAGTCCCCTTATTTTGTAGGAGTGTGAATAGTGCCTCTATCTCCATTTTGGTTTCGACATTTATTCTTCAGTTAGGGTAGAGGATCCATATTTCACTAGTATGATGAATCCAACATCTTTTTACATATTTTTGTCATTTTATCTGTCGAATTGGTAAAATTTAGGAATTGTTCTACCAAAAATTAATAATAAATGTGCCATGTTGCTACTTTATCGAATAGCACACACAAAAATTACCTCGTACAATTGGAGGTGTATTTTGTCAAAATCAAATCGAGAGGTAAAAATATTATTGCGCGAAAATGTGATTAAACTGTTTAATTATTTAATTACTAGCTGACTGCCCGATCTTACTCGAGGCCCTTTTGTCTCTTAGCAACTTGTACATCTGCTATTGTAACGAATATTCTCATAATGCAAGAAATCAAGCCCTTTTTCTTCATTGGAATGTGTCTACTTCCTTTGTCAACTCCTCCCCTCTCCTGGTGGCCACCAATCACTTGTAAATCTATCTTTTCGCTAATCCCTATAAGCGACACAAAGCATTTTTCACGTTTTTTCACTCTCCCCATTTGACTACCCCATCCCTTCAGAAACCCCCTCTTGTCATCCAGCCATAAGTCTGTATCGGCAATCGGTAATCCAAAAGAAACGCACCGCTCTACCCATTTGAAAGATCCTCCCCCTTGTAAGAGACTACCCACCTGAAGGACCGTCCAGGCGTTCCAGAGTTATGGCGAAACATGAATTTTCATACTCACCCTCCCCGACCACTCCTGCTATTGATTCCATCCCAATCAGCTCCCTCTTCTGTTACCTGACCAACTATGCACCTGTTTGTGTTCTGAAAATCCCTATAACGGAAGAAAAACAAAATCTTTTTTCCGTGTATCCCAGCTAGGTGGTATCCGTACATCCCTCCATTAACTTCCCTCTATGCCTTCTTGTCTCCCGGCCACTTGCGCAACAGCAATCAGTCTAGAAAAACGTAACCTTACTTACTTACTTACTTAATTGGCCTAACGTCTTATGACAAAGCCTGCGCAGTATAATTTCTCCATCTATTTCGGTCCATGGCAGCTAGTCTCCAATTCCGCGGGCACCCAGTGCACGCCAGATCTCGCTCCACCTTGCCACCTTGCTCGCTGTGCCCCTCTTCGTCTTGTTCCTACCGCATTTGATGCGAAAACCATTTTTGCAGGATAGTTGTCCTGCTCAACGTATCCTTCCAGCTTTACCCATTTTCTGAATACTTGGTTCGCCGTAGAGACGCGCGAGCTCGTGGTTCATTCTTCGCCTCCATACACCGTTCTCTTGCACTCCACCAAAGATGGTTCTTAGCACCCGCCGTTCGAAAACTCCAAGTGCTCATAGGTCCTCTCAGTCTCACGGCTGGTATTGTTGTCCTCTGTTGCCAGTGAGCCAAGGTATACGAACTCGTCGACTACCTCCAACTCATCCCCGTCGATTACCACGGTACTGCCCAAGCGGGCCCTGCCGCGCTCGATCCCGTCCGCCAGCATACACTTCGTTGTAGACGTATTTATCTTCAATCCAATCTTCTCTGCTTCGCGTTTTAGTCTGGTGTAGCAGGCAGGAAAGACCATCTCCTTGTCAAAGTCCCCTGCGAGATTCGAATGGGTCCGACAGTCCACTTGAGATTCTCACACAGCTTTGGATCCCATCCATCGTAGCCATGCTAGTAAGCTTACTCGGAAAGCCGTTTTCGTCCAAAATTTTCCATAGCTCTTGTCGGTTTAACGTTTCATATGCGGCTTTAAAATCGATGAACAGGTGGTGCGTAGGGACTCGGAATTCGCGGCACTTCTGGAGGATCTGCCGCAGGGTGAACATTTGGTCGGTTGTAGACCGACCCTCCATGAAGCCGGCTTGGTAACTTCCCACAAATCTATTGGCTATTGGCGATAGTCGATGGAAGATGACTTGGGACAGCACTTTGTAGGCGGCATTCAGGATAGTGATTGCTCGGTAGTTCTCACAATCCAGCTTATCACCTTTCTTGTAGATAGGGTAGATAACCCCGTCTTTCCACTTCTCCGGTAGTCGTTCCGTATCCCAAATCTTGACAATCAGTTGATGCAGACAGCCGGCCAACTTGTCGGAGGCCATTTTAATAAATTCCGCTCCAATGCCATCCTTTTCCGCTTTCGATCACCGCATGGTCGTCAGTCAAGATACCTCCATCTTTATCTCTGCACATTTCGGCCCGCGGCACAAAGCCTTTGCGAGATCCGCTGAGTCTCTGATCGAACTTCCGTGTGTCGTGAAAGCGGTACAGCTGTTCGAGTTCTTCACACTCCTTCTCCTCTTGGTGGCGCTTCTTTTCCTTGAAGAGTCGGGTTTGCTGCCTCCGCTTCTGTTTGTATCGCTCCACATTCTGACGGGTAGCTCTACGCAGCATTTGTACCCGCGCTGCGTTCTTGTCAGCCAATATCTGCGGCATTCCTCGTCAAACCATTTGTTACGTCGATTCGGTGCCACACGGCCTAGGACGTTCCCCGCTACGCTGTCAATGCCTGTTTTCACAGCATTCCAACGGCCCTCAAGGGGGGCTTCATCCAGCTCACCCTCTTTCGGCAGCACGGTTTCGAGAGAAAACACGTAATTTTCGGCGACCTCCGGTTGCTTCAGTCGCTCTAGATAATACCGTGGCGGGCGCCGGTATCGTATGTTGTTCACAACAGATAGTTTTTGACGTATCCTTACCATCACTAGGTAGTGATCTGAATCAAGGTTAGCGCCCGGATAGGTTCTAACGTCGATAATGTCTGAAAAGTGCCGACCATCTATCAAAACGTGGTCGATTTGTGATTCTGTCTGGTTGGGTAATCTCCAGCTGTACCGATGGTAGAGGTTATGCCGTTTTCGTTCGTCTGCGGGTGAGCGCTGAACCGTCCAATCACCGGTTTGAATTCCTCCTCCTGACCAACCTGATCATTACAGTCCCCGATGATAATTTTGACATCATGTCTTGGGCAGTGGTCATATTCACGCTCCAACTGCGCGTAGAATTCGGGCGAGGTTGAAAGCCACGCAGGATAAGCCGTCACTTTGCCTCGTAGGGACACGACAGTGCCCAAGATACGCACGAAATATTTAATCCAATGAAGCTCTGATCAGTCGCATCAGTTTGTCCGGGAAACAATATGCCTGCATTATCTGCCATAGCTTGTCTCGATTGATTTTATCGTATGCAGCGTTGAAGTCGATAATGATGTAAAACCTGGATAGGTTGTACTCTTGACATTTTTGCACAGTCTGGCAGATAGTAAAAATTTGGTCCGTCCCTAAACAAATGCATGACCGATTTATATGACAAACCCAGCTAAAGCTTAACTAGCGGTTATTTACAGTATTTTTCTTTTAAATTTATTTCCGAAATATTCAGCCGTGGGCTGGTTCATCTCGTGTAACTTAAATTAAATACAGTTAAGTAGCCGTGCGTCCTTAAAAAAGGAAATGAGAGCTGCTTCGCTAGATGTGTCATTTTGTAGTGAACGTGCACTGTTCTGAAAACTGCCAAAACTACATCACCTGTCTTTATTCACCATGCTGTGTGTTGTGGTAAAAGTTGGGAGACTACAGTGGGTGCAGTGAAATCCATTCTGTTCAAGAACCCTACCGGCACCAGAATGAGGTTTAATGAGGTCAGTCATATAATTAAATGTTTTGAAACGGTAGTTTTCTACAATTAACGTAGGGGACGGTAGAAAAAGGTAACGAAACAAAGATGTCGAAGGATCCAACAGAATGGGACCGCTAGTGAAAGGAAAAGAGCGGAAAATTAGGTAAGGTCGGGTCATTGAAGCAACGCTTGAGAAGTTGTGTACAGCTGCTTTTTATCCAAGCTAGAGGATCCACGGAAAAGCGATACTCCCAATTACATAAGTTTACGACGTTACAGAATTTCGATAATTTTTGGCTGTGCTAGGTACAATATGCCTGAATTTGTGGTGAACTAGTAGCCACAAGGTTACCGAGTCTGCCTTGACGTTAAGTGGCTTTAGCCTGGGTTTGTTCTCAGGTCCCACATCCTTCCTACTGAATACTGAATAATAGATCAAAATGCTGGGCGTAGTGATAATAGCCATACAAACAAAATATGCTCGAAACTTTAACAACAGAGTACAATCACCTGAAATTAAATAAACTTCTCCAATTAAATTCTACTACTGATGTTTTTAGAGCGTCTTAGTAGAATACGAAACCTAAAAATTAAAAAATGAAGAAAACTTATCCAATTTAATTCTACTATGTATATTTTATTCACGACAGATACGTATTTCGCCTACGACTTGCAGGCTTCCTCAGTGTCTGTTTTCGAACAGAGTAAAATCACACATCTTGCCCACCTTTAGTGAACAGTATTTAAAATATTTCTAAGTGAAAACAAAATCGAGCACGCAAAATAAACACACCATTGCAAAGTTATTTTCGCTCACCAAATATCCTGTTCAAAAATCCACTCCGTGCTTTTCCACATTAACCACATAAATACACTATAGCAACATTGGCGTAGCTAGAGGGGGTGCCTGGGGTACCAGGCCCCCTCCAGAATTCTGCAGGCCCCCTCCAGAAATGTTGCTCATTGGAAATGGAAACCGGGAAAAAAACCCACTGTATATGTTCCCGCTGTGTAGATATTTTCTTTTAGTAACCACTCCGGCTCATGCTGTTTCAAGCGTTCGTCTCCATTCAACTACATCTTGGGCCACTCGTCGCAAATTTCCCAGTCACAGAAGTCGCAAATCACTTTCGACCTGGTCGAGCCATCTTGCACGTTAAGCGTCCCTGTTCCTGATGCTGGTGTAGATGTTAAAGAGAACTGTTTTCGTCACACTGCACAATAGTCGGAAAATTGCGATTTTTGGCCAAAATTATTTTTTAATTTCAAATTGATACTAGATTATATTTGTTACAAAAGAAATGATTTAAACTTATAAGAACTCATATTTAGGGTGATTTGGGGAAAAATGATCAAATGTTTTCGAAATAAATATTTGCTTGACAAAAAAAAAATTTTTTCTCGCGGGGATTCTCCCATTCTCTCATTGAAACTCTCTTCAGGTACTAAATAAATTTAGTAACAAAGATAATCAAATTTGTTGAAAGAGTACTTAAAATTTTAAAGATTTGCTAAAAATATGACAATTTTAAAATTATTTTTTTTCAGAAAACGTCAAATTATAGCAAACTTTTAATTCATGTTTTGATAAAACATACTTCGAGCTTTCAGACGCACTTTAAGAAACTGCGGCGACAAGAGGCGACAAGAGTTGTTTTTTTGATTAAAGTTTATGAGAATTTCATTTTTATTATAAGTAGCCTATGGCGCTCCTCATTGAGTTTAAATTTGTTTTCATTTCAGTTTTTAATAGACCAAGATATCAGTTTTAAAATGATATATAACAATAATATTTACATCCGCGATAACTATTTAATTTTTTGACTTTTTTAAAATGACTTATTTTTCAAACTTTTGAAATGGGCAACTTTGACGGCTTATTTCTACATGATATTTTTTTTCTATCAAAATTTAATTCGCGAATCATAAAAATATAGATAATTTACTACAAAACCGCGTTTAAACATGTGCTAAAATGTGAAATTTTACATTCGGCAATTTTGGCCGCTACTTTATATGGGGCCCTTCTTATGTGCACTGTAGCCTACTGACCTTCGCCAGATGACGATGGCAATCTCTCCATACAGTGCTTCTAGTTCGTCGCCATCAACAGTTACCGTCCGCGAGAGGCATGTGTTTGTTTCCTTTGACTATTTGGTCTTGGCCGCATTTATGTTTAGAACACTCGTTCTAGATTCCGATTTCGTCGGATCACCCCTTCAAGTGCGATGTTGAATAGCATGCAAAATAAGCCGTCACCTTGTCCCAACTTTCGCCGCGTCTCAAAGTAACTCGAAAGTATCCCCGAGATGCACACGAAATACAACACTCTCTCCAATGTAGCTCTGCTCAGTTGCGTCAGTTTATTCGGAAAACCGTGCTCGTGCATTATCTGCCATAGCTGGTCTCGATCGACTGTATCGTATGTTGCTTTCAAATCAATAACGATGTGATGCGCAGACAGGTTGTACTCCCTATATTTCTGGTAATTGCGCGGACCCTCATGAAGCCAGCCTGGTATTTCCCTACAAAACCTTGTGCTTTCGGTGACAGCCAGAGTAACAAGATCATAATCAAAGATTTTTTGGAAGGCACCCCCTAGGCCCCCTCCAGGAAAATTTCCTAGCTACGCCAATGTATAGCAACTAACTTATAAAATATAATTAAACATAAATCGCAATATTATACATAACCTTAGACGATTGTGTAAATTCAACACGGCAAAAAATGTGCGCATAATACAACAAAATTCGAGTATAGTTTTTAAAACACTGATACAATAACTGTTCTTGACACACTTCAAACGTAAAATATGCTATGTTACACAGTTTATCCAGCTTACTTTAAATCACACTACTCTTTCCAGGTCGAAAGCCAACTTGCACTGGTCTGATCTGGAATCGACTCCAGCGCGCTGTTTTTATGTTCAACTTCAAACCACCAAAATCCAAACCGAGAGGCTGTAATGAATTTCACGTCTGCACCGGAAGAGTCACCAGAAGAAACTGAGCTCCCGAAGAAGACACCACTACAGTTTGGTTGAAGCAATCTTCTCCTGCTTGCTGCGGTTCACCCAGCAGTCCAGTCCAGTATCTGTTCGGATCGGATGGTTGCTCCTGTGGTGATGGCTTCGAGCTCTCGGGAGTGAACCAGATGCGCATATTCGGCCCTGCCTGCCCCACCAGAGGAAAATACCTATAGCAAATGTGAAAACAATCGACGTAGCTAACAGACGACGGCCAGCAGCGACGAGTGGGCTGTCAGAAAACGTGTAAACCCGTGTGCACTCTAAGTGCGCTCAAACACGACGCTTTCAACGTGACTGATCTGATTGGGTAGTGGTTGGCTTGATGTGGTTGAATATATTCATGTACCTATATTTACAGTCGAAACGGTGCTAGCCAGCCAGTTAGCCAGGAATGGCAGACACAGCGTTGCAACTCGACGGTTCCAAACGACGACGACAGCGAACGGTAAATGTAACAGGGAGGATAAAGGAGTTTTCCTTTCGCAGTATTGGACGGGCGGGTGATCGAGGATCGGCGAGGAAGATGTTGGTGAAGGGTTGGTTTACATAAATGCGTCCAGTTTCAGTTGAGAGCTTGCTGGTTAGAAATAAACAACACATCGTTAGACCTTTTGTGTTACGAACTCATTTTTTCCGGTCATCGTTTACTTTGTAGAATGTTACATAAAAGTGTTTACTACGAATTTCTGACTACGGTAGGAACGAGTAACCCCCATTACTGAGTCATTTGTTGTTCGAAAAACAGCTTATATCAAAGGATGCTGATGAGTGATGCTTGGCCCGAAAAACATTTACATTGCATCAATCGTACTGCAAGTAATTACCTTGAAATTTACTATTGGTGGAATCGAAAATCTATTTTTTATTCATACATATTTTACGTTTTACCCTAAAAACTTACACATTAAATTAAGATAAGTTTGTTCGAGACTGGATTCTTTTCATTGCGGTGCGTCTATAATGATTATGGTTATTCATTGCCAAAAATATCTGTTCCATTGCAGTTAAACCCTCTAGTACCACAAGGTTCTTTGAAATTTAAAAATCGAATGTAACGTTGTCGATTAATTCAATTATTAATTGTCGATTGCTAAAACAAAAGTTATTGAGCTTCACCCAAATTTTTGCCATGAAACGTAAAATAGACAAAAAATATGGATTTCTAGTAATCCCTTGGGTTTGTAATGGACATATCGTAGAACATCGTTCTTTAAAACTGTGATTGTTTCACTACGACGGGCACACGAATCACTCTGTTCCCAAGAAATAAGATTCTATAAACTTATTTGTTATTAAACCATTGCAAATCATGTTTAAAGTTTTTGTCACCACCCCCGCCCCCCCCCCCCCCTTGTAAATTGGCTTGAAAAATCGGGGGGCAAAAAAATAATTTGTAGGATATGAGTCAAATTTCTTTTTATAAAATCAATTGTCTGTAGGCTCTACAGTCTGAAAAACTCGAAAAATGAGTCTCCGTTGAATTAACGCTTCTAGCACGAAACAGAAATGGGTATTCGAACCATGGAATTTCCGAAAATCGTCCAAAAAAATTTCCTTTGTTTTTGTCTTTTTTTTGCATAGAAAATAATAACGTATATATTATAAGCAAGAATAAATTCGGTTTTCACGTTTAAACCTTAAATAAAAATTCTTAAAATTCATGTTTTTTTTTGCTCGATTAAAAAATTCACTTTGTTTTTTTTCGCCCCCCCCCCCCTTCGGTGGCCGAACACCGGAAGGACAAAAACTTTATAAAATATTTGTAATGGCCTTATTGTTGTTGTTGAGGTTATCCTATGGTTATCAAATCCTCTTCTCAAATTCCTTTTTTCACAAATTTCTTTCTTCTCACATAATTTCCTTGCCAACCTAAAACTCGTTCTTCCCAAATCCCTTCTTCATTCTTGCCTAATTCTTTTCTACTTACTTTTTACTTTTTCGGCAACAATCCGCTCACGAAATCCATGCCGAATTCAGGAGTCGTCTCGAATGTTAAATATTGTTTTCACTGGTCTCTCATCCGGCATTCTTGCTACGTTGCCAGCCGGCTAGTAGCCTGCCGTGTTTTAGTCGCTTCACAATATCCGCATCTTTGTATATTAGATAAATTTCGTGGTTCATGCGCATGCGCCATACTCCATCCTCTAATATGCCGCCAAGAAATAATCGCAGAATCTTACACTTGAAAACACCAAGAGCTCGTCGGTCGTTCTCTTTTAACGTCTACGCTTCGTCGCCATAGAGCATTACCGGGAGAATCTTACCGAGGAATACCGGGGGAATTGGGGAGTTTTATATTGAGTTGCAGGCTACAGGACCGGGCTGGCTACGTAATCCGTAGAAGGCCCTGTTAGTAGCCGCTATCCGCCTTTTTAGTTCACAACTCACATTGTTGTCACATATCATGAACGTACCAAGGTAAACAAATTCGTCGACCACTTCAAAAGTATCTCCATATGTCACCACCGCAATTCCAACACCCGTCACCTGGCTTTGAACCAAACATAGTCACAAAGTTCGTCATTTTGCTTCAAACCATTTAACGGCACAAACGAGTCCGATGTCTCGTCCGCTATCCTCATGCTTGATTTAGATCCATCAAGGGTAGCACGTATCAGCCTAATCAGTTTTGTTGGAAAACCATGTTCAAGCATAATCTGCCACAACTCATTTTGTTTAACTGAATCGTACGTCGCCTTCAAATCTATAAATAAATGGTGAGTCTGCAGGTTGAATTCCCAGAATTTATCGTGGATTTGTCGCAAGGTGAACATTTGGTCCATCATGGAGCGCCTCTCTCGAAAACCGCACTGGTATTTGGCAACAAAGGTTTCCTGCAATGGCTTCAGTCTGAGGAACAAGAGCGCGAGAGAATTTTGTATACAGAATTGAGGAGATTAATGCTTCGATAATTGCTGCATTCGAGTCGATGGCCCTTTTCGTAAATAGGGCTTATGAGGCCTTCCAACCAGTCCGTAAATAAGTCCTCCCCCTACCAGCACAGATGTTATAAAGTAGTTGCATTGACTAATATATAACTAATACAAGTCATAAATAAGTTATTTAAACTAAATTAAGTGATGGCGTGTTGCAAGGGCCTGAGTCCATACCTTTAGTGTAACCTGAAGGATTGCGCAATACAGTCGTTCGCTCCCGACATTCAAAAGTTCGGTGGGGAAGCCGTCCTTTCCAGCTGCTTTGCCATTTTTCGGCTCTCTCACTGCTTTTTCAACCTCGTCCAACGTTGGTGGATCCACAGCTCTCAATTGTTATCCTCTTTGTGTTGACCACTCCATCTTGTTAACAGGATAACAGGAGTTGGAACGGTCCGGTTTCTGATTCCGACATCAGAAATGTGCCGGCCATTAACCAGAACGTGGTCCATCTGAAAGCAGGCCTCTCCATTAGGGTGTTTTCTGGTGACTTCCGAATCTTCCATCGTACAAAATAGGTACTACAGATAGTCATTCCGCAAGTTGATTAGCCTCAGGCCAGGTCATTGTTGTTTGTGGCAAGACGTAAGCTTTTTCTACCAATAACGGGACAAAAGACCTCATCGCGCCCGACCTGTGCATTTGTATCCCTGAGGACTATTTTAAAGCCATGTCCTCGGCACTCACCATATGTCCTTTCGAGAAGATCATAGAACTCGTCTTTTACATCATCGGGTCTGTCGTTCGTCGGTGCGTACACATTTATCAGACTATAGTTAAAGAATTTGCCTTAATCCTCAACATCCATAGACGGTCATTGACGGGCCTCCATCTAATGACACGCTTCCTTTTTTTATGTAATACAAATCCAACTCCATGCTCTGCTTTATTGCCGCCGCGCCCTACTAAGGCTGCGATGCCTTGCCTCGCGGGCAGGGCTGCTGTATAGCAGGCGACACCCAGCGTTTCATAAGTCAGCCGCCCGCTCCGGATTAGTCGTTGTATGCCGTCCCTAACTTGGGACGCAGCTGCATACCTGGTACGGAAACGGCGATTCACCGTACAGTGTTATAACCGTCCTGCCCATGGATGCATAGTTGACGTAACGACCAACATCATCATTGTTGGTATCACCAACATCCAACATCACCGATTTGGCTGAAAAATTTTTTCAGCATGTAAAAATGAATTATGAATTATTATTAAATGAGCTTTTAATTGGTCGTTTTTGATGAAAAAACACCTTTCTTTTGGAAAAGTTGCCGCCATTTTGGGAATTTTTCGAATTTTTAAAAACCGCTACGTAACAATTTAGCAGTGGTGGGCACCACTAACCGCTAATTCGCTAACCGAAAAAGTTAGCTCGCTAATCGCTAAACGCTAATCGATAAACTCAGATTAGCGAAAATTTGTTTTGAGCATATACTATAATATAGCGCAAATAACTATCGACAATTCATAATTTTTGGACATAATATATATATGCAAAAAAATGAACTGATTTTAGTAATTTTTCATGCGATTACCCAGCCAACTGGTGATGAACCCACCTATGTACCGCCAATTGGAATTGATTGTGTACATACATAATTTGACAGGATTATCAATTGATTTTTAGCAGTTGCGACGAAAATAGACAAGCAACTACACTCGATGCTTTGTTCGTACTGCCAGATGCAGTCCGGAGTGAAGAAGTTGGACATCGTGAAGCACTTCGTATCCGCCGGATATAGCCGATCCGGCACATACAACATTCTCGCCCTTCTAGAGAATGGTTAAATGCAGTAGAAGCTAAAAAGGGACACCAAGAGCAAGGTGCCCTTAGCCTTCCGCGCCTTGGGGAGGTCGGAACTAAACAGTGAAAAAGTACCTTACCAAAATGGACATTTTTAAGTGGATGCATCAGTCAGGGCTGGCTGAAGGCTGAAGGTGCTGGTGAAAAACATCTTTACGGCGAAGGATGACGAGATATACTTGATGTTAGACGGCAACGACTGTCAAAGCACTGAGTACATTTAGTTCGAAAGCAAACACTGATGAAGCCTGCAAGTCGTAGGCGAAATACGTATCTGTCGCGAATAAATATAGATAGTAGAATTTCAGGTATCGTATTCTACTAACACGCTTCAAAAACTTCAAACATTACGCCCCACCAAGAAGGTAAGCGATGGCGTCAAGTATATCTCCCGAAGAATGTCCTTCTGTAACTGACGAACAGCGAGAAGCGAATGTTCAAGCTGCTGTTCTTTCTTTCGGGGCTTGTGTTGAACGGGGATATATGCAGTATGAAGTGCATGCTGGAAGTTACCTGGAGAACGTGATTTTTCGGCCCAATGTGCCAAAAGGTCAATGGAGGAGATGTACCGGTTAAAGATAATCATTGTACTGAATACCGTCAACCCTTCCGGCGTCCCCCAGCTGCAAAGAATAGAACATTTTCATTGTTTCATCGGCCATGACTAAGGTTCTGGCTAAGTGGCGTCAGGCCGACTGACAGGGCGTCGAAGCATTTGTTGTAGAAGGCTTAATAAAAGTAGCATGTAAGGAAAGCTTTTGTAGTTCTTCTCATCTTCCTTGAAAAAGCTTTAAAAATAAAAAGCGAAACTTTGGGGAGAGGAGAGTAACTAAAAATTTGTTACGATTTTAGTTTGACTACATACGCCATTTCCCAAAGAAGCTCTTTTAATTCATATTTTGTTTAGTTTTGTAATGTATACGTTATCACCTCAACTTGTTTGTCCTTAAAGAAAGAAACTTAGAAACTTAGTATGTATTATCCAGAAATATTCGTGTTTCAGTTCCATATTCCATGCTATATCAGTGTCTGTTTCTTGTTATTATTGCCGGAAATCAAATTTCGATTCAATTAGAACTCGTTTGAATTCGACTTGTTTGGAAAAGATGAGTGGACCTCTCGGTATACATGATACTCCCTTTGTCATTCACTAGATAGTAATGCTATTATTTTGGTGCTTCAACCGCATACAAACTTGTTGATTCGTGACATTATTTAAAACCAATGCAATATAAAAATAACGCGGTAGAGTTTGAATGAATTCACAATTTTCATGCAGCTTTAGCGATTTCAAGGGTTTATTTTTAGCGAAGCTAACGTTTTCGCTAACGTATTCCAAATTTAGCGAAAACGCTAACCTCGCTAACCAGAATTTAGTGCCGCTAACAAGCGATTTAGCGAATTAGCGAAATTGTGCCCAACACTGCAAATTAGGTATTAACCTAAAGATTCAAAATCACCCTTGAAATTTGTTCTACGATACTCCGTTGGTTCCCGGCACATACCGCCAGCAAGGAACTATTTTCTAGAGGGCATTCACACGCCCACCTGCCACCAGCATCATAATCACTATTCTGGTATCCAAAAAATGCAAAATATATCTTCAAATATACGTTAACCAATAACTAAAAACCCCCACCACTGAACTATAATTCTGGTATCTGAAAAAAATTTACGAAAATCTATTATTTTTCGGTCTTCCAAAGTAGGGGCCCCCTTAATTCTATGTATGTTTTATTCTTGACAGATACGTATTTCGCCCACGACTTGCAGGCTTCCTCAGTGTCTGTTTTCGAACTAAATTAGCCAAAGCAAATTTTACAGTTTTTACAGAAGCTTAAGATTACGTAACCTATGTGTGGGTATACAAAATTAGTGTAGGTAAACTGATGCAATGTGTCAGTTGATGCTTAAGACTATCTGTGTAGGTATACAAAGTTGGTGTAGGTAAACTAATTCTATTGTAAACTAAATTCTATTGGTAAACTAATTCTACTACAAGAGTCTGAAATCTAAAAATTAATTAAATTAAGGAAAACATGAAAAAGCCTAATGGGATTATGCGAATGATGTGAATCCGGGATCTGTGATAGGAGAGAGAGCGAAGTTCTTTAATCATAACCCAAGCAACCAAAAGTTCGAATTTCACTTAAGGAACAAACTTGAAAGTTCATATTTGGTTCAAATTTAGTTCCGTAGAACTTTCTTGCTGAACAACCAGACACTACATTTGTAAACCGAACTTCATTCTCATTAAAGTACCGTTAATATCTGTAGCAACTTGAAAGTCCAACATGCAGCTTGAAAGTTCAACATACAACTTGAAAGTAACTTAGAGTTTGGATAATGGTGTCTAAGGAAGGTTAACAAGCTTTATGTCTATGGAGGTATAGCTTGCTAAGCAGCTTTACCTGTATTTAACCGAACTTCAAAGTTGCCTTGAGTTCGCTGCATAGAGCGCTAAGCAGCTTTTGAAGAAACTTTGGCAAAAGTTTATAAAACAGCACTTGTAGTTCTATTTTTATACTCTTCCATTTTCTACCTCCGCCTCCTCCTAACTTTTGTAAAGTCGGTTCATGCGATTAAGATAGACCATTTAAAAAAAGCCTAACACCGACCGCTACTGGATTTGAACCCGTGCGTTCCTCGTTGCATGCCTATCCTGATGCATTGCGCCATCTCTGACGCCGCTAGTGACATGAATTCTGCCGATGAGTTGTTCTTAAGTGTAAGTTCGTTTCGGGACTGTGATAAATGAGAAATTAGCACATCGAGTAAAAACGATGCAAATCGCATATTCTAGCAACGGAACAGTGGTATGCGTCTAAGTTACCGAAAAGAAGTACTCGAGTTCTCAAATCCCCGAGGTTTATGTTGGTGGTGTGTGGTAAGTTACAATAAATTAATATTTATAAAAAAACAGTCGATTATTAACCGAAATTAAATACCTTAGTTAATGAGAAATGTCATGAATCTGCAAAACAGGAAGAAGTGGGAAAATATTCCCCCAATCTTTTTTATTTTGAAAATTATTGGAGTTTCTTTTTAGGCTGAACAGTGTTCTATATAGCGACTTAAGTGAACTTTTTGCGAACTTTCTAGTTCTGTTAGAAGTTACTTTGTATTCCCTTCGAAGTTCAAACATCAAATACGAACTTGAAAGTACGGTTAATTACTTAAAAATGAAGTTGAAGAGAGTTCTATTCATGATCATTTCGTTGGCTGATTAAGCCAAAAATCCCCTTTTATCGGAACTTTTGGTTACTAGGGAAGTTGTTACGTCTGAGTGTGTCTCTGTTTTTCGCAACATGTGCAACTGATTAAATCCCGAATTTTCTATATTCGTCAATCGGATCTTTAGTTGATCCCAACTTATTTTTGACCTGATTGTTTCGGCTGGTGTAGCCTAGGTCAAGTTTAGTCAAGAGAGGTTTTCTGATGTTCAAATTTGTTTATCACCCCCGCTGGGTTACCCTTAAAGATTACCGAAATTTTCAAAGCGAAAACTGTTGAATGTGATAAACAACGTCGATGGTTGCTATCCAAATGCTCCGCGCACTTCTGTTCTACAAACTGTGAAAACTAGATCACCTATTTTAACTCACATTGGACTCGGTCAATTTCAAATTTCCTCATTTTTCTACGGAGAGAGCGTGTTATATTTTCGTCATATTCTACTGCCACTCTGTTAAGTTCTGGTGTTATTGGTGTTAGTGTTGTGATTGATTTTTTGTATGCTTCTCTTCTTTTCTTGGCAATAATGTTCTGGATTGTCCTTTCTTTGTATCCGTTCAGTTTTGCAATTTCCGAAATGTGTTCTTTTTGTTTCCCTAGCTCACTTAACGGTAATGTTTCCATCCTATGTATCATGTGATGGAAAGCTGCCATTTTGTGTGGAGTGGTTAGATGAGCTAGGTATAACCCGTTTGGTGCTCGTTGGTTTTCTGTAAATTTCAATTTCTGTGCTCTCAATTTGTCTGATTACAACGATATGCAAAAAAGGAATTTTTCCGTCTTTTTCTGTTTCGTATGTGAAGTGTAAGTTCCTGTGTGTGCCATTCATGGCTGCTAGAATGGTTTCCAGTTCTCCCTTTTTGACTATGCTTAAAACGACTTATCGCCACCATCTTTTTGGGAGCACCTTCTTTTGTTCAGCTTATTTTCAATGTTAGCCATGAACAGCTCACACAGAAATGGTGATAATGGATTGCCCATCGGGGCATCCACTATTACTATTTGTAATAGTTGTTTCTGAATGTGAAATAGTTCTCCTCCATACACAAACGTGTCAGCTTTAATAACCTCCCACCTTTTTTCTCCATGCGTTCCAGGAGGCTTAACGATTCTTACACGGGGACGTCTGGGAATAAGGCCGTAACAGCGAACCGATCTAACCAATCTTCTAACCGATCGAATCAACCACAACCGGCCACATAATATCCTTTAATTTAAAGGATACAGAATCAAATATAGAAGATTATCTGTTGCCGCTGTTAGCCTACAGGCGTAGAGCCTTCAGTAATAATAAAAAATCATACAGATTCTTTTACTTACCATTTGTGTATCCATACGAAACATTTCTCTTATTAGTTCTAGGTCAGTAATTCTCGAAGCTAACCGACATAGAGAGTAAGAGTTATCCAGGTATTTTCTTTCCATATTTTACTTCACCGGTAAAATGCCATTTTCGATACGCTAATATAATTAGTCAGACTATTTCGGTTTCGTTCACAACTTTCACGCCGTCGGCGTGCACTCGCCGCACGTGCTGATCGAGCCGATTCTTGCGACCATAGCTCGCCCCACACTGATCACACTTGAACGGTTCGATCCCTTCATGCACCTTCTGGCGGTGAAACTTTCGTGCACTAAAATTATTAAACCACTCGTCGCACAGGTCACACTTGTACGGCGTCGGATTGCTGTGGTGCCGCTGGTGGTTGCGCAAAGCCTGCTTTCGCTTGAACCGCGCCGGACACTGATCACAGGGGAACGGTTGTTCCTCCGTATGGGTCACCATGTGGATTGGCACTTCGAACTTTTTCAGGAAGGTTTTGCCACAAATTGGGCAGGAGTGAGTTTTCTCCGAGTTGTGTAGTTTTAGGTGGTTCCGCAAGGAACCGATTTGGGTGAAACGTTTTCCACATTCGTCGCAGCCGTAGTTGCGCTCGTTTGCGGCGCAAATTTCTTCGTGCTTTTTCAACGTGCTACTGGCGAAGAAAGCATTCCCACAGGAGGTGCAAACATATTCGCGCTTCTTGTACGGTCGGGCCTTGTGCTGGTCGAGATGCTTTTGGGTGAGAAAACGCTGGAAGCATACGTCGCATTCGTACGGCCGGATCACGTTGTCGGTGATGCGGTACTTTTCGTGCTGATCCGTTCGATGACCGTCCAGGGCCTGTTGGCTGTCGAAGCTTTCCGCCGGACAGCCACAGCAAATGAGCTTCGCAGCAGGGCGGTCGGCGGCGCTTGATTTTTTTCGTTTGCGGGTGGTTTTGACGGGAGGCTTACGTTTACGTGGGGAACGTAGGACGGGTTTGGGTTCCGGTTCGAACTCCGAGCTGCTTCTTTCCGATGGGTTGACGTTGTCTGGACTATTTAGCGTTTCCAGGTTTTCATATTCTTCTTGAACTTCTTCGATTGACCATTCGTTGGTCCAAGCGGGGCCGACCGAAATCTCCGAAGGCATTTCAGATGTATCGTGGAAAATGATTTTTACTTCTTCATTTAAATCTGGTTCTTGCTTGGTTGTTTTAGTTTCATCTACATTTGGGTAAGATTCTTCTGAACTCTGTTTTGAGCTAAGAGTTTTTCGCAAAAAAGCGTCAGCTTCCAAGCACTGCTTTCGTAGATTAAAGAACTTGAGGAATTCCTCCGTACAAAAGGAACACACGAACTGAGATAGACCATCGTTTTGTTCGAACTAAAATGTAATTTTCAACGAAGTTTAATAGAATTATGTAGCATTGCATTTTGTGTGCGACCAACCTGCAAGCCAGTGCAAAACATAATGCTTTCGGCAATGGTTCTCTCTTCTCGTACGGCAAACAGCGAATGGTACAACTGGTTATCCGGCGACAAACACACACGGCACACTTTCATGCTGTAGGTAAGCGGATAAAATTTACGGTCAACGCCGTCCGTCGGCACACAATTAAAAAAAAATTCGAAGCCGATCAGCGTTTCATTCAGTGGATTTGATTAGTTTGGTTTTGGTGGAAAAATAGGTAAACAAATATTTTTGACATTTTCCTTCTAGCGCAGAAGGACGTGCGTTACAGGCCGTTACGCGTTGTCAGTGGACGGGCGAGCATAACGTTTGGGTGTTCGTCAGGCTGTTTTGCCTAGAAAATACATAAACAGTAGCATAGCACGTGTGAAATTGTTGGTAGTGTTTTCCATTTTATTGTTAAAGTTTGACTAAAGTTTTGAGCAGAATATTACGGTACTGGTGAAATGCCGGATAAAATTAGCATCTACGATGTCGGAGATCGGTACGACCCGTCGGAATCGGAAGGCGAGTACGATGAGCGGGAACGAAAACTGCTGACGAAAATACGGGATCGCAAGAAAGGCAAACCTGGTCAATACGCCGATGGCGAAGAGGAGGTTCTGGGTTTTGAGGACGATGACGAAGATGATGATGATGGTGAATACGAGGACGAGGAGGAGGAAGATGATGATTTTGATGAAATTAAAAAGTTTGAGCATGATAGCGACATCGAAGATAAGGAGGATTTAGATGATCTACCAGACAGGAAAGCATGGGGTTCAAAAGCCAGAAATTTCTATGGTGCTGATTATGTAGATCAGGATTACGACAGCTTAACCGCACAGGAAGAGGAAAGAGCTCGGCTGGAAGAAATCGAAGCAAAAGAAATCCAACAACGATTAGCAAAGGAACTAAACGAAGCTGATTTTTCGTTGGATGTGTTTGTTACCGAACATGAGACGGAGGCGGCCGTTAGCAAATCTGCTAAAAAGAAAAAGAAAGAAAGCGCAGAAATCAAACTGACAACTGATTTGTCGGATTTGAGCGATCGTCAGAAACGGGAACTGTTCAGGAAAGAGGCCCCCGAGTTTGACGGATTGGTAGAGGATTTTGAAAAGAACCTACAAGAGTGCCAAGAGGTTCTGGAACCGGTGATGAGCTATCTTTCCGAGCGCAACATTACCGACGAGCATCCGTTTGTGATGCTGTTGAAAACACGATATGATTTGAGCTTAAATTACTGCAACAACATTAGCTTCTATCTGCTGCTGAAAGCTAAAAAAGTCAAAATTCAAAATCATCCGGTTGTCAAGCGGATGGTTCAAATGAAACAGTTGCTGCTTGAATTGGAGCAGAAATATGAGAACTCGATCAAGCCGCAAGTGGAAACCATTCTTGAACACATCGCTTCGGGTGAAGAACTGTCAATCGAAGGTTCTATTGATGACCAACCGGAAGCGGAGCAACCCAAAAAGAAGAAACTAAATATACTGAAAGAAATTGAAGCCAACGAAGAATTGGAACAGAAATCGGACAGTTACGAGTCGGATGAAAGCATCGAAGATGCTCCGCAGGCGAAGAAACGTCGAACGGAGGACTCTTCGGAGGAAGAGGAACAAGAACCAGAAGAGGACCAGGAAGAAGAATCGGCGGGTGACGCGAAGCGAAAGATTACCTACCAGATGGCTAAAAACAAGGGTCTTACGCCGCACAAGCGGAAGGATGAGCGCAATATTCGTGTCAAGAATCGCCGTAAGTTCCAGAAGGCACTGGTACGGCGAAAGGGAACCGTCCGGCCGGTACGGACCGAAACCACTCGATATGCCGGCGAGAGCAGCGGCATTAAGGCTTACGTCAAGCGAAGCATCAAAATTAAGTAACCGTCTAGTAATGGTAATTCATCTCTTTATTTTCGTTACTTTTCAAGTAATTATCGTTCTTAATAGAAGAAATATAGTGACATGAAACATGGAAAACAGTTAGTGAGTACTTATAATCTTTGAAGAACTGAAAAGAAAAAAAACTCCCTGCTGGGGGAACAAATTAAGTAGCGTTTAAGACAGGAACGTAGAAAAAATAAAAAAAATGATACGAGTTGTCGTATTGAAGGAACTATTTCAGTAAAAGCTTTCGGAAATCCTCGTTCGATTTTGGTTTGCTTCCATTGGAGCTGTTTGTGGCTTGCGGAGCAGTCTGAGTTGCAGTCTTCTTCAGAACTGCTGTCGGAATCATGCTGGATAGCTTCTGCTTGACATCACTGAAAAAAAAAACAGAAATGTTAAAATTATTCGCTCTTGAGAAGCAGACTCAAATCAACCCACCCCTTGACGACATGTCGTTTTCCTCCGCCCAAACTGCTCCCGGCTTCCGGTACTGCCGTTCCTTCTTGCGAGCTACTGGCACCGGTCGGATTTCCCCTCGGAGGTGGAGCGGAAAGCGCTACCGAGAGCGTGAATCCATTCATCTCGTACTGATCCATTTTGAGAACGGCCTTCTTCGCGGCAGCTTCACTTTCGTACTCCACATAGGCCAGCCCCTTCGACTTACCGCTGCGATAATACACCACACGAACATCGCGCAGTTTACCGAACGGTTGAAACAGTTTGCGTACATCCTCGTTGCCGGCCTCGAACGGTAATCCTTTAATAAAGAGCTTGTTCGGCTCGAAACGTTCCGAGTATTTGAACTTATGCTGCCGGTTTGTTTTGTCCCGGGCCAGGGACGATATGAACACAGGGCGACCATCCAGTGGACGGCGGTCGAAACTAAGCGCACGCTGCACGTCCTGTTCGCTTTCGAACTCAACGTAACCGAAACCTCGACTTTTACCGCTGGAACCTTGAACCAACTCAATAGATTTAAACTGCAATTCGGGAAAATTGGCACGGATCTGGTCTTCGGTGGCATCAAAACTGAGATTGCTGAAAAACAACCGGCGGCTGTCGTTGGACGTATCGATTTCCTTGGCTTGGGGTTCATCCAAACGAATTCTTTTCGTATTTTCCTCCAAACTGGGCTCAGATTTTTTCACCGGCATAGGACCTACCGGAATGTTGGGCCTTTTGAAGTCAGTTTCTTTACTTTCGGCTTCTGATTTCTGATCATCTAACGAGCGCTTCCGGCTGGGCTTCATTTTTGATGATCCTTCTCTTGGATCTTGTTCTTTTTTAGGATCTGAGCGGCGTCCCTTTGGGGTTCTCTGCAAATTCAGAGATTTATAATACGCCTGCACCGTGGCAGTACAAATTTCCTGACAAGCAGCCAATTGCTCCAGCGACCCATAGCAACGTTCAAATCTCATCCAGGCTGCTGCCAGTGTTTCCGGATCATTGAGACCCACCGAGCCGATGGCTTTCCGATATAGTTTCCTAACCGGTTCCAAACCTCGTTTGGCCTCCAATTCAGCATATTCGATCCACAGTCCTGCCCTTGTAGAATTATCCGAGCTTTCCATCACGTTATGCCAAAGATCACGACCTTTCAGGGGATTCGCCAACTGTCCATATTCCAAACGTCCCCAAAACTGCAAAATTTTGCACTCCGGATCGGCCAGCTCTCCCCACGTCCTTCCTAACTGATTCCAAGCCAACTCAAAATTAGACCGCAAAATATCTCTCTCCTTTTCCTCCTCATAATTCGCATGCCTACGCAAGTAGGTTAAGTACTCCAACCACACTTTCACGGCCGGCTCGGGAGCCTGAAACTCCACCGTAGCTACCTCCTCCATTATCTTGAGAATATCCTCTTTGGGACGCTTTTCCCTTTCAACGATACGCATCTTCTCCACGTACAGCTCCGCACTCCACGGACAATTTCTTAGAGCCCGATTGACCAAATCAAACGCACTCTGACTAAACACAGGAGAGGCCGAGCTTTCCTCCAAATCCGGAGGATATTTATCCAAATATTTCAAATAATCACACCACACAGTCGGATCCAAACAGCAATCCGCGACCGATCGTTCGTACAGTACCTGCAGCTCGTCATCTCCCAGCTGCGAACGACACTCTCGAATGTACTGCCGGTAGAGCTCCGCCCGTTCCTGATGAAAGTTAGGCTCCAGCGCTAGCAGCTTGTCCTCGAACGGAAGCATTCTTTGAAGTAAATCTTTGGCCTGTCTGTACCGTCGCTCAAACTTTTCCGGATTCAAATCCTCCAGCGCATCTTTATGTTTCTCACAGAGCAACTTGTACTCAATATAGGAATCCTCCATATTTTTGAGGGGAATTTTCAATTCCTGCTCATAAATCCGTGCCAACCTGTTAAAACGCTCCGGCGATCTAAAACAAAAAACCGAAAAATTAGCTTCACCCCACCACAATTGTCACAACCAACATACTCTTCATTTTTTCCAAGATAATCATCGCGATAAAGTTTCCAGATGGTACGACCCTTGGTCGTATGCAACCCGTACGTTGGAATTAACGTATCCCAAATTGATTCCGATAGTTCGACGTGCACTTTCTGGGCTAGCCGTGCGAACTGCTCTGCCACCTCGACGGAGAAGTAATCGTCCAAAGCCCGTCGGTACAATTTGACCACCTCCAGCCACTGCTCCGCATAAGACGCTATCCGCTGTTCGCTGTCTAACCAGCGCAACCAAATCTCCGGCGATAGCGGATAGACGGCTGCGAAAATTTCTGCACTTTGCCGAATTTTGTCCAGATCCGTCATACGACTGTAAACGAACCTATGATTAATCTTTCTGACTCAAACATTAGAAAATTCAAGCTACTTACTGAGCACTATCCAAAAGTTTCACATAGTTGTCATAGTTATATTTATCCTCCTGAATTTTTCCCAGCAGCTCCAGATATTCCTTGATTTGGGCAGCTTCGTCGTCATCCGTATCGTCACTATCGCTGGAGGACGAACTGTCGGAATCCGATTCACGTTCTTCTGCGTCGCCCGGACCGGAAGCGTCCATCGAATCATCCTAACGAAAAAAAACCAATCATTAACAGGTCCCTCAATAAAGTTTGGCACTCTGTGCTACATACCCTATCGTCGTTATCGCTTTTCATTTCGGAATCGGACATTTTTCAGTATTTTCACACTGAACGTGGACGATATTTGGCACTCAAAAAAACTTGTTTTCTGCAGCTGGCGGCAAACGACCGACCGAACGACGCATTGCAAAGACAAACGTAAACGTAAAAATTCGAGCGAAAGTTACAAGATGACATTGACAGTTCCAGGCTTTTATGCGTTGTTTTGATTTTTCAAGGTTATCAGGGTTGTTTTCAGATTTATAAACGCCGTACTGAAATGTTGCAGGTAGCTCCATTTAAATATTACGTAACCGCAGCAGTTTTAGGTACCAGTACATCGTTTGGTGATTAATTTAATCTATTTCTTCAAATAACGGGTCAAACACTGCTATTCAACCGTGTACTGGCACAACTAAATATTTAAACAACATTTGTGTTTCAAAATTGGCTGTCCAGCTTCCCACGAGCGATAATGGCGGATATTGGGCACATGTGGGCACAATCTTTTGACATTCATTGCAGGAGCGTTCGCCCCTGACGGTGTTACTATGGAAACATCCATGATTGTTTGTTGTTCGAGTGTAAAAATGTAAAAATTGTTTAATTTTGCAGATCAGCTGAAGAGAAGAGGAACATAAATGAACGGACTCAAACTTTTGTAGTGGTTTGCGGCCATAATTTCCTGAAAGCACCGACTCAGAATACTTTTTACAATCGTGCGAATTAAACATTCGAGTGCACTCAGAGGCAAACATTTACTTCATATTGGTCAAGCCGTTGCCAAGTTTACTCTCGAACAGCGTCTCGACTTGATAAGATACTTTCCGTTGCGTATATTTGGACATTCTCCCTGAAGTTTGTGAAAACTGCGAAGCTACAATCCATAAAACCTCTTATCCGTTCAATTATGTTCTTCAGCTGATCTGCAAAATTAAACAATGTTTACATTTTTACACTCGAACAACAAACAATCATGGATGTTTCCATAGTAACTAGGTCAGGGCGAACTCGACGCTCCTGCAATGAATGTCAAAAGATTGTACCCACTTGTGCTCAATATCCGCCAATACAGTCAACTTTCGCTAATTTCACTAAGCTCTTAGCCCATTTAGTGAAAGTCTTTCGTTAATTGGACTGAGATGTCAAAACCTAGGGATATATCGATTGTTTTTGTCGAAACCGTCGCAGAAAGGTTTATATTAATATACACTTATATAAAATACGGAATCAAAGCGGAAACTAAACTTTTCGTAGTTGAAATTTATTTCACTATTCACAAGTAAATAGTAGAATTTCATACAACAATGTTAATATATATTGGCATTTTTAACTGTTTCACCGTGATGCTAAAAATGGGGGGGGGGGTCAAGTTCATAAGTGTTTCCATTTAATTAATTTTAGTATTTTTTATATAAAATATTTTCCACACTTGAATGAACTATATTCAAGAGCCCCTCAAAAGAAAAAAATCGCTGTCAGAAATGACGTTTGACTTCGTTTTAGATGAGCTATAGCCCAATTAACGGGAGCCCGATTAAAACGTAGCCCACTTAAAGATAGCCCAACGAACGAAAGTTGACTGTATAGTATAATCAATTTATATCCAGCTTTCCACAAGCGATAATGGCGGATATTGAGCACAAGTGGGCACAATATTTTGACATGCATTGTATCAACGCTTTGGCTGCTCCGATGAGCCGTTCAGTTTATCAATCAGTACAGGTGTCTTCCCAACAATATGGAAATCGGCATACATGTTTCCTGTTCATAAAAAGGGGAATATGTGAAATGTGAATAACTATCGCGGCATCTCTGCACTAAACTCGATATCAAAACTGTTCGAGCTTGTTGTGTATGCACCTGTATTTGGATTCTTTAAGCAATATGTCGTAGACGATCAACACGGCTTCATGCCCCAGCGGTCTACGACAACCAATCTTCTAACGCTTACGTCCGACGTGATAAAAAGTTTTGACGACCGTTCGCAGACGGACGGTATTTACACGGACCTTTCCGCTGCTTTCGACAAATTGAACCATCGAATCGCCATCGCCAAACTGGACAAACTCGGAATCGGAGGCTCGTTACTACGATGGTTTATTTCCTACCTCTCCGATCGCAACCTAGAAGTTAGCATCGACGGGTTCACCTCCAGACCTTTCACTGCTAACTCTGGAATTCCACAAGGTAGCCTCTCGGACCTTTGGTTTTCCTCGTCTACTTCAACGATGTCAACTTCCTGCTTAAATGCCCGCGACTCTCTTTTGCCGACGATCTGAAGCTGTATGCTAAAGTCGATAATCCGTCCGACGCCGCGTTCTTGCAAGAGCAGCTACTGATTTTTGCAAAATGGTGCACAGATAACCGCATGCTGCTTAATTCCGACAAATGTGAAATAATAACATTCTCAAGGAAATTGAACCCTCTCGTTTTCGACTACATTCTATCAGACGTGCCTCTACGCCGCGAAAATTGTGTCATGGACTTGGGAACACTGCTTGACTCCAAGCTTGACTTCAAACAGCACATCGCATATATTGTCGATAAGGCCTGCAGGAATCTGGGCTTTATCATGCGGATCGCCAAGAACTTCAACGACATCTACTGCCTCAAAGCTCTCTACTGTGCTCTTGTCCGGTCCAACCTTGATGAACCAAAATGGAGTTTACCGAATCGAGTCAGTGCAGTGCCGATTCATACGTTTTGTACTTCGAAGATTGCCCTGGAACGACCCCTTTCAGCTGCCCTGCTATGAACAACGCTGCAGACTCATCGATCTTGACCCGTTGAACACTCGTCGCATTATACGCAACGGTCCATTTCTGCGTGTACCTCATCGGCGAACAAACTATAGCACATTTAGCACAATCATCGGTCTGCAACGTCATTTCAATCGATTTACACATAGCTTCGACTTAAACGTCAGCCGCGAGGTACTGAAAACTCGTTTCCTGGCACTAGCACATAGATTCTAGTTTCAGTGTATCAGTAGGGCCAGTAGGCCTGCTGATATTTTTATACAAATAAACAAATACTTTCACAAATAAACTTCCAAGAAGAAAATTATCGTTCCTTAATGCGAAACAAAACTTTAGTTATTTTGGTCTATTATGAGCTAATCTTCATGCCATTCAAAGTTTATCGTGCAAAATATAATTTTGCTTTGTATTATTTCATGCGCTTTGTGAAAGTATGAATTTATCCAGCTTTCTACGCGCTATAATGGCGGACGCTATAAATTGTGTTCGTAATATGCAAACAATCTTTTTGACAACTCTGCATCCACCAAAACTGGGCACTCTTCTCCTGTACGGCAGTGTTGCTCTTTCTTTCGTTTACGCAAAAGAAGGAGAGCAATAGTTTTGTTTACATTTTGCACATTTTTGCTCTCCTTCTCTGGCGTAAACGAAGGAAAGAGCACGGTAGTGTTGCAAGAGAAGAGTGCCAGATTTGATGTATGCAGAGTTGTCAAAAAGATTGTTCATATATTACGAACACAATTTATAGCGTCCACCATTATAGCGCGTAAAAGTTAGATAGAGGCTAGAGAGGTTTTCTGTCAAAAGTTTTTTTCCATTAAATGTTTGGTTTTGACTCTTAGAAATGATACCCATATAAAACTTTCTTTAATAAAGCCCCTAACTACTGCAAAAATGAAAGAATAAAATGCGTATATTTCACCCCGTCACTTCTCGGATGTATTACATGCCTTTTTGTACCAGTGTCCTCAAATCTTACGAACACATCCGCCATTATGACTCGAAAAAAGCTGGATATAGAGCTTACTAAGCCCAGTGCAAAAAGCTACAGAAACTTATTGCACAGACTAACAGACGTAACACTTCGAACAAATTTTTTAACAAAACATCGTTTCATTGACACCACTAAAACTTGGAAAAAACACTAGCATCACCTGGCGCAGTCCTCGTGCTACGCAGAATAGGTTGCTATAAATTTAGCGATGCTATAAATTTACTTGTACAGTATCTGACATCAGCGCCAGCGCAGGTGAGCGGCGTGCTCGCGCAGCGACTGTTGTTTGAGTCTTGGCTTAAGCGAAAATTTGAAATGATCGTTTTATTGACGATGGAATGAGGCTTCAGTGTTACGTCTGTTAGTCTGTGCTTATTGTATTTTACTCAAACGTATGTTTTTTACCGGGCTGTAACTGGGGAAAAACAAAAACAAACGTGTGAAATCATTGTAAAATCTAACAACAGCAACAACAACGCGCATCGATGTGTGCGTACATTAAACGTCAGTAAGCTCAATTTACATTACAATTTGTACCTAAATTCAAGATACCACACCCCATCGACAGGCAACCGTCATGTTTTCGCCACCAACATCTCGTGTGTGCGAAAATGAAATAGCAATTCACCACTGCGTTTCACTCAACTACCAGCAGTCTGATTTGGGCCCGCTGTCAAATTATGAGCCCGGAACATCCTCACGCTGTCACTCACTGCAGCTCGATATAGGGATGTACTCAATCCAGCTTTTTACGCGCTATAATGGTGGACGCTATAAATTGTGTTCGTAATATGTGAACAATCTTTTTGACAACTCTGCATACATCAAAACTGCACGGAGCGAAAAAGCTCCAGTTTGTTTCAAACAAAACGATTGTTGTTTTAAGCCTCAATAAAATATTTTTATAACAACCTGAAAATATTGTTGTTTCCAAACGAGATTCTGTTTGAATCAAGTAAATAACAGTTTTGAATTAAAAGTAAAGTATTTTCAAATTTGAAGTTGACATTGATGTAACAATAAATATTTTCATTTCAATCATACATTTCAGTTTGAAACAAAACGAAATTTTTGTTTGTGCGTAAAACAACCATAAATATGGTTGAAACTACATTTTTATTCTCCGTGTGGGCACTCTTCTCCTGTATGGCCGTGTTGCTCCTTCTTTTGTTTACGCAAAAGAAGGAAGGCGATAGTTTTGTTTGCATTTCGCACAAGTATAATCAATATATATAGAATGCCAGTGTCGCTGCCAGTGCGCGTGGTAAACATCATACATATTCAGATAATGTATTTACATTATATATGCATATGTGTGTGCCTGAGATTCATCAAAAGGGGAATCTCATTGTCAAACTTTGACAACCAGTTTAAAATTTCGAATATGGCTGCCAAGTAATGTGATTGTAAACTTCGCTGGCTTCAAATTTCTGAAAAAATCGGTGCAAACAGGTGCAGTTTTGGGGTTCAATCATCCGGACGAAAAGAAAATTAGCGTTCAAAAACATTTCACTGGCATGCAAACACAGCGATGAGCGCACTGATGACAGCACCAACCAGCGCACAGATAAAGAACAGATAAATAACAATGAGCAAGTTTGACAATGAAGCTCCCGATTCACAGACTTGATACAGATTGTTAGCACCATGTTTACCACAATGAGTCCTGTAGAAAAACAGCGACACTGGCATTCTATATATATTGATTCTACTTTCGCACAGTTTTGCTTTCCTTCTTTGACGTAAACGAAAGAAAGAGCACGGTAGTGTTGCAAGAGAAGAATGCCAGATTTGATGTATGCAGAGTTGTCAAAAAGATTGTTCGCATATTACGAACACAATTTATAACGGCCACCATTATAGCGCGTAAAAAGCTGGATAGGGTGAGATACCCCCAGCCCGGCTTGTTACGTAATAGTTAAACGGTCCTTAAACTCGCCGTTTGTCTTCAGGGTCATTAACATAAATTGAGCGTTACCTATGTTACGTTTTCTGACAGCTACCCGTTTCAATCTTCTTGTTCATCTCAGTTTTCTTGTCAGGCTCGTCAAGCAAGCACGTTTGTTATTTATTTTCCATTCCCATGCGGTGTGTTTGCTAGTCGTTCCACACATTGAGCAGTGAAAATTTAAAATTTTTATGAAAGTGAACTTCAAACATGGGTAAATTTCGTTCCAAACTAAAGAAGAAAGTCGGAGGAAAACGATGGGCTCACGGTCAAGCTTCGAACTCGAATCCGGTAACGAACAAGCATCGTGCCAAAGCCAAGAGTCGCTTCTTTCAAGCAAACTTGAGTTTGGCTCCCCCGGAACAGGGAACTTCGGGGGCGGCCAGTCAGCTAACGCTCGATGCGGTGTTGAAGCACGATGCCGTGCAATCGTACAGTGGTCAACGGGAGGGAGGTCCCACCGTAAATGATCTGGCGGCCAGTATGAAATCGTTCAGCATGAACGACGGTTTCGAGGGGGCAGATGGAATGACGGAATCGCAGCTTGGAACGTTCAAGACCTTTCAAACGTTTGCCTCGAACTGGAGCGCCTGCAGTAATATGAGTTTTAAGAAGTTGTTGAATAATTTTCGGGCCGACTCGCAGCTTCAGAAGGATATGTTGGCTATTTTGGCTGCGCTGACTGAGGTAAGTGTCCTATGAAGTGAATTAATTTGGATTAGTTTAGGAATTGAGTTTCTATTTTAGGTCATTAAAGAGAACGGTGGAACTCAGAGTAGTACGGAATACTTTCTGGCACTGATGGAAACAATTGAGGCGACCAAAGAGGAGAACGATATAGTGGCAGCCGTGTCATTGCTTGCAATGGGTATTAAATCTGTTCCCGAGGGGGTGCTGCGGAAGAAGTTTTCCGATTGTGGACAAATTTTGTTGAGCCTACTGGAACGTTATGCCGATACGGAAAATCAGAGCGTCGTTAGGAGCATTGTCGGCTGTCTGTCGGTTGTTCTGCGAGCTCAAGAGTACTCTCAATGGAAGCATTCATCAACGTTGAAATTTTTCGATGCAATTCTGGCGTTCGTTATTCATACGAAGCCAAAAATTCGCAAAGCAGCCCAGCACGCTGTGGTGGCCATCATCCATGGCAGTTGTTTTATGCTTCCTCCGAAAATGGAGTCCGCGGAACAAGATGAGGAACCGATGGAAGAGCGAACGGAAGAGGTTCGAAAACCGCTGGTGAAGTTTCATCCTATCAGTAGCCGTGTGGCAAAGTTTTGCGTAGGACAGTTTAAACCGGAGAATGTGGGAAATAATCAAACAATAGTTTTGCATACGTTGGGTTTGCTGCATAACGCTCTACCCGGATTCTCTAAAGAGGATATAAAAGTGGTGGCTGAAAGTTTACTGTCGATCATGACTGCCACAAATGTTCTAATCAGAACGAACTGTTTCCAAACGTTTCATTCGCTGTTTTCTTCTAAAACGGAAAACTTAACTCCTGTCCTAGCAGGAAAATTAATAGCTGCGCTATACGATTACAGACCAGACAAATCGGATTCTAAACAGATCATCGCTTGGCTAACTGTTCTCAAGGAAGGTCATCTGTTTTTGGCGAAATATAGCTTAACAATGTGCAGCAATTCTCTACCGAGATTTGTCGACCTATGTACTCACGATTTTTGGTCCTCCGGCAAAATGGAGGTGGTTTCGGCCGCTTCCAACTGCCTCAAGGATATTCTTTACGAGTGCATTCAAGCGTGCTGCGAAGATGATGAGGTTGAAAAGCATCGCGTTTCGATCGAACGGATCCTAAAGTCCATAGTCGACGTTCTGAGTTCGGCTCCGTTTGGACATGCTTCCAATCAAGTGCTGATAATTCTGGCGATTGCTTTCGACATTACCGGACGTCACTTTGGCAAGGAGCTTGCGCCGGCGCTGAAATTTTTAGCTAATCGATATGATCCGAAGTCTTCCAGCAGAATTCAGATCGAACACGCAGTCCTGCAGGCGATCGGTTCGATGGATACCGGACTGGTACTGGAATGTGTTCCACTGGCCGATGCGGCCGGTAAAATTGATTTGGATAAAACATGGTTGTTGCCGTTGCTCCGTGAGGGTCTCAATCAGTCTCGACTGGAGATATTCAATTCAGTGATTTTGAAATTGGCCTACCAATGCTATGTGCTTTGGAATAAGTTTAAGCAATCGGACAACAAACAACAGGCGCACATTTTTGAGTTGCTCTGCTGCCAGTTGTGGGGTCTCTTTCCGGGCTTTTGTCGCCGCCCGAAAGATGTGCAAAACTTCCGCCTCATCGCTAAAACTCTTGGAACCGTTCTTAATGAAAATCCTGACATGCGATCCCCAATATTGGATGGTTTGAAGGAGCTGATTTCCGGTTTGGAGTCCGATTCGGATAAGGCAGAAGTGGGCAAGTACGCGAAAAACTTCCTGCCGCGTCTGTTCAACATCTACACTACCAAACCGAAGGGAAGCTATGAGAATGAAGTCCGCCAGGCGGCGTTTGAAGCTATCAAAGCTTACCTGAGTATCACTCCGAAACAAGTGCTGGACGAAATGCACTCGGTAGCGCTGGATCAACTGACGGCTAAAGCACCGGGAACCTTCATCTACGATATGCTGTTTGATGTAGTGGAGCAGCTGTCGCTCTATCAGACAGCTGATAAGCTAGAGGACATTTACCAACGGTATCTTGCGGTTATTCTACGGCGAGATAAGACACAGGAAACTGTTGCCAAAACCAATGCCAACGTGCGTCGCCAGATGAAGAAAGCATTTAAGCTGTTGCGCGAAATTCTGGCCTCACCCAACAATGGTTGCGTGGAATTTATTCAGTCCAAGCAGGGAAATCTGGAGAAACTACTGCTCGGAACTTTGCACTCGACTTTTGACGGAATTCAAGCACCACGATTGGCGTGAGTATTTGGTTTCCTAGGAGATTGGCTACGAACGCCATGGTTTTTTAAGGCTCGCAAAGCCTGCTGTGTTGAGTGCTAATGGAAATTTTTCTTTTTCAGTTGTCTCAAATTACTCATCGAGAAGAATCCAGAAACGAAGATTGGAAATAAAATTGTCGTGCGAACCGTTTCGGAAGCGGTGGCGTCCTACAGCGTGGAAGCCGTTAAGCAGGAAAACCTCTCCAACGATATAATTGAAATGGTCGGAAACATGTACAATGTAGGCACATGCTGGCTCAGGTTCTTCTCCAAATCGAATTAAAACCCTTTTTTTTTAATTTCAGGACGAAGGAAAAATGAACGAATTCGAAAACATCATCATAGCCGGTCTGGCCGGGGACAGCACACTGATAACCAACACAATCTGGGTACTAAAAAATGTGCTGCAAACCTTCACCGGCTCTCTGACCGTAGACTCACTGAAGTTCCTGCTGGAGCAGGTTTTGACTATCGTAATTTGCCACAACCGGACCGAGGTGGATGCGGCCTTGAATTTCCTTCTGATTTACATTAAGATCCTGCCCGTTCCGATGGTCACCAACTATTTGCCCATCATCGTAAGTACCTAAACTGAATGCTAGTTGAGAATGCTAGCACTGACCATTTTAATATGCGTTTTCCCCGACAGATGAAAGCACTTTCGTCGATGGTTCCGGACACGAAACGACACTGTCGGCTGTTGGTTGGTTACACCTTGAAGCGCCTATGCAAACGCTTCGGGGCGGAAGAAATTGTTAAGTTGGTTCCCGGCAATGACGAAGTTACGCACAAACGGCTAAAGAAAATCCGCAAAGAGCTGGCTCGAGCTAAGCGGAACAAGTTGGAAGACGCGAAGAAACAACGCCGTGGTGGTGGCGCTGGTGACGTAGACGACGACGATGAGGAGGACGATTTGGCTGGTCCGCTGGAGAAGAAGAGCTTGACGTACGTTTGTTTAGTTTGAAAAAATGTTTAAATCAATTTTAATTGTTATTTTGATCCTCCTCCAACAGAATCGACGATATTTTAGCAGATTCGGAATCTGACTCAGACTCCGGTTTGGAAGACGAACGCAAAGCTAGGAAGAAAATGAACACTTACATCAAGGAATCTCCGGAAAGCATCGTTGATTTGGCAGATTTGGATGCCATCAGTAAAATAACCAGTAAGTAATTTCGGTTCGAAATCACAGCCAATGTTTAAAATTTACCAACATTTTAGCATCCCAACCGATGGACCAATCGGAGCCCGGCACTAGCGGCACACAAGATCGCAAGAAACGAGACTCGAATCGTGGCTTCGCAACGGCACCCGACGGGCGGCTAATCATCGAAGACATCGAAGATTATTCCGACTCGGACGAGGACCCAGACGAGAATGTCGGCTACAGTGATAAGGCGAAGAAACGAGTGTACGAGCAGGAGGATAGCGACAGCGGAGAGGACGATGGCAAGGCCGATGAAGGGCAGGAACCCGAAGGACCTTCCTCGCGCAAGCGAAAGGCAATGGAAGCGATGAGCGTACGGTCGGGTATGAGCAACAATCGGTACGTGGCCGGTGGAAAAGGTATTCACCGACCGGTAGCAGCGTCGGTGAAGTCCGGTTACAGCGGCAAGTCCGGCAAATCGAATAAAACCACAAAAACGTACGCTTCGACCGGTGTCGAATACAAGTCCAAGAAGGCGCAAGGTGATATGCTGAAGAAGGGCAAACACGAACCGTACGCGTACGTTCCTCTAAGTCGAAACTCGTTGAACAGGAGGTATTTCTTTATTACTATTTTTTAAGTGACTCCGTTCTTAAAGTGAGTTTTTATTTCAGAAAACGAGCCAAAAACGCCGGTCAGTTTAAGGGTATTGTAAAAGGCGCTCGGAAGGGAGCCAGAAAAGGTGCAGCTGCGGGGGCTAAGAACAGATTGATGAAGGCAGGAACGAAGCGAAAATAAAGGAGTCTTCTCTACGATGGTAAGTGTTTGATAATTGGTTGTATGTTCAATATATTTCCTATCAAATTGAGTGCATTCAACCGAAAATGTGCGATAGATCTTTACTGAGGTATAGTAACACGCAAACAGTGAAATGTAAATACAATAAAAACAGTTAGATTGAAAATCTATTATCCGTGAGCCGTGAGGTTTTCGTGATCATTGTTCCGAAAGTATCTAGACTAATTTTCGACGTAACGCATTGATCGTCTATCAAAATTGTCGTTCGATGTGCGTCCGCTGCCATCCACCGTCCGGATCGGCCGAGGACATTGTTTCTTCGATGAATTCCATCCGATTGTTGTGGTCAACCAAGATGATGGTTCGTGTTCGGCTGCCGTAGCCGGATTCCGGGAAGTACACATTGATACTGGAAAGCTTCTCCGCGTAGTTGGGTGCCCGACGGGACAGCTCCGGATCCGGGAAATATCTGCGGGTAAAACGGAAATATGAAGATCGTGATTTAGCTGAATTAGTTCATAGAAAACCTTAACTATTCGGTGTTCTGTATAGTCACGTAAAATTGCTAAAACTTTGAGATGAATCAAATTTCAAGGCTGTGTACGATTTAGTCAAGCGAAATGAACTTTGGTAGAACAAGCTTGGGCATGGCTTTCCAACGGAATTGATACAGCTGATTTAAACGACGCTTACTCAATTGAGCTGACATGTCATGACAAGACGTACATAACGAAATTCTTCCCGATTCGAATTACACTTATATCGTCTGTTGGTAGAGCTTTTAGTGGTACCCGCAATCAACCCCACTGTCTCGCAGAAAGACCAACGAAGTACTGTTGTTTTATGTTCCGAGCATGGCACAGCACGCTCAAATGGCTCCCAACAGTGATTCTGGTAAAGAGAAGACTCATCAAGGTGAGTCTCCCATGCCTATGGATCTTGACAGTCTGGCGGTGCCAGGGCCGAGTGTAACCAAAACAGTGGTCTCCACAAGTGGCCCAGTAAACTCCGGTAAGATCCGTGGGAAAGGCGAAACCACTCGAAGTTAGCTCCCCACTCGATCCAAACCGAGTTCGGGTACTGGTAGTAAGAAAACTACTACCACCATGAGGCCTAAACTTCCAGGGATTCCACCTCTCCCAAATGCTAGTGAGCGGAAAATTCACAAAAATGCAGAACACTAGGGTTCTGCAGATAAACCTCCATTATGCGAAAGCTGCATCGGAATGCATGTTTGAATACCTAATAGTAACAGGAACAAGCCTGAATAGTAACAGGAACAAGCATGACTCTCGGAGAGCTGTTGTCTTGGTTAATGCAAATATTATTTGTTTTACCATTACAGGGTTCATCAAGCGAGATATCGTCGCGATCAGAGTTGAGGTACCAACCGCCAGGGGAAAATCCGATGTTATCATAGCATCGGCCTACTTTCCTGGTGATTGTCCAGTAGCAGTAGCACGACTCAAGAGGTTGCGGCATTTGTAAAATACTGCAGAGAAGTCAACAAAGACTTTATCATCGGATGTGATGCCAACACTCATCACACTCTCTGGGGAAGCACTGACATCAACAATCGAGGTGAGTGCCTTTTAGAATTTCTCTCGTCAAACAATATCGATATGGCTAATAGAGGCAATGAACCAACATTCATAAATGCTATCAGGCAGGAAGTCTTGGATGCAGTCCAGTCATTTCGGAGAAAATACAGAACTGGCACGTGTCGGATGAAGCATCGCTGTCTGATCACAGGCACATTATTTTCGAATGGGTGGGTGGTCTAGTGACACAGGTCGCATATCGAGATCCTAGGAAAACCAACTGGGATCAGTATGCGCTTGAACTCGAATCGAAAAGCGTCAGTACAAGAATTAGGTCGGTTCAAGAACTTGAGTCGGTCTCATAGGTTTTAAACCAAATGATAGTCTCTGTTTATAACAGTAATTGTCCACTTAAAAGGGTTACTTCAACTAGGAATGTTCCCTGGCGGAACAGAAGGCTCGAACGGCTTCGCAAAATGGCGCGAAAACTGTTCAATAGAGCAGATTACTTCGGACTGGACTCAATATTGGAGAGCTCTAACCGAATATAGCAAAGAACTAAGACGATCAAAATGGAAATCTTGGGTACACAATTGTGAAAGCATTGAAAGTACTCCAATTGCGGCAAGACTTAACAAGACTCTTGCTAAGGATCATTCGAACGGACTCGGTACTCTCAAGAAAGATGACGGTTTGTTCACAAAATCTCCGGCTGAAGTACTAGATTTGATGATGGGGGCTCACTTTCCGGGATCTTCCTCAGTTCATGCTGCTGCCAGCTCGAACTCTGATTGGGATATAAGATGTTCTCAAAGAAACTCTTCGGGATCTGAGAGAACAAAAGAGATTGCAACCAGAGTCGCAGGGATGGCTTTCACTGGCTTAGGGGCTAGGGTGGAAAACGCAGTGAGATCCTTTCAACCTTATAAATCGGCAGGTGCAGATGGGATTTCCCCAGCGCAGATTCAAAATGAAGAATTGTTGAAAACTATGGAAAAGGTATTAAATGAATACGTTAAGTCTGAATACATGATTAGATATCCATTATCGAAATACCAGTTTGCTTACCAAGCAGGGAAATCTACAATCACAGCGCTACACACGCTCGTGACAAAAATTTAAAAGTCTCTTTCATCGAAAGAAACAGCATTAGGTGCGTTTCTCGACATCGA
The DNA here is from genome assembly GCF_943734655.1 of Sabethes cyaneus. Classification (NCBI taxonomy): domain Eukaryota; kingdom Metazoa; phylum Arthropoda; class Insecta; order Diptera; family Culicidae; genus Sabethes; species Sabethes cyaneus. Next base: position 42,787,884 of record NC_071355.1, read on the forward strand.
AGGGGCCTTTGATAACGCTTCTTATTTATCAATGGCAAATGCGATGCAGAAAAGACAGTTTGATAACTGTATAGTCGAATGGATTCATAGTATGCTCACACATAGGCAAATCACCTCGGAGCTGGGAGGGCTGTCAACAACGGTGACTGCAACCAAAGGTTGCCCACAAGGAGGGGTTCTTTCACCTCTGCTTTGGTCATTGGTAGTTGATGATCTTCTGAGAAGCTGAGAGGCAAAAGGTTTTGAAGTTGTGGGTTTTGCTGATGATTTAGTCATCATGGTTCGTGGAAAATTCAACGACGTGATATCGGATAGAATGCAAAGGGCCTTAAAAACCTCACACTATCTTGGTGTAGTAAAGAAGGCCTAGGCATTAAACCTTCAAAAACAACAATTTCACTAAGAAGAGGAAACTGAAGTTATAGTTGGGGAAGAAGAAATTAAATGTAGCGTCTCCGTTAAATATCTGGGAGTAATCCTAGACGCTAAATTATCTTGGAACACACATTTAGATTCAATAATTAGCAAGGCAAACGCTGCCCTATGGGTATGTTCAAAAATGATAGGAAAAACATGGGGCTTCAAACCAAAAATGGTGTTGTGGGTCTATAACGCCATTGTGAGACCTAGGATAGCTTATGCTTTGTTGGTATGGTGACCAAAAACTTCAGAAGCCACGGCTATTAAAAAGTTGAACAAACTTCAACGATGAGGAGCAATGAAAAGCACACCTTTGAAGGCTCTAGAAGCTATCCTCCACTTGTTACCTCTGAATCAACCCGTTCAGTTAGAGGCTAAGAAAAGCACCCTAACACTTAAACGATAGAAAACAATACGAGACGGGGATAAAACCAGCCATTTGAGTATCCTGAAAGTTTTTTTCCCAGTTGCGGAAATATACAGTGATTGGATGGAAGCTAGAACCAACTACGACATCCCATACACGGTAAACGAACCATCACGTTCGGTTTGGGATGAGGGGGGACCTAGCGTCCGCAGGGGTTCAATCAAGTTCTATACCGATGGGTCAAAAATGGGAGTCAAAACAGGTGCTGGAGTGTACGGTCCCAGAACTAGAATATCTGTAGCAATGGGAGATTGGCCAACAGTTCTCCAGGCAGAGATAGCTGCTATAATAGAATGTACAAATGTCTGTCTCAAAAAGAAATACAGACATGCTAATATCTGCATTTTCTCTGACAGCCAAGCGGCACTAAGAGCGCTTAAAGCTTTTAAGTGGTTCTAACTCTCCATTCACAGGTCCGGATCCATTCTGCGGTATCTCGGACTGTGTGATGAAGAGTGAGTTGAAACAATGGGAGAGCCGAACAATTATGGCCAATTGGATGGCCGTACAATCGCTCAAACAATTAAAAAAAATTATAATGCCGAGTATTAAGGTTACTCAAAAGCTGCTGCTGGGTCTCAATAAGAGAGATCTCAGCACGTTTACCGGTCTGATGACAGGACATTGCCCGAGTAAATATCATAAATATTTAGTAAATATATGGAATCTCGGTTTCGTGCAAGATCGGAACACTTGCTCTGCAATTGTGGAGCACTAATAGGACGCAGACTGCAGTATCTCAAAAAGGGCCTATTAGAGCCTAAGGAGATCTGGTTTGCGTCACCGATCAGAATTACAAGGTTTATAAACCAAGTCATCCCTGATTGGCACCTGTCTCGCTCCAGCTACCAGCGTACCACTTCCTCAATAACTGATAGGTAAGCCTGAAGCGTACAGCAAAAGAAACAATGGGGCATACCACAATAGTTCAAAATAATGGACGCAGTGGTAAAAGTACCCAACAGAAGAGGAAGGATCTGTTGTCGAATTTTAAAGTTGTGTACGATTTAGTAAAGCGAAATGGCGAAATGTGGCTGAAAAAGCTTGAGCATGGCTCTCCAACGAAATATTACTGTTTTAAGTCGCGAACTTTTTTAGTACTTGAGACTAAAAACTCACTTCCGAAGAAGAAAGCCTGTTTTCCCTTGTCAGCATACGACCAGTATACGACAGGGTTTGGTTACCCAAATAGGTACATGTGCTCCAGTTGGCACCACACCGTCAGAAGGCCCACTAAGTGAGGAAAATTGTCTTGCACCTTAAATTCAGTGATTCGTTATCACGGTATAAGACCTCCATGGGTTAAAAAGCGGTGATTATGACGACGGGAGTGCCGCAAGATTCTCGGTGGGATGTACAACGTTGAAGCAGGTCAAAGGTGTTGTCAACCCCTGGGATCGAACACACCGAACGCACTCCCGTAGCAACAGCCCTGATCGAGCGAAAGTGGGCTGTATCGAATGCAAGTGACGATTCGATGAATAAGTTGATCGATTTTGCGCTGGCAGTGCAGATCTTGCTGTTACGATCGACGCGTGCGGGCGAAAGGAATACCTGCGAGACGTTTCGTTACTGGGCGACGTAGTTGGGAAGCTTCCCGCTTCGATGAAGCTAGAATGGGCGAGATACACCAGGTGTTTGGCGGACGGTCAATCTTGTGGGCTTTAGTGAGTGGATCTATACCATAGCAGAAGATGCCTGCCTTGTTTCTGAGCCGCGTAGACAACAGGAGCCTAACCAGAACCAGGAGCCCCGCAAGAAGTCGAAGGCCTTTGTAAACGCACACGCTGAGCAGTGTTCTAGCAAAGGGCTCGATATGCATCGAGCGTATCTACGACGACTGGAGCCAAGAGAGCAAACCGAAACTGCTGCATTGCTTGCAAGGGAGCTTGCGTGTCACTCGCGATATGTAAACGCTTCTTGGAACTCTCTTACGATGGACGGTGGGCGACAATACGCGAGGCGAGAGCGTGCCGCAAGTGCCTGAAGCCGCACAAAGGTGGATGTGAATCGAATTGTGGATCGATTGTAAGGTAAATGACTGTACCTTCAAACACCATCCCTTATTGCATAAGGAACTGAGCGTCAACCCATTGCACGACGAACAAGCTTGCAATGCACACCTGTCTGGGTCGAGTACAACCCTATTCCGTTACGTACCGATTGTAGCGTATGGGAACGGAGTATAATGATGTACTGTTACGCATTCCTGGATGGTGGATCCTCCCTGACGCTGATGGACCAGGAAATGGCAGATGAATTAAACCTTACGGGAGAGCCCCGGCCATTGTGTCTCAAGTGGACTGGAGGCACGCACCGTTCAGAACCTGAATCCCATAGTGTTAATCTAGACGTCTCTGGGCTAAAGGGAAAGCGGTTTCACCTCGAGGATGTCGACACTGTTAAAGAACTGTAGTTACCGGCTCAAACACTAGACGTGAAACAGCTACAAGCTGGAAACCGATACTTAGAAGGTGTTCCGGTTGAACCCTATTGTAATGTTCGACCCCGTATTCTGATCGAAGTAAGGCACCCAAGTGCGACGCTCGTGAGGAAAAGCCGGGAAGGAAAACCGGGTCAACCAATAGCAATTAAAACCAACCTCGGTTGGACGATCTACGGTGGGTTTCTGACGGACAAACCAATGAATATGGTACACTATACGTGCCACGTTTGCAGCTGTGGGCACGGGGAGAAGGAAAATGACGAAGGATTTGTAAAACGCGTTATGAAAGAGAGAAACACTGTTGAGAATTTGGGTGTAACGCTGCGTTCTAGGCAGCTACGTTCTAAGGATGATGAACGGGCCATAGAGCTTCTACACGAGTTGACCCATCACGCAAATGGGAGGTATGAAACAGGTTTGCTGTGGCGTGATAACGACGTGCGGATGCCGGATAGTAAGCCCATGGCTTTAAAACGGTTTCATAGCCTTGAACGGCGGACGGAAAAAAGTTCGGAACTCGCATGGATACTGAAGGAGAAGTTTTCGCATTACGTAGCGAAGAACTACGCTCGCAAATTGACCGAAGAGGAGCTGGCGGAGGACCACGAACGTGTTTGGTATTTACCAGTCTTCCCAGTTACCAACCCTAATAAACCCGGAAAATTGAGACTCGTCTGGGACGCAGCCGCAAAAACAAGTGGAGTTTCGCTGGATTCCTGTCTCCTCGCTGGGTCAGATCTGCTCACGCCGTTGGTTAGAGTCCTCTACAAGTTTTGCGAGTTCCGTTTCGCAATATGCGGTGACATTCGCGAAATGTTTCACTAAGTTGACATACGTAGCTAGGATCAGCACAGTCAACGGTTCCTGTGGTGGGATGCCGAGAAGAGCGAACCCAACGTTTACGTCATGCAGATGATGACGTTTGGAGCATGTTGTTCTCCAGCGAGCGCGCAGTTCGTAAAGAACAAAAACGCCGAAAGATTCAGCAAACAGCACCCGTCAGCTACCAGGGCAATCCTACACTGTACTTACGTCGACGACATGTTGTGCAGTACAGAAACAGAGCAGGATGCGATCGAGTTAGCAAAATCAGTCTGGTACGTGCACAACCAAGGTGGGTTCGAAATTGGATGTCCAACTCCGTCGCCGTTCTGTCAGCTCTTTGCAGTAACTCGGGAGAGGAGAAAAGCCTTGATCTATCGTCTAATCTAGCAACAGAGAAGGTACTGGGCATGTGTTGGTGCACCAAAACAGATTGCTTCACCTACAAGATCAACTGGGATAGACTGGGAAGAGACCTGCTGGAAGGTGCCCGCTGTTCTACGAAGCGAGAAGTGCTCCGCATCATGATGATCATCTACTGCATCTACATCATGATGACGATCTGGCGAACGGGTGCAGGTTGGGATGACAACGTCGATCAACAATGCTACGAAAAGTGGCAAATGTGGCTGAAATTCCTTCCAGAGATCGAACACTTGAAGATCCCACGCTGCTACAGACTTCAAACGAGAATTACATCTCAGATGCAGGTACAGTTGCACACCTTCGTAGATGCAAGCGAAAATGGTATGGCGCCGGTAGTATATCTTCGATTCGTAGAAAACGGTGCGGTCGAATGTTCACTCGTGGCAGCGAAGAGCCGTGTAACCCCCCTAAAATATTTAACCATTCCTCGATTGGAGCTTGAAGCAGCACGCATTGGTGCTAGACTATCCGTTTCTGTTCTTCAAGGATTATCCATAGAGATCTCGAAGCGTGTCTACTGGTCAGACTCCAGAAATGTACTCTCTTGGATACGGGCTGATCACCGCAAGTACAGCGCATTCGTGGCAGCAAGGGTCAGCGATATTCTGGACCTGACAAACGTTGTCGAATGGAGGTGGGTTCCAACGAGGTGGAATGTCGCGGACGTGGGTACGAAATGGCACTGTCGTCCATCGCTAACGGGTAACAGCAGGGACAGTTCAAGGGACCTGAATTTCTTTGGCAAGGTGAAGAGGAGTGGCCGGTAATACCTGGGAAAATAGCAGAACCTACAGAGGAGCTGCGTGCACATGTCAACGTGCACATTGAAACGATAAGCGAGGCAATACCTGCGACTAACTTCCGTACTTGGAGGAGATTAGTTCGTGCGACCGAATACGTATTCCGGTTTATTAAAAACGCACGCTTGAAGAAGTTCGCCAAAATCAATGGATGCCTCACTAGTGAAGAAATCCGCCAGGCAGAAGAATTTCATCTTCGCGTCGCACAGCAGGATAAGTACTCAGAACAATTGTCAATCTTACGCAGGAAGGACAACACAACCTTTCCTAAACGAAGTCCGCTTTACAAACTGAGCCCGTATCTCGACGATCGTCAACTGCTTCGTATGCACGGTAGAACGGCAATGTGTAAATTTTTAACTTCAGATACTGCCAACCCAATCATCCTTCCACGTGACCACCCGATTACGCTCCTCATCGTAGAAAGCTACCATCAAAAGTTTCACCATCAAAACCACGAGTCGGTGATTAACGAGGTTCGTCGAAGCTACTGCATGAGCCGATTGCGCAGAGTATACGCCAAGGTCAGATCCGAGTGTCAACGCTGTAAGTTGCGAGAAGCTCGACCGCGATCCCCAGCGATGGCAAATCTCCCGGTATGCAGACCGGCAGCATTCGTTCATCCTTTCACGCACATCGGGATCGACTATTTTGGTCCCATGGAAGTGGCTATAGGCTATAGGGAGACGGGTTGAGAAACGTTGGGGGGTTCTTCTGACTTGCCTTACGATTCGTGCGGTTTACATTGACTTAGCTAGCTTATTGTCCACAAGTTCATACGTAACGGTGATACGCAACTTCATGGTGCGACGAGGCACACCGGCTGTTTTCTATAGCGACAGAGGGACCAACTTCATTGGCTCCGAGCGAGAGTTGAAGCAGGCATTGCTGGCCCTAGATCAGCACGAGATGGCGCAGGAGTTCGTGTCTTCGACTACTACCTGGCGTTTCAATCCACCGGCGTCTCCCCATATGGGAGGAAGTTGGGAACGGCTTGTTCAATCTGTCAAACGTACCTTGTCAGAGTTTCGGTTGTCGCGTCGACCGACAGAGGAAGAGTTGAGGAACGCGTTGATTGAGGTTAAAGGCATCCTAACGGCAAGACCGCTGACTCACGTGCCCATAGAGGATGAGGCAACCCCCGTTCTAACCCCTAATCACTGGTTGCTGGGATCGTCTGACGGTTTCAAACCCTGGACCGAGTTGGACGATGATTCAACTTTCTTGAGTCGTGGCTGGCATCACCCGGCGATCCAAGTGGCATGAGAAGGTTCCGCCAATTAGGAGGAGCGATATCGTGCTGATCGTGGATCCAGATCTACCAAGGAATTGCTGGCTGAAAGGGCGCGTCATTGGAACGATAAACCGAGACGGACAAGTACGCACGTTTACAATCCAAACTTCGAAAGGCGTGTACGAGAGACCAGCGGTTAAGGTTGTAGTGCTTGATGTCAGAGGAAAGCAGGAGTTAGCAGACTCAGAGGCGGAGTCAGCAAGGGGGGGGGGGGGGGGGTCGTGTCAACCCCTCGGATCGAACACGCCGAACGCACTCCAGTAGTAACAGCCCTTATCGAGCGAAAGTGGGCTATATCGAATGCAGGTGACGGTAGGTGAATCGTAAACAAAGCGTTTTCGCTTGATCTTGATCTTTATAACGTGAGACGCGAAATAAAAGTTCGATTAAAATTTCCTTAAAATATCATTAAAAGTTTATAGTTAAAAGTTAGACAATCGACATATCGACAAAACGTGCCTGACTTTCAGTCGTCACTTGAAACAATCACCAACTTCAACTGAAGCTTACTTGAAACGTTCTGTTCAACAAATGAAACAAGTTGCTTCATGTCTGAAGGGAAGGTAACAGAAAGTCAGTTTCATTCATTTGTTTCAACCATGCCGGGCCCTAATTATGACTGCTGAAATCGTAGTTCTCCATCTTACAAGCAGAAATGAAAACGACATAAATTGTCAATATTCTGAAAGCAAATCCTAAATCAAATATGATAGCTATCTAATTTAACGGATTTAAATGAAACATGTTACCAATTCCAGATATTGAAACAAAAATGAAACTTACTTTTCATTGCTCTTAAGGAGTTCCAGTAGTTCCTTCACCAGCGAATCTTCGCTGCTCCCATCCGACCGCTTGTCAATGATATCGGCAAAACGGCTCCGGCCGTTTTTCACCTTCTCCAGCGGTACATCCAACGTGCTGTTACCGAACCCAAGGGCCTTCCCCAGATCGCAGCGATCGATTTTGTGCGGTGCATTGCTAGCATGCAGTACGCTTGCAGCTTGCTCACCCAATTCGACCGAGACGAAATTGAACGCCCCGTAGGTGTCATTGGCCAGCAGCCGTTTCGAGTAGTCCTCGCTGGAGGCAGTTCCTGCAACGTAGTTGGACACGATGTGCCCCCGGCCAGTGACGACGTTCTGCTTGTTTTCGCCAGTGACGTTCAGCAGCGCTCCGACTCGAATGACACCGTCACTGCCACCACCGCCGATCGCCAGCCAGGTGCCGCCTTCTCGTCCCGGTTCCATATCGCGACCTGCGTCAAAACGACACATTATATTAATGATAAGCATCTGTTCTAGTATGAATTGGAAACTTTATTTTGGACAAACCTCCTATGACATGTGGGCTTTCGTCCCAAGAACCGGCCACTTTAGCTGGTCGGTTGTAGTACTCGTCTCGGTTGGAAGCCAATATCAGCTTGTATTTGCCCGGTTTTCCGTCCGCATTGACGTAGATAAATAGAATACACATTTTTCTTCAATTACCACCAGAAACTAGAGAACTTTTGGAAATCTTGTTATGGCAGGGTTGCTTGGCACGGACTAATTCTGCTGAAAGCCAGAAAAATCGAAAATTTGAATTATTCTTCTGATGGTAGGTACAAAGCGAATTGATAGAAAAGAAAATGTTGATATTGATAAGCTCGCTCCGCTGCTGGTGGTACGGTCGGTGTGTGACTCACTGGATGGATGCAAAGTCTGCTGGTTTATCAAGTATAGCAGTAAACGAGGCAACTTACGTCGCATTCGGGTCAAGACTGACCTTCCCAAAGTTTGACTGCTAGCTTGTTTCGAGTAAGTGAACGAACAAGTTACTACATACTAGCTGATATGGTTGGTCAGTGACTTTTACTTCTTGCTTCGCCTGTCTGTCTGTCTGTTGATTACTTCTTCACTGAATTTCGGCTGCAAGCTGAATGAATACTGCCTTCGGGGCAGACTGAAACGAACCGGTCCCTCTGATAACATTCACAGGCTAGATAAAACTGAGTGATTTATTGGTACCGGGTTTAGGTAGTGCTATCCGGAGGAGTTTATAGTTGGATTTGGCAGTGATAAGGTAATTAGAAAAACATTACCTAAAGAAAGCAGTAAAATTGACACACTTATTATAACTAGGTATAATACCTAGTTGCAGTTTTATTTTTGCATTTATTTTTATCTCAATTGCGATTCAATACTTGCTTTTTAATTTGCTCAGTCTTATATTATTGATATCTATTTTCAATTGTTTATATATTTTCAATTGTTTATGATTTGTCTTTGTATTATTGACCGATCCACTGTCATTTTGTTTGCTGGTCTCATTGCATGGTTCATGATTTAAAAAATCACTCGAGTATCAATCAATCTTGCTTTAATTCTTTGCACTCTCAGTACTTCTTATTAGGTAAAATTTAGGCAAAATTAAAGTGCTTTACTTCTGCTATGAAACTTACACCGGATAAGCAAAGCAAATTGTTTGTTCATACGATACCTAACGTTTAAAGTAAGTCGAAACAAAAAAGCAATGTTGAATAAAGATTGTGCCGAAAATTAAAAATACACATTTTGTCATAAACGAAACCATATAATTTATAAGTTCATATAATTTTTTTTAAATTATTTTATTCTCAAACATATTTCTTACAAGTTTTTAATTCAATTTTTTCGTAGACTAGGTGAGTTCTCTAACCTTTCTCTTAACACTTCTTTTAAAAGTTTCTGCACAGTGCGTTCTCCTACCATTTTTACCACTTTGGGCCAATCTTTTTTGAATGTTTCAACACTATGCATCCGCTGGTTTCATATGTTTCTTCAGTTTCGCCTTTGTTAACGCCCAAAACGTTTCGATAGCCCGAATTTCTGAACAACTAGGTTCACGGCTTATGAAAACATTGTTGGCTTCAAAACACTCTCGCGCATCTTTAGAGTGATGTCCACTAGTGTGCCCAGACATAAACGAAAGCTGGGGAACCCTAGGCACCCGACTATTCAGAAGAATGTTTTGGCTTGTAAAAACTGGGTAATCGAAGGATGTCAAAGCTATTATTATTTATCACAAAAATACCGGCCGATTAGGTTGAAAACTCTAGGACTTTTGGGTGCAAAATTAGACTTGAAATTGAACCTAAAATTGGAATAAAATTAGACTTGAAATTGAACTTAAAATCGGACATACCATCGGACATCAAATTGAACTTGACATTGGGCACTAAATTAGACTTGAATTTGGACTTGATTTGACTTGAAGTTCTACTTCAAACCAGACTTGTATTCGAAATTGGTTTTATTCTCTCACACATTTTACCTCATTTCCTGTCCCGTTTCTTCATTTTTATTCCATTTTTTTCCTTTTCTGTAGCGTTTTCTATATTTTTGCTCTCACGTTTTTTCCGGGTTTTTCTGTTTTACTCTTCTTTTTCTTTTTTTCTGTCTTGTATTTTCTGTTTCTCTTCGTTTCATGTTCAATTTTTCTTATTTTCAATTTTGTTCTTCCTTCGTTCGTTGTTCGTTGTTATAACCTTTTAGTCTAATTATGGTAATTTTATTGAATATAGGATATTAAGATCTCAACTCCTCAGCTTTTCCTATTGTGATGAGTCATTCCAGACAATCTGAAATGCAAGAATGCAACATAAAACATCAGTTTTCGTTGCCACGTGTTGCAAAAACAGTAACAGTTTTGCGGTTTACTGGTAGTGCATCGGCTAGCTACACCCTTTACTTACGTAGATGATGGAATGAAAGACTTTGAAAAGAAGGACTGACTTTGAATCCCCGTTCTAATGAAACAGAGACTAATTGATCACATAGTTAGTTTCTGCGAAACGTTCAAATATATACCTAGTACGTAAAATTTGTCGGTTTAGCTCCAAAAATTAATGGCAAAAGACGCGCAAGCTGGAAAAACTCCACCAAGGGTGATAAAAAGATACAGTGTACACACATAAGGTTCTGAAGCATGCCCGTTCTAACACTGATAATTCTTCACACGAAATGAGTATCTTCGAATGAATTCCTGCCGAGACTTCTCGCTTTACGATTACCTCTCCCGAGAGTCAAACCTCTAGAAATGTACTGTATTCAGGGGACTTGGACAAGTTCATCACCTCTAATCGTGTGTTTGGTAGCTGTTACCTGTGTACTTGGTAATTCTAAGTAAATGTTGCAAACGTTTTATAAATCATCCACCAATAAGCTTTATTAAGAGCCACCAAATAATGGTTGAAGAAGTCTTAGAATTAATTTTCTGTTTAATGAAATAAATTTATCAAGTTCTAAAGGTATAACCAAAACCAGCTCTGCGTGGTCCTACGTAAATAGGCGGTAGTGTCTCTGAAGCAACCTTCAACTTTTTTCTGCTCCGTTTTACCGTCTTTTCTACATTTATTCTGTTTTTGGCTAACCTATCCACTCCGGTTTTCCTTTTTTATCTGCCCTTTTCGTCGTTTACTTTTCCGTTTTACCTTTTTCCTTTACATTTTTCCTACTTTTCTTTTCTTTTTTTTCTGTCTAATTTTCCCGTTTTCCTGTTTTCACCTATCGGATTTTTCTTTTCCCTATCGCTATTCTTCTTTTCCGTTTTAGTTTCTCTTGTGCCCTGTTCCGTATTCACCTTCTTGTTTAGTCTTCCCTCTTTTTCTCCCGTTTTTCCTCTTTACCTGTTCCGTTTTTTTGTCATTTTCTGTTCCGTTTTCGCGGTGTCGGTTTTCATCTTTTTGCGCTTTTTAACTCTTTTTGTATCCCGTTTTACGTTTGAATCTTTCTATTTTTTCTGTTCCGTTCTTTTCTTTTATGTTTTCGTTTTTTCATTTTCTTCCCAGCCAGCACCAACTCGTATAACAACGTACGAAAACTATCGTAAATATCTCTTAACAAATTCGGATTCGTAGATAAAGGCTAATAAAGCGTACACAGCACAAAGTCGTATAGCTGCATGCAGCTGGTCGCACTTAATCGGATCTCATCGTATTGAAATACATATATAAGTGTATCGCTTAAAATTATTCTTCAGTGTGTATGTTGCCTCCAAAATTGGTACGGATAAGCGGCTGTTGCGCCTTGAATACGATTTTGTTGAATACTTATCAGTACGTAACTCTTATTAGCAATCTAATTATACATATGAAAATGTTGACTGGGTTGGTTCTGTATTTTCTGCCTTACCTTTCCTCCTTTTCATTGCCATTTTTCTCCTACTTAGTCTAGTTTATCCTCATTTCATATCTCGTTTTCTTCGTTTTCTTTAAGATGTTTCATTTTTTCTCTGATTTTTCTACTTTTTCCTTCATTCGTCATCTTTTTTTGCAAAATATTTTGCCTTGTTTTCCATCATTTTCTCACCTGTTTTCTTCTTTACCACTTTTTTTCTCTTTTTGTGTCCCGTTTTCCGTCTTATTCTGTCACGTTTTGTCTTTGGTTTTTGCTGATGCAAATCAGTATGCATCAGTATGCAGTATGCAGTTATGCAAACAGAACATAATTTATCGACTTTTTTTTTGTTTTCCACCATCACTTAACTTAAAATTGAACTTGAAAATGGAAATGAATTGGATTTAATTTGCGCCTGAAACTAGACTTAAAAATCGGTGTTGAAATTGAGTATGAAATTAGAATTGAATGTGAACCTAAAATTAAGCCTCTCTGCCAGCTGTCCTCTAAAACAGATCGCGACTAATAGAGATGTCTTATGGTGGAATGATAAGTTAGGGAAACTACACAGGAAAGCACGGAAGCTGTTTAATCGTGCTAAAACAACGTCTGAGTACAAAGAGGCCCTGAGTAATTACAGCAGAGAAATAAGAAGATCCAAGCGGAAAGATTAGAGGCATATGTGTGAAAACATAGAAAGCGCTCCTGAGACTGCAAGACTACAAAAAGTTCTCTCGAAAGATCATTCAAATCGCCTTGGGTCCCTCAAAAAGACCAACGGCCAATTTACCAACGGTCATTTTCCAGGATCGCTCTTACTCACCGATCAACTGCAAAATTTTAATAGCATGCAAAATGCTACAGAAGAACAAGAGGCCCGAAATGAACCTACTAGGACACTAGATATGTTCAGTGAAGAACCCACAAATTTAGTAAACTTAATTTTCTCATATTCTAGAATTGAATGGGCTATCGATTCTTTTAGTCCATTCAAATCACCCGGTTCAGATGGAATTTTTCCAGCACTTATTCAAAAGTGCAAACCGGTAATAATTCCCGCTTTAGAAACATTATTTAGGTCAAGTTTTGTATTGGGATATATTCCAAAAATGTGGAGGAAAGTCAGGGCAATATTTATACCAACCAAAAGCTAATAAAAAAGTTAAGTCCTCTCCCAAATCATTCAGAACAATTAGTCTCTTGTCAATATTCTTGAAATTAATGGAAAAACTGATCGATGAGTACGTTAAATCTGAAATACTTCCTAAAAATCCACTTACCAAAGAGCAATTTGCTTATCAAGCAGGCAAATCAACGATAACAGCTCTTCACACTCTTGTAACAAAAATTGAAAAATCTTTCGCTACCAAAGAAATTCGCTTAGCGTCATTTCTTGATATTGAAGGCGCTTTTGATAATGCATCTTTCCTATCGATGAAGAATGCCATGTGAAATCGTGGCTTCAATGTAAGTATAATCGATTGGGTTGTGGAAATGCTATCAAACAGAGAAATATAAAGTAAAAGTAAAAGTAATAGCTGTCAAAGGCTGTCCTCAAGGGGCTGTCCTATCCCCTCTTTTGTGGTCTCTAGTAGTCGTTAAACTAAAGCATAAAGGATTTGAAACAATTGGATTTCCGGATGATATTGTTATCATAGTCCGCGGAAAATACGATACTATCATCTCTGATAGAATGCAAAGTGCATTAAACTTCACATTATCATGGTGCAAAAGCGAGGGATTAAGCATAAATCCTACGAAAACAACAATTGTGCCACTTACTAAAAGACGCAAAGTGTCCTTCACTGATTTAAAACTAGGAGACGTTAAGTTGTCTCTATCTACAGATGTCAAGTATTTGGGCGTTACCTTAGATAAACAACTTTGTTGGAACACGCATACCGAACAACAAACAAGTAAAGCAATAAATGCTTTTTGGGTCTGTAAAAGAACCTTTGGTAAAAAATTGGGGTATTAAACCAAATATGATTTACTGGATATACTCAGCAATAGTTAAATCCAGAATCACTTATGCATCGCTTATCTGGTGGCCGAAAACAGAACAAAAAACGGCTCAAATTAAGTTCAACAAGTTACAAAGGCTTGCTACCAACTCCAGGAGCTCCCTCTTAAGCCTTAGAAGCTCTACTCAATCTTCTTCCTCTACATAAATTCATCCAACTGGATGCTGTGAAAAGTGCTCTAAGGCTCAAGCGATCCATGAGGTTCCTCGATGGTGATCTCGCTGGACACTTGAGTATTCTCAAAGAGTTTTCCATAAATCCCTTAATATTAATGAACGAAGACCATATGCCTACCCGATCAGGAGGCCATAACAAGATTATATCTGTTTTATAACACATTTTGATATTTTTAACATATTATGTAACAAATCGAAAATAAACTAATAAGGAAGCAAATTCAAGTTTGTAACAGATTCAGATACAAGTATCACATTGAGTTATGAATGAGCTATATAGATTCCTCCACTAAGAATGACACATTTCGCTTTAATAGCAAAATATTAATATTTTTTTTTTTGAAACGATGATTCTACAATTGATGAAGGGACGGTAAGGGAAAGTAATGAAGAAGGATTTTTTTCCGGCAATGAAGGGGAAGGGTGGGAAGGAAGGGGGGGTAATAGGTAGCTATGCTTAACAAGTTGTCGTTGTGACTCCTATCTTTTGTCCAATGCTGGAAGGTGCATGGGTCGAACCTTCCAGCATTGGACAAAAGATAGGAGTCACAACGACAACTTGTTAAGCATAGCTACCTATTACCCCCCCCCCCCTTCCTTCTCACCGTTACCCTTCATTCCCGGAAAAAAATCCTTCTTCATTACTTTCCCTTACCGTCCCTTCATCAATTGTAGAATCATCGTTTCAAAAAAAATATTAATATATGCCTGACCGCATTTCAAGGTCATGACTAAAGTCACGAGTTTGGTCAATTAGCAAAATATGTTACTTGCAAATTACTTTTATGGTTTGTTATGAATCAGGTATTAATTAGAGGCAGTTTAGTTATAATTTTTGATATTTTATACACTTACGGAGGCTAATTTATACCAACGGTTGTTATAATATGATCAAATATATCAAATTAATAACAACTGTTGTTAGAGCATTTGATAACAAAATAACAAGATCTGTTATAATTTTGTTAGGTCCTCCTGATCGGGTAAGCGTAACTACTTCGATCACAAATTTCGTGTTCTTGATTTTATTCGCTCTGATTGGAATGCCAAAGAACCTAATTTTTGCTCAGGATCACTGGTGTTCTACACAGACGGATCAAGACAAAATAACATTGCAGGTGCTGGTATAATAAGCCCAGGGATTAACATTTCAGTTTCAATGAGAAAACATCCCACTGTATTTTAAGTAGAAATATATGCAATACTAGAGTGTGTATCAATCTGCATAAAAAGAAACTTCAAAAATGCAAATATCTGTATTTGCTCGGATAGGCAAGCAGCATTGAATGCTTTAAAATCAAAAACTCACACTTCTAAACTGATGTGGGAATGCATGAAACTGTTGGAAAAACTTTCCTGTCGATAGGTGAGATCTTGTACCAAAAATCAATCAATCTTCAATGAGTAAAACATTTTTAATTCTAAAGATTTTTGCAAGATACAAACATACCGATTTTCACAATAGTTAAAGCCCGAGTCATCAAGGAACACTTCAAGTAAGTATCACATATTACTTATAATGAGTTAGTCTAACAAAATTTACATTCCATAGGAATTTTATAACATTCGTTCGCGAAATACACCGTTTTTGTGTCTTTATCGCTGGGCTTAACAGTTTATAGACTTTAAGGCAGCGTATGATTCAGTTAAACGAAATGAGCTGTGTTAAAGTATGCTTGAACATGGTTTTCCAACAAAACCGATTGGGCTGATACGTGCTACCCTTGATGGTTCAAAATCAAGCGTTAGGATAGCGGGTGAGATGTCGGATTCGTTTGTAACGTTAGATGGGTTGAAGCAAGGTAACGGACTATTAAATTTGCTATTCAACGCTACATTCGAAGGGCAGGCGTGCAGAGAATCGGAACCAGCATCCTGAAATTTCACATGCTCCTGGGCTTTGCGGACGACATCGATATCATCGGTGTAAACCGTAGAGCTATAGAAGAAGCGTACACACATCTTATGAAGTAAACTGCGAGAATAGAGCTTGTCATATAGTCTACAAAAACAAAGTGTATGGTGGCTGGTAGAGAGTGTGGTAGTGAAGCAAGGTGTTGGGACTGCGGCGGTGATAAATGGAGATACTGTGAAATGTGACATGTGACATAGCCTGCAACTCCGCACAAAACTCGCGCTCTATAAGATGCTATTCTTCCGCTGGTACTCTACGGTCACGAACCGTGGACATTGAAAGAAAGCGACCGACGACCTCTTGGTGTTTTTGAGCGTAAGATTCTGTGATTAATTCTTGGCGGCATATTAGACGAAGAGTGTGGTGCAGGCGTATGAACCATGAAGTGTACAAAGATGCGGATATTGTGAGGCCATTGAAACACGACAGGCTGCAATGGGCTGGCCACGTAGCTAGGATGCCGGATGAGAGACCAGCAAAAACAATATTCAGCAGAGAATCGGAAAGAGGCCGACGACTTCGAGGCAGAACTCGTACCCGTTGCACAAGTGCTGCTGACGAGCAGCAAAACCGAAAAACGTGGAGACGGCTCCAGAATTCGGCACGGATTCGATAAACGGATTCGATTGTCGCTGAAAAAATAAGTAAGTAAGACCATTAGTAAAGTCCATCTTTAGTGAGTACCCAACTAGTTGTCGTGAGGGTCGCTCCACGAGGGATCCGATATTTACCCTGCATCAATTACGAAACAAATGCCAGAAATACAACTAGCAGACTCATTATCTGTTTGCTGACTTTAAGGCTGCGTACGATTTAGTCAAACGAAATGAGCTGTGGCAGATAATTCTAGATGGTGGTTTAGGCGTGGTACACTAATTACGTAACGCAAAAATTATGGTTTTTTGACCCCCTCCCTCCCCTACGTAACAAAAAGTAACGCTTGGCATAGCCTCTCCCCCCTTTAAATTACGTAACGTTAACTAAACCTCCCCCCTATCAATGAATGAAAATCGCACAATCCATTTAACTTTTTTTTGGTTTTGCAAACTCAAGAAACGCATCGATTTTACATTCTTATCAAAACTACTCTGATCAGAATGTCAATTTTGAATTTTGATCAAACTATATGATTTAACACAACCAGGTCTGAGTTCAAAACAGGAATTTTGATCAAAATGAATTTGATCAAGTAGAATCAAGGCTAAAATCATAGAGTTTCTCAGCTAAAACAGCAATTAGGCATCACCCTATGTTGCATGTTGGGTTAAACGGTTTTCAGCTGCTCAGATCTATTTAGCAAAATATAATTCCGTATTTTTTTTATTTGATAAATTTGTTACGTAACTCTTCTCAAGACTCCCCCTCCCCCCTATGTAACAAAAAGTAACGCAAGCTTAACCTCCCCCCCTCCCCTCTGAACGTTACGTAATTTGTGCATGAAGTCTTACCGATAAAACTAGTTTAGATGATTCGTGCGACGCTGGATGGGTCATGCATCATGCATTAGAATAGCGGGAGAGACCTTAACCGCTTTCCCGACTCTAACCTGGTGTTCAACATTGCCTTGGAAGCTGTAATAAGAACAGCAAACGTGGAAAGCAACAGGACTATCACTGCGAGACCTAACGTGTTTCTTGGTTTTGTGGATAACGTCGTTATCCACAGAATCAACCAAAGAGCAGTGGAAAAGGCTTTTACGCCTTTTAAGTTTAAACCAGCAACAATGAGACTAACCATTAACACCGCCTAAACGAAGTACATGGCTGTTGGAAGGAAACGTGAGAGTTCAAATGGTGTTGGTATTGAAGTGGATCTGGTTGGGGAACGATATGAAGAAAAAATGACGCAGAAGCAGTACCTATACAAATATGCTGATATAGTGAAGGCAGTACAATGTGGCAGACTGCGGTGGGCTGAGCACGTAGCTAGAATGCCCTATGAAAGAGTAGCCAGTCGAGTCGTCGTCGGCAGTCGAGGACGATGTAGTTTTTCCGTGAAATATAACGTTATCCATAATTTATTTCGAGTTTTTAAAGGAATTATAACTTCTCAATTTTTGGCACGAGATGAACTCTACGTTACTTGCCTGTACATGTACACCTATTTATAGACAGATAAAATATTGGAATCTTACAGTTCTTATTGAAACCGTTTTTCATATTTTCCCGTGCCCCATTTATAAATGACATAACTAAGCTTAAAATTGAGATTTTTCTTTCGGGAAAAATTATGGTTTTCGATACATTGTTTGTGGAAAACTTTTTTCGAACTATATTTTTCCTAATTTGCTGAGAAAAGTATCATTGATATCTTTTTCGTATGGACTCACGAGTTAAGAATTTTATCCAGTAGATTATACCGGAGCAAATCGAAAAATTTTAGTCGGTAGATGACACATAGCAAGCTGATTTCCAGTCAATTATACCACGAGAGGATAATTTTCTATAGTTCAACAATGATATGCAACGAATGACGCGTTTCACACCACACCGCTCTATTTACTATTCACTGAAGAGCCACCGGATGATGATATCAGCGTCGTGCACTTAAGCTTTTATTTGGAAAATATTACCGCCATCAGGGCCGCGTGAAGATTTCAACTAATACCGGCTTTTGTGATAGGTACCTACGTATGTACATTTCTACTACTGACACTGATTTCCTTATTACACTCTCTCCTCTTGAATCCGGGTGTCATTCAACCGGGGCGGCGATTAGATAGATAGTTCTACTTGATTGCTTCCCGTTAGAGATGTTCATTTTTAGGCGTATGTTACGCTATTGAAATAAATTAGAGTAACTGAATTTCCAGTAAAAATGAAGACATCGAAGAATGTAAGCAGATATGATAAATACACTTAAATCTTCCAACATAGACAGGTCAGCCATTCTACGCACTTCAGTGCATTCGGTAGCAATTGTTCTTGCACTACTATACTACTAGTATAGCTAATTGTTGCTAATTAGAGATCATCACCGACGACCGAAGTCGTGAATAGGCTTGATTGAGATTTATTATTAGTCATCGGCTGCTAGAGAACACTCGGTAAAAACTCCGACCAAAAGCAAGCAAACCATTCATAGCTAGGTATAGGTTATTTGAGCAAGAGCTGACTCCAGCAACCTGATGATGATGGTATAACTGCCTCAAACAGGGCTACAAGTGACCGACCTTGGACGAGTTGATTCAACTGTTATGGCAACTATTATAGCTACATACCATAGCCGCTAGTTGCGGTGTGAAGAGTGCATCGCAAGTGAAAAATTAATTTGCATTCTAATCGTACCCTGCCGCACCGGTGTGTTAGACGCAGCTCCATTGGGGGCGATATTTCCGATTTGGTGCAGGGAATGTCATCCCTGGTCAGTGATAGGAAAAGCCCCCAAAACAAGTTGTTAGTTAAACCGGCGGGTATTAGTTACGTAAATGCATTTACATGGTAAAAAGTACTCTAGAAATTTAAAAGTTCCCCGATTTTGTTGTCAATCTTGTGAAGGTACTTGTTCCTTTTTTGGAAAATTTTACACCCGTAATTTTTAATTTGGTGCAGAGTTATGCTGGTCTCAAAAAGCGCCGTTTTGCCTTAAACCTTTTTTAAACTCATAAAATTTAACAGCAGGGGCAGGACCGATTTAAAGTGATGGTATTTTTATATTTGTGATTTTATGGTTTGAACTCTCATTTTTCATATTTTTTTAGAAAGCTGAATTTCTTTGCATAACATATCAAAAATTTTGCGACTTATATTTTTAGGTTTTACATACAGACAAATGTTTGAAGAAATAAAATGGCGGTAATGCAATGGAGACGCATAGTTTGTTTTTGCCAGCACGGAAATGAATATGTCTGTCAAAAACGCATATTTTTGGTTCGTCCAGTAAGCACTTGTACCTGAACAGTTGGATGATTTACTCATCGCCTAATATCAATACTCGGTAGGTACGGGCTTGCTAGATTAGATGATGTCGGGACCTGGTGCTTTGTAAACGATGGGCGATGATTTTTTTTTTCATTGTTCTTTTTTCTGCAGGAGCACTGTCAAATGTCTATTTTCAAGGACATCGAACAAGTTCATAAGTACAGTCACCCCAGTATTACGGGCCACCCAGTATTATGGGCCAGTCTATACTTTACGTTAGTTTTATACGTAACAAATTAATATTTAACTATCGAATATGAGTTCAATAGATAGCAGCAACATTCTGCTGCATGGTTGACAGTAATACATTCAGTTCCAATGCGTTAATTTTCTTGATTTTCCGATTGTTCTCAGTTGGCTCCAATCGACTTTAAATTTGTCGTTATTTTTGGGGTTGTTATAAAAATTCGGTTGTGAATTATAAGCTGAATAGCGGCGTAAATTTGTGTGTCTGAGCGTAAAATGGATGGAAATCGAGGGAATAGGTATGTATTCATAGAATAACGGTAAAACCACCTAGAAAAATGCATTTTCCGCTTTAATACACGAAATTAAACAATGGCCCATAATACTGGGAGCAAAATTGACTTTTCCCAGTATTATGGGTCAAGCATACAGATCAACAGTATTCGCTGTTTTTGACTATAATTGTAATTTTTTTTCAGTAAAACGAAAAAACGTACAAGGAAAATCAATATACAGAAATCGAAGCTCTATGATTTTGATATATTGCATTCCCAAGCAACAATGTGAATTTTATTGTACACTTATGGCGGTTTTCATGACTAAATTTGGTCTTAAATGCCATCATAAGAGTGTAATAAAACCCAAATTGTTACTTGGGTTTCGCTCTTGATCTAGCAAGACAAAACGAAAAAATTCGGGAAGTTGCAAGGGATCACAATCTACCGTACAGTACAGTTCCGCGTTATTTTTGGAAACCACCCAAAATTTATAAGCCAGGACCAAATACTTTTCTTCTTAAACTTAATTACTTTACTTAGTTGGCTTGCCGTTTAAAGACAAAGCCTGATGAACAAAGTTTCTCCAATGCACTCGGTTGTGGGCCAACGCTCTCTAATCTCTCAGACTCGCTCCACCTAGTCTAACCATATTGCTCGCTGCGCCCATGGTCGTCTTATTTCTACCGGATGTGAGGCAAATACCATCTTTGCAAGGTAGTTCCGGCATTCTTACAACTTGCCCTGCCTATCGGATCCGTTTAGCTTTAGCCGTCTTTTGTATACTTGATTTGCCATGTGCTATCCTGGAGACCACCACCTTGATGAAGCCCTCTGCGTGATCCGAATGAACTTGACAATCTACTCGAAATCCGACCACAGCACTGAGTACCATCCATCATAGATTGAATCAGTTTGATGAGCTTCCTGAAGAAGAAGCTAAAATTGATCGCTTTTCTCTAAATAAAACCAATTTTGTTTTACTGACTCATAATACTGGGAGCATTGACCCATAATTCTGACCAGGTTTAAAAGTGGCCCATAATACTGGGAATGAAACATGCTTACATTTTGTTGTTCTGAACAAAAGTGTGTGATTTTGGAATAAGTTTGCCTACAGAACTTCAAACTATGATATATTTATAACCAATTGGGTTATAAATAAACTGTGAATTATTTAAATCTGTGTTTCTACCAATAATTTTGTATCATCATCATGCTTAACTGGCCCATAATACTGGGATGACTGTACAACACCTGCAACCATTGAGACATAGAAGATTTCTTTTAAAAATCACTTGTGTGCATCATAAAGGTTGAAATAGTAATGAATGGCCAGCCTCCAGATTATTGGATTAAATATGATTATGCGTAGCTTGACATGTTTCAATAATCTTACTTTTACTCGCTTGTGACCTTTAAAAGGGCCATTGGTTGCAAATAACATTAAAGCCAAATTTTTTGGGAATCGAGGGAAAAGAGTGGAAAGGAAGCTGTACCCCCACCCCCTTCCTTTCCACTCTTTCCCCTCCATTCCAAAAAAAATTTCATTACTTTCCCCTACCGTCCCTCCATCAATTGTAGAACCAACGTTTCAAAAAAAAAATATTATTAATGCCTGACCGCATTTCAAGCTAGGTCAAAGACTAAAAACACGAGTTTTGTCGATTAAAGCCAAAGCACGTTCATCGCAAATATGACGTGCCATCTCAAGTAACAATTCCAAGTTTTATCACGTTCGTATAGTGGTTTTCATGACCAATTTCATAAAATCGCTAATAAAACTATGAGCTCCACCAGAACTTTCTGATGACCGCTATAAAATTGCTTTCTGACCAAGTGGCCTACTCTTCAGAATGTTTTCATAACCGCTATAAGAATCAGTCGTATATCGTAGTCGTATCACGGTCTGCTGAAAGCAGCAATAAAACCGGTTAAACCGGTTGAAATTGAAAATACATCCGTGAGCAGAAAAGTTTAAGATTTACTGACAGATCATTCTGAACGATTTGGTTATAAGCGACCAGAATAAAATATCCCATAGAATATTTATTAAATTTTAAGCAATTTCGTTGGTTTGCAGCATGTGAGCATTTAATTTCATAGAGTATATTGATATGATAGGTCGACAAAATCAGCGCGCCACTGAAATTTTGCAATTTTCGAAAGCTGGTTGTTTTAACAAATTGAAAATATTCAGGTAGCCAATCTTAATTTCTAACAAAACTATTTTAGTTGCTTCCTCTGACAGGAAAACCGATTGATAACTTTCTTTCTGCAAAACACTTTGCTTTGATGAATTGTTGTTTGCGAGCTAAAACAAAGTACTAGAATATGGCAATATGGCTTCGCATAAAAAAATGATTTTGGTGTTGAACTTTGGTGTTCTTCATAATAGCAGCAAAAAAAACTGTTTGGTCAGGGTGTTACCGTTTTAATCTTATATATAAAAATGGATTTCTGTCTGTCTGTCAGGATGTTCCTTATAGAATCAAAAACTACTGAACCAATCGGCATGAAAATTTGCATGTAGAGGGTTTTGGGGCCAGGGAAGATTCTTATGGTGGTTAGTGGAGGGGAGGGACCCCCCACTTCCATATTAATGAAACACAAGTTTCTGCATAACTCGAGAACTAATCAAGTAAATGGAACAAAATTTGGCATGTGGGTGTTTCTGGTAACAAGAATTTTTTCTATGCTAAATTGAGACCCCTCCCCTCTTTAGCAGGGGAATTATGTCTCCTCGCCCCTTTAAGAGGGGGGGGGGGGGCTTCCGTACAAATGAAATACAAATTTCCTCCTAACTCGAGAACTAATCAAGAAAATGGAACCCAATTTGGCATGTGAAGGTTTTCGAGGGTTGTCGATGTTGACCGCCCAGCTAGCTTCGAGGTACGATGCTGGTCTAACAAGCCAGTCGTCGTATGTTCGAATCTCGGCTAGGCGGTGCTTGCTAGTTAGAGTCAGTAGGATTGTTGCACTGGCCCCGTAATTTTCCTGTACTCTAACAGCCGGCGGCGAAGTCTGTCGATAAAAAAGGGTAATGTCTAAAGACGGTATAAACCCATGGCTTTGCTTTTTTAGGTTTTCGAGGGAAAGAATATTTTCTATGGTGAATTAGGACCCCTCCCCACTTTAAGAGGGGGGGGCTCCTGTACCAATGAAATACAAATTTCCTCATAACTCGAGAACTAATCAAGCAAACGGAACCAAATTTGGCATGTGGGAGATTTTGGAGTCTTGAATTTATTTTATGATAGTTAGAGACCTCTCACCTCTGTGGTAGGGGGATATGGACTCTCATACAAATAAAACAGAAATTTTTGCGAAACTCAAAAACTAATCGAACTCGAGAAATTCGAGACTTTTCCATACAACATTAGTCAATAATCAGACCACAAAAACTATCTATAATAACACTAGATCATTCAGGGTGAGATGACCACGAGTGTTGCCGGTTACCCGCTGTCAGAAGCGCCGCCCACTGGGGGAGGCAACTCCCCGCAGAAATCACTACTGTCTAGGTTTATTTGTTTTCTTAGGTCTACCTGGGTTTCCTGGAATGAGCGACAGCGAGTAAGGAGAGGATCGCGAAATGGTACTTTTAACAACAAAGTTTTCCGTGAAATGGTACCTTCTGCTTAAGGTTTTTCGCAAAATGATATTCGGCGAAATGTTGTACAATCATGGCGAATATTACTATCCGCTTCCTGGTTATGCAATGAGGGGACAGGGGAGTTGTTTTCTACTTTACTGTGAGGAAAAATTGCAAATTTGTATATTAAACTACCCATTCCTGGTAACTAATAAGCATTAACATACACGGAAAGAAATCTGTTTCTGTTTTCATGAATAAAAAATCCTGAAAACAAAAAGCTTGAAATTTCACGAATTCATTACCATGATCCATGATTTCATGACTATACCGACAAATATCATGAACTAACTAGCAAGTATTTCATGAATATTGTTCATAATCGCTTCAAGCGTTACACGAACTGTCAAATCGGGTCTTTGAAGTCACAGCAGCCTGTGAAATTGATTAGTAACTTAAAAGCAAGTGACGTTTCAGTTCTTTTAAATGAAGAACTGCAGTTTTTGTCTTGGTTTTATCGCTGATATGCAAAAAAAGCAAAAGTTTAGCTGTGTGTTAAAAGTGTTTTATAGTGATGAATAGTTAAATTTAAAAATCTGCTTGCATGGAACGATAAAAGGTTGAGGTTATGATATACGATATTCTGATATTTTCCATAAATGACAATTTCCATTAACCATCGATCCGTTTTAATGACGGCATTTCCGGTGAGGTGGCTATGACGGCCGCTTTACCCGACGCCGTGAGTGTTGTGATGAAAGAAGAACCTGCGCGTCAGACATCATCGATGCAGTCGGAGAAGGCTGAAACGGAAACCCCTCCATTGGCGTTCGCAGCAGCAGCAACAGGGAGTATCGTAAGAAACCAGCAATAGCTCATGCACCAGGTATGAATCCGGTCCAAATATCGCTTGACGGTTTAAGAATGCTCAGAGAACAGGTTGAACAGGTTGGCAGTAGATAGTATTCTAACTCCCACCGAGTATAGGAGGTTTAATCCGGCTCCGAACACTTCTCAAGCAATTCCTAATCCGTCGATCGATCGGTCGATTCAGGCAACTCTGGCAATAGCCATAATTTGTGACACTCGTGGCATACGACTTGTTGATTCTGTAGTCACCACAGAATAAATAAATCGGATTCCATATGTAGCATGCTACATATTGCCAAAAAAATGTCCAATCTGAGCTCAATCCGCAACCCAATTGCCCAATGTTTTTTAAACTTTGTATCTCGGAAATTTATCAACGTTTTCTTCCTCCGGGAACTAGTGTGGGTATTGTTTATCCGCTTGACGCAGCCGGATCAATACAAAATCACTACGAAAATAAGTGACACACTCTGTAGAATCAACACCGAAATGTAAAAACAGCGACCATATCTTTTTAGCAATCGATTTTTGTTAAAAGTTCATGTAAATAAATCAGCCAAATTTGTCATTTGACAGCTAAATGAATGTCATCGTGATTTCAAGATTTTAATCCAAAAGCGCATGATATCATGAGTAAAATTCTGCTTACCAGGAATTTAACTCATGGTTCTAAGTTGAAAGATTCATGATTTCACTATAGCGCGCGCAAAATAGTAACGCTCAGCTTGCGTTACGATAGAGAAAAGTATGAAACCATGAATATTATTCATGGTGTAGAATCATAACATAAAAATATACTAGATTCTTGAATTCATGAGTCATTTTTCGCATTATGGAGATTAAATTTGTACCCGTGTAAGCAACAAATCAGCGTATCTGGCATTTTATACTACACGTCGTTGTATATTAGCTTTTTGACTGCATTAGTGTTGTAAATTGGCATCCAAAATTGTATTCAAATTCTTCGTGTCGGTAATTAGCTGTAAATTAGGATTGTCAGCACTATAAAAAGGTTATCAGTAAAGTAGCTGTATATTTTGCCAAAATAGCATTTAAGTTGGATTTAAGGCAGATTAAATGCTTATTAGCTTGCATTTGAATAGCATTTGTGATGCTTATTAGTTACCTGGGATGCTTTCATAGTTACGTAACTGCCAAAATGAATCATCTAAGGTTGAACTCCTCAGAAACTTGCAAAACTCGAGATTGTGACAAAGATCATCCGAGATTCATGATTTATGTACAACACAGTTTAATTTGTGGCAATACGAAATTTGTCGGGTCAGCTAGTACTTATATAAAAATGGATTTCTGTCTGTCTGTCTGTCGGGATGTTCCTTATAGAATCGAAAACTACTGAATCGATCGGCGTGAAAATTTGCATGTAGAGGTTGTTGGGGCCAGGAAAGGTTCTTATGATGGTTAGAGGCCCCTCCCTCCATTAAGAGGGGGGCTCCCATACAAATGAAACACAAATTTCTGCATAATTCGAGAACTAATCAAGCAAATGGAACCAAATTTGGTATGTGGGAGTTTTTGAAGTTTTTGAATTTATTTTATGATGCTTAGAGATCTCTCACCCCTGTGCTAGGGGAATAAGGACTCTCATACAAATAAAATAGAAATTTTTGCGTAACTCAAAATCTAATCGAACTCGAGAAATTCGAGACTCTTCCATAAAACATTAGTCAATAAGCAGACCACAAAAACTATCTATAATAACACTAGATCATTCAGGGCGAGATGGCCACGAGTGTTGCCGGCGACCCGCCGTCGGCCACTGAGAGGGAGAGCATGAGCAACCCCCCTGCAGAACTCTCCACCGTTTAGGTTTGTTTTCCTAGGTCTACTGACCTCTATTACTTTCGTTCAGTTGGGGCCGAACGAGCGACAGCGAGGAAGGAGAGGATGGGAAGATCACCCCTGCGAAATGGTACTTTCCACGAAAAAGTTTATCGTGAAATGATACATTCCACTTAAGGTTTTTCGCGAAATGGTATTCGGCGAAATGTTGTACAATCGCGGCGAATATTGCTATCCGCTTTCTGGCTAAGCAATGAGGGGAGTAGTTTTCTACTTTGCTGTGAGGAAAAATTGCAAATTTGTAAATTAAACTACCCATCTTAGGAAAGCAATGAGCATTAACATAAGCAGCTAATCAGCATATCTGGCATTTTATACTGTACGTTGTTGTATATTAGCTTTGTGTCTTCATAGGTGTTGTAAATTGGCATCCAAAATTCTATTCAAATTCTTCACGTCGGTAATTAGCTGCAAACTAGCATTGTCAGCACTATAAGAAGGTTACCAATAAAGTAGGTGTATATTTTGCCAAAATAGTATTTAAGTAGCATTTAAGGCTACTTGAATGCTTATTAGCTTGTATTTGAATAGCATTTGTGATGCTTATTGGTTACTCATAGTTACGTAACTGCCAAAATGAATTATCTAAAGTTGAATTCCTCAGAAACTTGCAAAACTCGAGATTGTGACAAAGATCATCCGAGATTCATGATTTGTACAATACAGTTTAATTTGCGGCAATACGAAGTTTGTCGAGTCAGCTAAATGAAAAGTTAAAAATTTCGCGAACGGTTCACAGCCTAAGTAACTTAACAATAAAAAATCTATTTTTTTACTAACAAAAATTTTCATCTACCTGAAAGTGACAGTTATCGTCCTTTTATAGTAATTTTTTAAGCGAAATAATAAAATATAAATAAAAAGGCAGTAATTTTATGATGAAATATGGCCAATTCAATTGCATAAAATAGGAAACAAAAATGTGAAAAATTTTGAATTTGAGACACTTTTACAATAAATTTACTATAAGTTTCAATGTCCACAATAAAAATTGTTGTAAACGCATTGTTCATACTACAAAATTTAATGTAAATTTTTTTACGGGTGGATGGGTCAAAATTATGCATCAGAATAGCGTGTCAGACCTCAGTCGCTTTCGTGACGTTGGATGGACTGAAGCGAGGGGATGCACTCTCTAACCTACTATTCAACATTGCCATGGAAAATGCAATACGAAAAGCAAACGATTTCAACTAAATTTAGTATAATTACTCATTCCGATCGTACATTCAATTTCTCAAAGTTTTATACGGATTGATCAATCCCCTTGCAGTGACGCTTCCCTATTTTCCTCAGATTTTCGAAAAAAACTCATTTTTCAAGGGGGAGTCATCAATCCGTACAAAACTGTGGGAAATTGAATGTGAGGTTAAATGAGCAATTATACCAAATTTGGTTGAAATCCGAGGTGGTCGATTACAACGGATATGATCACTTGAGAGGAAATGACCCCTATATAAGCGTGAAAACTGAATTTTGTAAAAACCCCAAGATAGAATATTTTGAGACCTTCTCTAAGTTAGTTGTTTTGACCAATACTAACATCCTATGAAGAAAAATCTGAGGTGCATGAAAGTTTAATAAGAAGTACCTTCAGACATAGCGTGCGGGGCATCATCACGAAATCTCACAGGCTTCTTGTTTTGCATCTACGGATTACGTAACCAGCTGAAGTCCCGTAGGTTGCAAATTCTCACAAAACTGGCGCTCTACAGAACACTAATCCTCCTGGTGACCCTGCCTGTACAGACATGAATCATGGACGCTAAAAGAAGCTAACCGACGAGTGCTTGGAGCTTTTGAGCGCAAAATTCTGCGATCAATACTTGACTGCGGTGGGTTGGGTACGTCGTCAGAATGCCCGACGAAAGAGTAACCATATTTATTTTCAGCAGAGAACCAGGAACAGGTCGTAGGCTTCGGGGTGGATCCCGCACCCGATGGATGTACGCCCTCTAGGACGTCGCACGATCAGCTGGAGTAAAGTATGTAAACAATTATGAAACATAGAATCGCATATTTATTTTGGCTGTTGAACAAAATGAATATTTTTAGCATATTTCCGACGCCCCGTAAATCAAAGAGATCCAGCCTATTTCATGTTCAATTGTTTAAGTTGACATCACTTCATGTTCATGAGCGTTGCCTTGGTTACCTGTTAACAAACTACTGCCGTGGTTTGCAAGCAAAATGAATTAAAGTATGTGAAGTGCGCATCATAAATAAAATATTTATTATTTCTTTCTAAAAAACCACTTGACCGGTAAGTCAGACTTTTATGTGCACAAAGTAAACTTTTGCTAGTGCTTCAATGCGTGAGAGCGTCGAACTGGTGGGATTTAATTGTGCACAAAACTGACCAATTAGTGGAATTTGTTACGACCCAAACCGGAAAGGCAGCCCAAATTTGAACGTTCAGTGCTTTGTGCTACAAATTCTTCCTGTTTCCAGTGGGTTAGTTGCCATAATTTTTTTTTTGTTATGGGAAGGGAAGATAGAAATTGGGTGCCTTACTGAATACCATAAATATACTCTGACGAATTTGTCGTTTAACTATTAACATGTCCCCTTAGAATCATGCTGGAAATGAATGAAGCCCGTCGCTGTGATTAGTTGTTAATGTCCTTTTAAGGGAGAATGCCATTCTAATTGCATTCGACTTTTAATATAAAACAGTAGAGCAAAATTCCTGCAAAGATGGCAGCATATGTACCAATAACATCAATTCCGATGCACTTTTATTTACTGCCCAAGAGGTGAATGAATGCGCAGCGTGGAACAAGACACCGTAGAGCGACCGGTACAAAGCTAGTTTAATAAACGGATTTTGGCACACACCGAAAAAAGCGAGAGGGAATTGCCGCATGAAACCAGATCCTGTGCACAGCCGATGGGCATGCACCTTTTTGCGCACTTTACTCTTTGCTTACCCCCGATCTTACAGCATAATATGTATGTGGTACATAATAGCATGACAGGAGTATAAGTAAAAAGATATCATTTTCGGGGTTCATTGACCACCAGGTGTCAGGTTTTAGAGCCGGACTCGAATCTAGCTTTTTTTTCGTGAAGGGGACCCACATTACTGTCAGTATGTATGTAGTGTAGAGTAGTGTATAATAGCAGCAGCTGCGCCAAGACGGCTCCGCTCGAGGACACGCGGCGGGATGCTGAGCGAGAGTAAGTGGCAGCGCTTTATTGTCGCTGGTCGTTGACCCTCCTGGAGAGCGCAGCGCAGTGATGTCAAATTTTGCCAAATAGGTCTTGCGGTAGCTTAGATTTATAGATCTTGTTCTTATTACGCGTTTATTTTCTTCTTAGAAACAGGAAATGGGTTAGAAACCTAGTGAATGGGGAAACTACGCCGGGGAGAGAAAGATGGGAGAGCGGCGGGGTTTGCATAGAAATTGAAATATCCGTCCGCCGCGGTTAGACGGATTCAGATGATAGGTCCTTTAGAAAAGATTTGGCTGCTGCTGCTCTCCTTCTCCCCCCATCATAACTGCGACGAATAGAAGAACAACAATCAAGCCGGCTGTCGGTCAGCAGCTGTCGCACAACATCAAAAGCCTATTTTGCTATGCACAATCACCGATCGTGCGCCCCCCTCAACTCTGGCTCTGGTCTATGCGGAGAATGTGCTGCCTAGCGTGGAGCAGCAGGCGCGGCACGCGGTGCGGCAGACAAATTGATCGTGGGAACAAATTGGATCTAGAAGGCAATGCACAGAAAAACGACCATTCCTCTCCATCGCATCGGACAGTATGGGTTTATGAAGTGAAAATTGCATGATAGTTCCTAATATACGTGTTTGCTCTGTGTCTGTGTAGGCAAGTGTGCGGTTGCATTTTTCGTTTGCTTGCCCGAGAGCGGCAATGGCCTTGAGGAATAATTAGAGAATAAATTTATTGGCAACTGTTCGGGCAGTGTTGTTGAACTTTTACAGCCCCGAACGATGAGCGAATTTGCGAAACTAAGTATTATATTTATTTATTTATTTTTCGTCAGACTGACACTAAAAATTAGCAAACCAAATTTTGATAAGCTAGTTTTGGACCATCATAATAAAGCTCGTCTCTCGCTCCATGCTTCATTTCAAACAGCGTCAAGAGTCTCCATCGCGTAATCCTTTCGATAATTGGTTTCGATGAATGAGAAACAAAAAACTGCGCACGTTTGTTTGTAAAACATTTTCCAAACAATACCACGTGCCAGTGATACTCAAAATCAGTTCACCAACCTTTCGTTTCCTCTAGAGTACCTTTTTGCGTACCTAACCATCTGTCTATTTACCGAAGCTATGGCGTTTACATTCCCTCTTGATGCACGGGGCCAATGAACGCAATCAAGTTCAAGTTCTATGCCGCCGGGCGAGAGTCTAATCAGAAGCTTGATTAGCTAAAATTGCATGACGCGCATGCGATGAGGAAGTGCAACTCTTTTTGTGAAAGCGGCACCCGCTGGGGAATGTCACTGCCGTTCAGTGATAGTGAGTAATAGTAAATAAGGGCAATGTTTGATTAAAAACTGTGCCGATTAGATAGACAGCGTTACATCACAACGACTCTCACGATCACGATGTAGGGTACGTTTTTATAGAATGCTTACAGAATTGTTTACATTTGCAGATATGACCTATTCTAAAATCAAGTCAGAAATCCATTCGAAAGGTGGCTCTGGCAGAGACCGCCATGCTGCAGCGCTCTGTTGGGTCCATCTCCATCATTCTGTCAGATCGGTCGACTGTGCACTACGGTTTCCCCAGCAGCGCAGCAGTGCAGTAGCGGTCTCCACTAAACGCGCTACGCATACTCCACAGTCAGCCTACATCTAACAACCGGCGCAATAGTCTTGATGGGAATTCATAGTATGTCAGTGCAACCAACGAGGTGCGACACGGTGCCAAGGTTAGTGTGTCACGTGCACCGTGCGCAGGGCATTCAACGGGCCGGGCGGGCGTGACAAATTTTCTATTACTGTCCCTCTTCTAAGGTGACTAGATTTGTGCGGAAGTTTCCATGACATAGATTTTCATTCTTCTAGCTGGTTGGTAGTAAACAACATTCGTAGCAACCTCAAAGCAAGCTGCTAGAGGCACTATGACAGATCAGTGAGAATCTAGCTGGAAAAAATAAATCTTGTGTCGGTCGGTCGGTCGATCGCACAGTCGGCGACTGTGGAATCCAGTTTAGAGCAGAACGAGCAATACCTATGGCCATAAAGTATGTGCATATTAGTTGTATATCTAATGCCATTACCGCTCTGTGACTTAGAACGCCGGCCGATCAAACATTTGTTCGCACTGCTATTTGTACGGATCGGATAGATATGTATATGTAGGTAGGTACCTACAATATTAATGGCAACTGGTTGGGTTTGATAAATAAAACAAACTGCCTGGGCACTGCGTTCGTTGAACCCGCCTGCTCGTTTCCGATGCTTTTGTAAACACAATACTTACTACTTATATTACAGTTAGGATTAGCAGGCTCGCTAAATCGTTGACCATTCGTGTCGGACTATCAAATACATCGCATCGGTAAAAGTATCATCGGCAAACGCTTGATTGTCTCCAATAACGCGTTCCACAGTTCAAGTTTCATCCTGTGTCTGAACTGCTATGTGCACTCTAATGCCCTCATTCATTCAACCAGCTAAGAAATAGAAACGGTCTAGGCTGTGGTCTGTATTTTATCCAGAAGAGGCGATTTCTGATTTTGATAAGACTTTAATGTACCATATTAAAACCCGATTGTTTCATGAGTGTCATTCTGTTTTAATTAGGGTAGTTGCTACATCGTCGTAATTGCCTATTCCCGTCCTATCCAACACAAATTATTAAAAATATCAGCATTTTTATGACACACAATGCAAAATAGTTAGTCCCTAATATTTTAGTTAGTCGTGTATCATACGCGATCAATCAAAGTGAGCTGAGATCTATTTAAATGATTTTTACCTTTGTTATACTATAACAAAGGTTTAAAAATTGGTCGCAAAACACAAAGTTGATCCGAGGCCGAGTCACATATACCAATCGATAAGGTTCGACGAATTGAGCAATGTGTGTGTGTGTGTGTGTGTGTATGTGTGTGTGTGTGTGTGTGTGTGTGTGTGTGTGTGTGTGTGTGTGTGTGTGTGTGTGTGTGTGTGTGTGTGTGTGTGTGTGTGTGTGTGTGTGTGTGTGTATGTGGGTATGTGACGCTTGACTTTAGTCGTCTGTTTCTCGGAGATGGCTGAACCGATTCGTATGCTATTACGCTTATTTGAAAGGTGTTATCACCTTGTAGATCACTATTGAACGGTTTTGCGGTCCGACATTTTGTTAAAAAAGTTTTAAGCAAAAATGTTAAAATTACGTGACATGATTTTCTCCGGAACCGCTCAACCGATTTCAACAATTTTAGTATCAAATGAAGGCTCTTGCTACTGCAAATTTTTTTGGGAGAGTTTTATCGAAAACAATCAAGCGGATCAAAAGTTATGCTTAAAAATGTGCTTTTTCAAGGTGTCAATTAGTCAAACGTTTCTCAGAGATGGCCAAACCGATTTATGCGCTATTAGTCTCATTTGGTAGGAAATATAGCCTCATAGATCACTATTGATTTTTTTTTGATTAGATTTTTAATTTGAAAGTTATGAGCAGTCGTATACAGCATAATACAATTTACAATTATTCATAACGATTTTGACCAGATAATTAATCAGATTTCAATTATTTTAGTATCAAACGAGAGGCCTTAACGCTGTGAACATATCTGCCAAATTTCATTACCAAATTTGATTTACCAATTTCATTGCCAAATTTGATTTACCAATCAAAAGTTATTTGAAAAACATTGATGAAATCATTTAAGAAAACTCTACTGATATGAACCAAATAGAAAAACACGTGATCATGTGCTCTAGCGCAAAAATGCTTAATTTTACAGGTACTGTGTCTTTGAAAGAGTTTATTTAAAAAATATGGCGTAACTTTCTACACTATTGGGGTGACCGTAAATTTACCTATTAGGGTGTTACAAATTTTTGTGATTTTAAATGCGTGCAAAAAAGTACAGTGTCTTCACAAAAGTTATAGAACACAGTAAAATAAGCTACTTTGCTGTACATAGTAACTATCTATCTCTTACTGGTTGCGAAGTGTAACGATTTTTTTAAAAATGCAGCGAAAATTAAAAAGTTGAGATATCGAAAAGCGGTTACGTCATAATTTAGATAAGTAATTTTTACACGTCAAAAAAAAACCACCCAAATCGATCCTCTAGATACTGCACAGTCGCTGAAAACATATGATTTCGAGGAGAGCGCGTTTAAACTATTGTACAACACTGCACTTCCCTTCAAGTGATCCAACAGTTCTGTAAATTCTCAACGAGACCACGTACCGAAAAATACTATGGGCTCAACATTTCTAAAAATAAAAGCCTTCTGAAAATGCAAAACAAACAAGTTTTTCGATTTTCCAGTGAGGGTTCCCCTTAAATATCAATCCTGCCCAAGAACTTTGCACACGATTTTTGATTGCTTTCAAGTATTCTACAAATCTGTCAGTATATTACATATGCATGCATATGTGTTGATGATAACTACCGTTACTGCCTATAAATGCATAACAATCCCATGTGATTTTCACCACTTTTGAGATGAGCCTGAGAATCATCTTTAAATTGTTGATGCTTTCAATATTTCAAACAGTAATGTTATGTTTGTTCCCAAAATTTTACCTAAAAATAAAAAATAAAAAGCTTATTTTTTATTTTAAGGTTTCATATTCTACTAAGACGCTCCAAAAACTTCACCCAAAATTTAGAAAAAAAAATAGAAACTATGTCAGTTACAAGTTACAAATAAACGCATAAGAGTCTCAGTAGTGAAAATGTAACAATAAACATCTGATTTTAGAAAATGCCTGACCCGATTTGACTGAATAACTAACAAATGCAGAGTTTTGTGGTCTAGAAGAATTCTATTGAACAGAATTTGGATCGGATGTACGGTTCCGAAGATATGTCCGGAACAACTCGTCCGGGAATGTTCCGGATCGGGGATCAGTTTCTGAATTGAGCTAAAGTACAACATATGACATCTTTAAGTATTCAAAATTGCAAAAGTAGCTCATTTGTCGACATATAAAGTGTCCAGGGTTACATTGGCCACAGCTGGACACAGTCTAGGAACGTACCGAATACATCCAGGAAAACGGACAGTTGCCCACTTAAACCAAACCCCAGAATGTCACCCCGGTATCAACTCAAAATAACAAATTATACAAATAAAAGGAAGACATCTTTTGATTGCTTTGGAACATTATACAAATTAATCAGTATATATGCATCATAGACATGCATATGTATTGATGATAACTACCATAGTGTTATCAAAAAGTTGAGTTCCGAAGGCGTGTCGAATTCTAACTCAAATGACAAATGAGATGGTATAACAAAGGGTCCTTTCACCAATAGGTAGATTAAATCGGGTTTTATCATTAAAGAGGTCCTACCAGTCAAATTTCCAACGTTTTTTCGTGCGACAAAGAAGAAACTGTCGACTAATCGTTTTAATTTCCGTTATTCATAAAAGAAAACGACTCACGCAAGGCATTGTCGTTATTCTACTGCCAGGAAAACTTACCTAACCTGCAGAAATTTTGCAGAATAACATTTGTCATGCAGTCCTATACAAATACCTGCACGCTAGCTTCGTAAACATTGTTGTGATTTTTAGTTCAGACGATGAAAAATTTTGATGAACGGATTTTAAAACGGTACGACGAATTTAAGAAATAAAGTCAGTTGCGTAATTTCAATAATATGCTTTAATAATCGCTTTTCAGTGATTTCAAAGTTCACAGATCGGATGGTAAGTGTGTTTTAGTCAAATCAGCACAAGAACTTTTGGAGTATTCATTAAATCCATCCAACAAATGATGAAAATTAGAATGGCTTTACTTACTACGACGGGAATTAGAAATAAACCCTATATCGGATTTCAATTTACCTCAGATGTGAGATTCATTTTTTCGTTCTGTGTACGTGAAAAGTGCGTATTTGCTGGTAAATTCGCAAAGAAGGTAGTGGACAGAAGACTGAGCCTTTTATCGCTTCCTGAACAATGACATCAAAAGAATAAAACGGAAAACTTTCCTAACTTAACTCGTACTCGAGATTCTGTTAAGGCGCTCAACGTAATAACTTTTAATTCATGACATCAAGTTTATACATGCTTTAAGAAACGGATTTTGCCATTCATTCGTAAACGTTATATTTTGGCCTGATTTAGCTAGCTGTCATTACTCTAAAGTGGTTTTATTTATTTATTTACTAGCTGACCCGACAAACTTCGTATTGCCACAAATTAACCTGTGTTGTACATAAATCATGAATCTCGGATGATCTTTGTCACTATCTCGAGTTTTGCAAGCCCCCCAGTGGGCGGCGCTTCCGACGGCGGGTCACCGGCAACACTCGCGACCGGCTCGTCCTGAATGATCTAGTGTTACTATAGATAGTTTTTGTGGTCTTGTTATTGATTAATGTTTTATGGAAAAGTCTCGAATTTCTCGAGTTGGATTAGTTTTTGAGTTTCGCAAAAATTTCTGTTTTATTTGTATGAGAGTCCATATCCCCCTACCACAGGGGTGAGAGGTTTCTAACTATCATAAAATAAATTCAAGACTCAAAAATCTCCTACATGCTAAATTTGGTTCCATTTGCTTGATTAGTACTCAAATTATAAGGAAATTTGTATTTCATTTGTATGGGAGCCCACCCTCTTAAAAGGGAAAGGGGTCGTAATACACCACAGAAAAAAAATTCTGCCATCTAAAACTCTCACATGCCAAATTTGGTTCCATTTGCTTGATTAGTTCTAAAGTTATGAGCAAATTTGTATTTCGTTTGAATGGGAGCCCCCGCCCCTCCTAAAAAGGTAAGAAGTCCTAATTCATAATGGGAAAAATGGTTGCCTCCAAAAACACCCACATGCCAAATATGGTTCCATTTGCTTGATTAGTTCTCGAATTATGAGGAAATTTGTATTTCATTTGTGTAGAAGCACCCCCTCTTGAAGTGTGGAAGGATCCTAATTCACCGTAGAAAATATTTTTGCCTCCAAAAACCTCCACATGCCGAATTTGGTTCAATTCGCTTGATTAGTTCTCGAGTTATGAGGAAATTTGTATTTCATTTGTACAGGAGCCCCTCCTCTTAAAGTGGGGAGGGGTCCTAATTCACCATAGAAAATTTTCTTGCTCTCGAAAACCTTCACATGCCAAATTTGGTTGCATTTGCTTGATTAGTTCTCGAGTTATGAGGAAATTTGTATGGAAGCCCCCCCTCTTAAAGGGGAGAGGAGTTATAATTCCTCTTATAAAGAGGGAGGGGTCTCAATTTACCATAGAATAAATTCTTGTCACCGAAAACACCCACATGCCAAATTTGGTTCTATTTGCTTGATTAGTTCTCGAGTTATGAGGAAATTTGTATTTCATTTGTATTGGAGTCCCCCCTCCTAAAGTGGGGAGAGGTTCTTATTCGTCATAGAAAAAATTCTTGCCTCCAAAAACACCTACACGCCAAATTTGGTTCCATTTGCTGGATTAGCTCTCGAGTTATAAGGAAATTTGTATTTCGTTTGTATAGGAGCCCCCCCCACTTAAAGTGGGGAGGGGTCCCAATTCATCATAGAAAAAAATTTTGTCTCCAAAAACACACACATGCCAAATTTGGTTCCATTTGCTTGATTAGTTCTCGAGTTATGAGGAAATTGGTATTTCATTTGTACAGGAGCCCCCCCTCTTAAAGTGAGGAGGGGTCCTAATTCAACATAGAAAATTTTCTTGCCCTCGAAAACTTTCACATGCCAAATTTGGTTCCATTTGCTTGATTAGTTCTCGAGTTATGAGGAAATTTGTATGGAAACCCCCCCTCTTAAAGGGGAGAGGAGTTATAATTCCCCTTATAAAGAGGGGAGGGGTCTCAAATTACCCTAGAATAAATTCTTGTCACCGAAAACACCCACATGCCAAATTTGGTTCTATTTGCTTGATTAGTTCTCGAGTTATGCAGAAATTTGTGTTTCATTTGTATGGGAGCCCCCCCTCTTAGTGGGAGGAGGGGTCTCTAACCATCACTAAAACCTTTCCTGGCCCCAAAAACCTCTACATGCAAATTTTCACGCCGATTGGTTCAGTAGTTTTTGATTCTATAAGGAACACAGGACAGACAGACAGACAGACAGACAGACAGACAGAAATCCTTCTTTATAGGTATAGATTTATTTACTTCATCCGACAGTGAGTCTTAATGAATTGTGATTAGATTGGGAAAAGCCAATATCTTTTGACACAGTTCTACAAACATAAATCAATAGGAACAAATCAATAAAAAACTACTAAATACAATACACACACTTTACAAATGTACCGTGACTGCACATAATTGCGATCAGCTCCTAATTCCGATCACTCAACCTAAATGGTCAATTTTTAGAAAATTGAGCCAAAATCTGTAGCAAATGAGCACGCTTAGTTATTGTGCCATGTGTTCATGTGTCAGTTGTTGAAAAATGACTACCTTAGGGGCACCATGCACTTCAAAATAAATTAATTTCGACAGGCAGTAGCAAAAAACGCCATCAAAATGTATTTTCTTAGCCGAAGTGCTAAGCGCACGATCAAATTTGCTAAGATCATAGCAGCGTGAAAACATATTACCTTCTTCGGTATTCTATGATAACAAATAGATACAAGCATATGTAACCGTTCTATATCAAATTTGGCTGAAAAAATGTTGAATTTGCGGAATTTATTCCATTAAAGTGATTGATCGGAATTATGAACATAATTTTTTTTCTGCTTCTAATTCCGATCACTATATCAAAGTTATAAACTGACAAAATGCAAGGTAACGAGTTTTCTATTTGGATTTTATAATTAATTGCAACATGATAACATGGTAGGATTTTCGAAATTTTTTGACGTAGAACTACGTCTTACGGCAGGGTGTCAACCAAAATTTGGAGTCCTGCCACTGTCACGAAAGAATGAAAGATTTTGAACGCTAATAGCTCTTTCAATTAAATTTCGATCATAAACGATGCAGCAATTGTATGGCTTTCTTGAAAAGATTGTTTGTCAATCGCTAAATAGTGAAAATTAACGAAAGTTTTCAAGCTAAAAATTTTACATACATTTTCCGTATGATAGTGTTGCTTCCAGGCACGGACTATCTTATTGATGCATGTTCTATTAACCTTCCTAGAGCATTGGGGTCGTTTTCGACCACCCCATCGACATCTCTATATCGAGCTGCAGTGAACGTCAGCGACATGTCCTGGGCTCAAAATTTGACAGCGGGCCCAAATCAGACTGCTGACAGTTGCTGTTTTCGGCCCATCGGCATACTTACAAAGCTTGATACTCAGTAACGGAACGAGCTAGAGACTTGAAATTTTCTGATTTTTCTTAATTTTGGAAAACTAGCATTGTGGGGGAGTTTCAGCTTTCAGCGACATCTAGAAGAGCCACAGCAAAAAAGTTACATGTTATGCATTGGGGTCGAAAACGACCCAAGTTTTAAAATTGCTCTCATTCATCCATTTTCAATCCGAATTTTATTTTCTTTACCTCGTGTGAAAGGTATGGCCAAAACCTGGCACCCAAGGTATATAAGGGAATATTTGATGACTAATGGCCACTTCTGCGTCGGTTCCGGAACACCCACTACTAGGTCCCGGGGACATTTTTATACTTTAAGGTAATTCATTTTACGGCACATCAAATCACATTGGCTTGATAAAATAAGACTAGTGGAAGAACAATCGGGACATTTTGGACCCTAAGGCCACTTCAACATCGGTTCCGGAACATCCGGTACCCGGTTTTTGAGGACAATTTTGAATTTTAGGATGATTTATATTGCGACACGTCAAATTACATCAGCTTGATAACATTGGACTAAATACGGTATCAGCATCTTTGGCTCGAGCAGCACGTATATACGGTACAGCAAGATAATATTATTATTATATTGTTTGTTTTTTCTCACTTTACGCTATTTTACGCTACACATATACCAATATGGTGTAAAAAGTTTTTTTTTAATATTCGAGGTTTCTTCTCGAAACCCTGCCTCACGTAGTTCTATACGCCAACTACGCGGTCATGTCTGGAACATAACCGTTCTGATTTGATTTTTACTATTATTTATGATCATAGCTTTATGAAATGTCGATTGTGGCCCAATTTTATTGTAATTGTAACAGTTGAACAAAGATAAAAGAAGAGAAAAGTTTCATAATCCGCTTGTCGAGCTTTTGAGTACACGAATTTTATGAATATTAAGCTAATGATAATAATGATCATTAACGCAAGCAGAAGATGACTGGTAGGGGGATTGTCGCAAACTACATAAATGCAATACATTTCAGATCCATTTGGTACGAGTTGACAATAGTTTTATCCATTAACAGCTCATCATGACGTGATCGGAATTAGATACACCTGTGATCGGAATTAGAATCACCCCTTATAATTGATGATCGGAATTAAGTGCACTGATACACTGAACTTTGATGCATTTTTTTAACTTTCGGTAAATAATTTAGGCATTTTAGTATTTTTCCATGAAACATAATTGAAAATACTTGCTAAAGACACATACCGTGTAAATAAATATCAAAGCTATATTTTTCAGTGGGGACTCAATGATGAATCATGCCTTAGGTGATCGGAATTCGGTGCTTTCACGGTACAAAAGTAACTAAAAAACATGTTATTTCCGCGCCGATTATACTCCAAAGCCATTCGAAGAATTGGTTCATAAAGTCCATAATTTGTGCGGTGCGAATCGACACGCAGAAGCTGTTGATTCCGTAGCGGTCGACGAGGGCAGTGTAACTGAAGCCGCGATAAAACAGCAGGGCAGTCCAGAGTACCCAACAGAATCTTATGAGCAGTCCTGACGATGATGTCCTTTCGTCGCTGCTCAAGAGGCGCAATTCCTACTAGTTAATAAAGTTCCTCATAAGGCGGCAGAGTATCGGGGTTACTCCAGGGATCTTACGGATGAAGCATTTTTGTATCCGTTCAACTCGAAGTATCCAATATTCATAATGAGAATCCCAGACCACACAGTTAGTTTCGAGAACGGAACGCACTAAGGAAAGGAGCAGTAAAGAGTACGTAGAGTACCTGGAGCATGGAATTCTCTACCAATTCGGAATATAGTGCCAAGCTGACGATACGCTTTATTGATAACTAGCTGACCCGACAAACTTCGTATTGCCACAAATTAACCTGTGTTGTACATAATCTTGAATCTCGGATGATCTTTGTCACAATCTCGAGTTTTGCAAGCATCCCAGTGGACGGCGCTTCCGACGGTCGGTTACCGGCAACACTCGCGACCGTTTCGTCCTGAATGATCTAGTGTTACTATAGATAGTTTTTGTGCTCTTGTATTGACTAATGTTTTATGGAAGAGTCTCGAATTTCTCGAGTTCGATTAGTTTTTGAGTTTCGCAAAAATTTCTGTTTTATTTGTATGAGAGTCCATCCCCCTACCACAGGGGTGAGAGGTCTCTAACTATCGTAAAATAAATTCAAGACTCCAAAATCTCCCATATGCCAAATTTGGTTCCATGTGCTTGATTAGTTCTCAAGTTATAAGGAAATTTGAATTTCATTTGTATGGGAGCTCCCCTCTTAAAAGGGGAAGGGGTCGTAATTCACCATAGAAAAAATTTCTGCCATCTAAAACTCCCACATGCCAAATTTGGTTCCATTTGATTGATTAGTTCTCGAGATAAGAGGAAATTTGCATTTCATTTGTATGGAAGCCCACCCTCTTAAAGGGGAGATGGGCCATAACTCACTTTCTAAAGAAGAGAGGGGTCTCAATTCACCATAGAAAAAAATCTTGCGTCCAAAACCACTTACATGTCAAATTTGGTTCCATTTGCTAGATTAGTTCTCGAGTTATGAGGAAATTTGTTTTTCATTTGTATGAGAACCCCCCCCCCCCCCCTCTTAAAAAGGTAAGGGGTCCTAATTCATCATAGAAAAAATGGTTACCTCCAAAAACACCCACATGCCAAATATGGTTCCATTTGCTTGATTAGTTCTCGAATTATGAGGAAATTTGTATTTCATTTGTGTAGAAGCACCCCCTCTTAAAGTTGGGAGGGGTCCTAATTCACCATAGAAAATATTTTTGCCTCCAGAAACCTCCACATGCCAAATTTGGTTCTATTTGCTTGATTAGTTCTCGAGTTATGAGGAAATTTGTATTTCGTTTGTATAGGAGCCCCCCCTTTTAAAGTGGGGAGGGGTCCTTATTTACCATAGAAAATATTCTTGCCCTCGAAAACTTTCACATGCCAAATTTTGTTCCATTTGCTTGATTAGTTCTTCAGTTATGAGGAAATTTGTATTTCATGTGTATAGGATCCCCCCCTCCTAAAACGGGGAGGGGTCCCAATTCATCATAGAAAAAATTTTTGTCTCCAAAAACACCCTCATGCCAAATTTGGTTCCATTTGCTTGATTAGTTCTCGAGTTATGAGGAAATTTGTATGGAAGCCCCCCCCTTTTAAATAGGAGAGGAGTTATAATTCCCCATATAAAGAGGGGAGGGGTCTCAATTTACCATAGAATAAATTCTTGTCACCGAAAACACCCACATGCCAAATTTTGTTCTATTTGCTTGATTAGTTGTCGAGTTATGCAGAAATTTGTGTTTCATTTGTATGGGAGCCCCCCCTCTTAGTGGGGAGAGGGGTTTCTAACCATCACTAAAACCTTTCCTGGCCCCAAAAAACCTCTACATGCATATTTTCATGCCGATTGGTTCGAGTTTTCGATTCTATAAGGAACATACGGACAGACAGACAGACAGACAGACAGAAATCCTTCTTTATAGGTATAGATAAAGGTATAGTGTTGTCTAAATGACCTTTGGCAATCCAGTACAACGCCTAGATCTGTTACTGAGTTACTCCGTTGTAGTGACGAACCGTTAATACAGTAGTCAAATACTAGGGGCTGTTTTTTACGAGTAAAGCTGATTACAGTACATTTTTGAATACTGATTAGCATACGA
Source organism: Sabethes cyaneus (assembly GCF_943734655.1). NCBI lineage: Eukaryota > Metazoa > Arthropoda > Insecta > Diptera > Culicidae > Sabethes > Sabethes cyaneus. The sequence continues at coordinate 42,830,581 of NC_071355.1, forward strand.
TTCCAGTTGCACCAATCGGTAAACAAATTGATCAATTTCTGGAGACGCAAACAGTTTGATGTGGTTTCAATTGGCAGATAAATTTTTATATCATCAGCGTAGCACAGCCTTGTTCCAGGAGTTAAAAGTCGAGTGACGTCCTTCACGAACAGCGAAAACAACAAAGGTCCTAAGATGCTGTCTTGTGGAACTCCAGGACCATTCTGGAACCATCTCGATTGACTGGGACCCAATTTAACAGCGATTTTACGATTGCGTAGATAAGAGTTAAGCCATGAAAGTAAATTAGTTGACAATCCTAATTTGTCGAGTTTGGCTTGCAAGATATCATGATTGACTCGATCGAATACCGCTTTCAGGTCAGTATAAATAGCATCGATCTGGTTACCCTGTTCGATTGTACGCAGACAAAGCGAGGTAAACTCCAGTAAGTAGGTTGAGACTGATCGGCCAGGATAAAGTCCATGTTGTGAAGTAGAGATGTAGGATTTTACTTGAAACAGTAGATGGCCATAGACTGTGGCTTCAAATGTCTTGGAGCAAGCACACAATGAAGTGATACCACGGTAGTGCTCCACACTATGCTTATACTTCGGCGAAGCGGGGGAGCAGTTCAAAGTGGAAGAAACATACTGATTCAGTAGCATCCTCAACTGTGCAGGCCATGATGAGTTCTATTAAGAAAAAAGCTCGAGATGTTATCAGAACCAGAGAAATGCAGTCATGTAACACTGTGAAACTTAAAGCTGAATAAAAATACTGCAATCTAGTCATTTATGGGGTTTTCTGCGACACTTCAGTCTCGAGTTATAGATAGTTCTATGCGTCCAAATTTACTATAGGCCGGGCTTGACAAGTTAAGTTTCGCAGTATTTTGAGGAGTTCAGCTTTTGGTGTAGTCGGTTAAAACCTGATTTTCAGAAATCATTTATATCTATTCGTTATTTGCATCTAAAAATGTTTGGCTTAATAATATTAGGTATGTTATTGTTAGGAAACTGGTTTTTGTTTATAATATTCACTTTGTAAAATATTAATGTTAGCTTAGAATAGAGAAACTAAGTTAAAATGATAAAAATAAACACTCCAAGTGACAGGTTAAAATGTAGGGTAGAGAAGTAAAATACCTTAGCACAACCCTACTACCAGATACAATGCTACTAACGCTATTATAAAGGCGGTTACCAAAAAGGAAGTAAAGAGAAGTAAAGGAAAAAGCGAAATAAGGTGAAAATAAAACCAGACGAGAAAAAGCCTTAGCTTAGCCATATGAGCGCTCTTTTTGCTACCAACGGGGTAGCAGCCCGATAGCGCCGTAAATACAAAAGATTAAACTATACTTTCTTCAGCAATAATATAGATAATAATTAGCTCTACAATTGCCTTTTACACTACTTTTTCGAATTCTGTTTCGTTGAGGCGCTGCAGTCAAATGAGCATCTACTGAACAAAAAACTAAAAATGAAGCCTGATATTTTCTCTCCAAAGCAACCCGATAGCTAATGCGAAACCTTTAAATATTTTCCCACATGGTCTGCAGGACACATTTTATAACCTCAAGATGCGGCCGATAAGCTTTATCGCCGGGAATATAACCAAGTGATTAGTGTTTTTTCGGCATAGCTTGTCCCTTAGAGTGTCCCAAAATAGCACTATGTCAGAAAACCCGGGGGCTCACCCCTCAAATGATAGCTTAGGGTGTCACAACAAAACTTTTATATGACGTCAACATTGGTTGCCGCGATTCAGGGGTCGCACATTTGAGTTTTATGAAAAAATGGCATTTTTCAGAAGTAAATTCAAAAAAATATTTTTAGAAATGTTATAATAGATGAAACAAGGTAACTAACTAACTAACTATTTTTTTCACAATCTTTGGAATCTGACACATTCATAAAAAAGTTATGGTGGCAAGTCTGGAGTCATATTTGGTTACAAAAATTTATTGAATTCGGGAAAAATTTAAAATTTTCGAAATTTCATTTAAATAAACGTCAAAACAGGGTATCGAACAGTCTCTCAGAGCAACGTAGCTATGCTGTATAGATGGGAAATTTTATGACGAACAACTTTGCCTGACTAAAGCAAATCTTCCATATTTAATACATTAAAGTAAATTATTCGGTTTCTCTTAGAAAGAATAAAGTTACGCATTTCACTGCATGTAGCGCATTCGTGCTTTTTGTCACTAAATGAAACTTTCAATCTTTTCCGCAAAATATATGAAAATCCGTAGATTTGAGCAGTTGATTCGTAGGTCCATAGAAAATTCCTAAATCCGTAGAACTACGGATAAATCCGTAGATCTGGCATTACTGGATCCCATCCATCGTTGTCAGTATAACTTTTGTCGTTTTACACTATCATATGCGGCTTTGAAATCAATGAACAGATGACACGTGGGGACTCGGAATTCGCAGCACTTCTGGAGAATCTGTCGCAGCGTGAAGATTTGGTCCGTTGTAGACCGACCCTCCACCATTAAGCCGGCCTGATAACTTACCACGAGTCTCTTGGCTATTGGTGAACATCGATGGAAGATGACTTGGGACAGCACTTTGTAGGCGACATTCAGGACATTGATCGCTCGCTAGTTCTCACAATCCAGCTTATCGCCTTTCTTGTAGATAGGGCAAATAGCCCCGTTTTTGCACTGCTCCAGTAGCGTTTTATTAGTCCCAAAATTTTCATCTAACTGAAGTGAATGCTATTTTATCGATAAACGAGGGCTAAGTCTCTAAGTGACACTCAAAATCACTGTTTTGAGTTCCTTATTTCTTAAGTTATTTTTTCCAGATAACTCATCAAATACAAAACAAAATTGCTGATTTCCATCGGCTTGATGTGATTAATAATCACCGCGTAAAGATGGTTTCTCTTGATCGGTAAAACGTTGCTCCAAGAATTTTGTTCATCATAATACCCCTTCCAAAAATAGAAACACTTTTTTTAGATAAACCCCCTGCTGAAATATAAAAAAAATCCACATCTGCTGCAACAGTTGCACAGACGTTTCTTCGTTGTTCTTCTAAGCTCGCTATGGGCAATCATTAGGTCACTCGGACGTCACGGGCGTTTTGCCACCATGAGAACCTCGTATCGTTTCTGTGTTTTTTTTTCGCTTCTCTGTTCCGCAATAAATAAACAAAGCATTCTGAAAACCGCAGTTTGCACTTCACGCCGCCGCCAACAGACAATAAAATGCAGAAACTCCTTCATCGACAGTTCCATCTAAACTTATCTATCCTCTTGCGCCTCTGGCCATTAGCGCAGCGAGGAGTGGAAAAAAACGCACACGCTGTATAATCTTCCCCAAACAAAAACCGCTTCTTTCGGCGAATTGGATATCCCCCTTTTGTTCCTACCAGCGCAGCGCGGCAAAATCATCAACCAACCAACCCCTTCACGGTGCGGTGTCTTCCATCCAGCACATCCTGTGCTGCTGCTGCTGTTGCTGTTATTGTTGTTGTTGTGTAGTTTGAAACTTCCTGCCTCTGTCTCTCTCGCTGCCACTAGTAGTGCGGTTGATTTCTAAACAAATGAGTGCCATTATATTTAGGCATTATTGCAAGTTCAACGTACCCTAAACAAACTCAACAGCGAATGACCTTCTAGATGGCAGGAATTTTTTTTCTCGTTCGCGTTCTTTTCAATCTTGACAAACAACTCAACCAACAGCCACCAACCACCACGGGAGATTGTTCGCGGCGCGGCGGCACGATGCGGTACGGATGAATGATCGCTAAAACTTCTGATACCATGATTTTGCTGGTTGTGAATGCGCTCGCTGATGCTAGATGCTAAAGCTATAGTGTCGTCGTTGCTGTATCTTCTAGGCTAGCAATGAACTAGAAAACTGCAACTTTACTACTCTGGACTGGATGGAAGAAACTGACTGTAACCCACGCTGTAACCACCGTAACGACAAAGAGTGTAAGTTATTGTGATTTCTGAGATCAAGTTTTTTCAATGGCTGTAACGTCCTGTAAAAATTTGACAATCAGTTGTTCGTTTTATCGTAGATCGTTTGACTCTGCAACGATGTGAACATTGTGGTGGAAAAAAACATTCATTAAAGTACAGTTTCGTAGTCAATTGAACCAAATACAAAAACGTGCGCTTAGAAGAAACAATTGCCTCTGTTAGCAGAAGTGTAACTTAAGTTCCAAATTTATCAATTTGTGGTCGCCCAAATCTTACAAGTTCCAATTGGTTCAATTGGATAATGTAAGCATATAGAATCTAGAGCAACGTAAATCATCCCTTTACTCTTCCAAAAATTTGTTTTCAGCGACTAGACGTGTATTTAACTTTCGTAAACAAGTACAAAAGCCGTATTGGAATTGAGGATGACCTACAAGTAGGCACATAGAAGGTTCAGCGGATCAAAACAAATGCATTTTTTGGTTTGGATTACATGCTGGTATCGTTATTGGGCCTTATTTCTTTAAAAATATAGCTGGAATCAATGTTTCAGCAGCTGTCTAGCAGGAAATGATCATTGATTATTATTTTCAAAATTTGGTTGGCATTAATGTTGTGTGACTTAAGATATGTTATCAATAGATATCATAGAATCAATAGAATCAATCAATAGGTGGCGGCATAATTCGAGAAAATTAATCAAATATTGAACGAACCTTCCAAGAATGTATGAAATCTCATTAGGCATTTCTTGTCAGAATGAATTGATTTGTTTACATCAAGTCGTCGTTACATCCCGGGCTATCCGCTCGTGAAATCGGTAAATCGATGTATTATTCCAAATCCACGGGTTGAAACTACAATTTGCAGAATGTCTGCCTATTGACAGAAGAGCCGGAAATGGCAAAACAGCCAAAATAGCTGACCGTAAAACTCATTCGAAGGGGGTGGTTCTTCTTTAACGAAGTCTGAAGAGAAGAGGGCTGGTTTAGGCAAAAGTTTTAAGACACAGATTGTATCAAGTGGTCGTAACGCAAAGCAAAATGTGAGCTAAACCACTGCTCAAGCAAACTCTACCTACTAGCAAACTCTACTCTACTAGCAAACTAAAAGTTACTGACGAAATACGATTGCATCGTTCTGGATGATAAAATATATTACACGGACGTTTTCGAACAAATTCCTAGATAGGAATTCTAAGACCGTTCGAAAATATTTCTTTCTAAATCTAATATTTCCGAAGCTATAAGCGAAAGAATGTAAGAGAATTTGACAAAAACGCATCTGTTCTTTAAAAAGGAGTTAGGCTATTGTAAATTTTATTTAAAGTTATATAAACAAATATGGAGAAGGTCGATTATACGGGGCTCAGACACTTCGCGTGGAATGACTCATATGTAAATCAATTTCTTTTGATAACTGTAATTTTATGAGTGCAATTTTCATAGATATTTTTCGGTTGGCGTTTTACCAATCATTGCAATATGTACAGTGTGACACATATATGTATATTCGAACAAATATCATTTCATGTTTGCCACGGCATATACAATTAATTCAATCAAACTAATACCATGTGTGTATATCAGCATGACATTTAGGTCAGTAAGACCTAAACTTGATGTAATTTCATTTTCGTATTGTATCTCGTTCGGTGTACACGTTCCAATGCTCGAACGGTCGTTGATAATAAATAAATTCCGAAACGGTGCTACGTGAGGCACTATTTTTCATGACCGCAAACATCTCGGCGTAAAAAGAGGATTTGTATACTATACAGTCAAATGGTTGGTCGAGACGAGATGCGTTGAAAACCGTAAAAAAACCGGAAGAAAACGAAACGTTAGAACTGCAGAGGTCAAAAAGGTTGCTCGAATTCGTCGCTGTTGCGATCGGTCCGCACGGAAAATGGCAGTTTAGCCGAATATCAACAGAGAATCTCGAGCAGATGCAAACTGCAGTTCCGTCGGCGTGATTATTCCGAAGTGATCTTTTCTGATGAGAAGTTGTTTGTTCTTCAAACCCCACATCATGCTCAAAATGATCGGCTGTGGTCGGTTTCGTTCATCGACGTTCCAAAGCACAGACAAAATGTACCACGATACCAAAATTCATCAGCGTTCATAGTATGTGGGGGCATTTCAAAGAAAGGGAAACTTCGTCTTATTGTGAAAGTTAATGCAAAATACTATCTAGAAATGGTCTTAGAACAAAATCTGATACCTTACGTTCGGAGAATGTATGGTGAAGAATATTACTGCTTTCAACAGGATGGAGCTCCAGTCCACACTGCAAATCTTGTGCAGGCATGGTGCAAAGCTAATCTGACGGATTTCATATCGAAAAAGGAATGGCCTCCAAGTTCTCCTGATTTGAACCCATTGGATTTTTGTAAATGGGGTACATGCAGCAGAAGCTCAAGGATTATAAATATCATAATTTGGATGAATTTAAGTTAGTTATCAACAAGATATGGCATGACATTCCGATGGAAGTAGTGCGTGCCGCATGTAACGACTTCAAAAGCGATTGAACCGTGTTATCCAGACAAAAGTATCTATGGGTAAACAACTTCCAAAACTAAAATTCGAAATAAAGCCTTTATTTACAAAGATGGCAACCCCGTGACGAGACTCGGTAGCGTGGCCCTAGTACGGTTACCTATCTAAATTCAATACACTAAAGACAATCATGGAAATTCTACTCGGAACATTCTCGATCAGTTAGAATCCCGAAAGTTTGGCATCGCGGTACTGCAGGAGATTTGTCGCAAAGGCGAGAGGATGTGGAGCATCCGTGGCGCCTAAGTCAAATTTTACCAGAGCGATGGATATAGCAGCAGAAGACGTAATGGAAGTTAACCTCGGAGTACCTACCTACAAACGACAACAGCGTACCGGCTCCCGATCTCGAAGAGATCCGGAAAGAAATCGGTCTACTGAAGAATAATGGAGCCGCCGGAAACGACCGGCTGAACTCTACAAAAATGGCCAAGAACCGCTAGCAACGGCACTTCACTGGCTGATTTCAAGGATTTGGGAAGAAGAGAAACTACCGGAGGTGTGGATGGAAGGCGTACTCTGTCCCATCTACAAAAAGGGCGATCGGCTAGACTGCTGTACTACCGCGGCATTACGCTGGTTAACGCCGCCTACAAGGTACTCTCCCAGATTTTGTTGCGTCGTCTATCCGCATAGCAAGAGAATTCGTAGAGCAGTATCATTAGGGTTTTATGGGGGCCCATGCTATGCGGATCAGGTTTTTACTCTCCGACTAATCCTCCAGAAATGTTGAGAGTACAACCTGCCCACGAAATCATATTTTCGTGGATTTCAAGGTAGAATATGATACAATGGAATGCGAACAGCTATACAGATGATGCACGAGTACGGTTTTTCTAACAAACTGACGCGGCTGATCAAAGCTACCCCGGAGCGAGTGATGTGCTACGTGCGCGTTTTGGAGCCATTCTCGAGTCGTTTCGAATCGCGCAGTGTTGCGGCAAGGGAATGGACTGTCCTGTATGTTATTCATTATCGCTATTGAAGGTGTGACCGGCGAGCGGGCATCGAAACGAGAGGAACGATCTTCAGCAAGAGTAACCAACTATTAGCCTTCGTAGACGACTTCGACATCATTGCTAGAAACCTTGGGACGGCGGAGGCAATCTACGCCAGTCTAAAAACGGAGGCCAGGAGGATATTGTTACAAATTAATGCGTCGAAAACCAAATATGTGATAGAAAGAGCCTCCAGAGAAAGCAATGTTTACCTCTAACGGACAGTGATTATTGACCGCGATGAACTGGTAGTGGTTGATGAGTTCGTATATTTGGGATCTCTAGTCACCGCCGACAGTAATACGAGTAAGGAGATCCAACGAAGCATTCAAGCTGGAAATTGAGTCTACTTTTCCCTTCTCAAGACGCTTCTATCAAGGAGTATATGCCGCCGCACAGCTGACGGTGTATAAAACGCTAATCAGACCGGTAGTCTTCTACGGGCTTGAGACAGTAATTTTGCTTACAGAAGACATACGTGCAGTAGCCGTATTTGAACGAAAGGTGTTGCACACTATTTTTGGAGGAGTACAAACGGAAAGCTGAGAGTGGCGATCACGACCTACAGACCTACTACTTGAAGAGGTTCCCATCGTACACCTGGCGAAAGATGGGAGACTACCGTCGGCCGACCACGTCGCAAGGATGCCCGACGACTGTGCAGTGAAATCTGTTCTCTTTAGGAACCCCACCAGTACCAGGAATAGAGGGGCCCAACGTGCTAGATGGCTAGACCAGGTTGAAGCCGACTTGCATGTGTCGAGACGCGCAACGAATTGACGACGAGTAGCCCAGGACCGAGTACAACGGAGAGGAATTCCTGATTCGACAAGAGCCATTCCGGCTCTCGGCTGCTAAAGTAGGTAAGTAATACTTACGCGCGAGCCTTATGAAGGCATCTCCTTTCGTACCCTTCGTTGGTCTTGAACCATCAGTGCCTTTTCAAAACTTATCTTTCATTGTCCGGTTAGTTCCTTTTGGAATCTCCGCCGAAGGTTTTTCCTTCTGCTGCTGAAGATCAGAATTATGTCCTTTCTTCCGCGTTTGTTGTGGGTCCAGTGATTCGTCAAGATCCCGCCGTCTAGCCCGCTAGTATCTTTTCTTCCGGAAATCGAAGGTGGTGGATCTGATGCTCCGTAACGCTACGGCTCATTATATTTTTTAGGCAAAGTACCCGCAGGAACCCCGATTTGCAACATTGGAACAGGGCATTGTGAAGTATCTGTTACCGCACTTGATTCAAAGTCCTCATTAATGAATACTCCGAAGCTTTTTGACGTAGGACTATGCCTTTGTTTACACTGGGACTGGGTAGCACTTTGCGAAAAAGAAAATAGAAGTGTAACTTTTGAATGAAAGATTTCAAATGCTAATAACTACTAACCTGCTGAACAATTTATATGTCGTTGGATAGATAAAATGGTCAGCAATTTTAAGGAGGGCGTAAGAGGGGGGCTCCCATAGAAATGAAACACAAATTTCCTCAAAACTCGAGAACTATTCAAGCAAATGGAACCAAATTTGGCATTAGGACCTTTGCCTTCTCTAAGAAGGGTGGATCCCATACAAATGAAATACAAATTTCCTCATAACTCGAGCACTAATCAAGCAAATGGAACCAAATTTAGCCTGTAGGTGTTTTGGAGGCATGAATTTATTTTATAATGGTTTGAGATTCCTCACCCCTGTGTTAGGAGAATAAGGACTCTCATACAAATAAAGCAAATTTTTGTGTATGTGCCATATTTAAAAGTAAACTAGTAAAACCTTCCCGGTGAAAGACAATCAATCGACGCCGCTAACTTACATTCCTGTTCCCATTCATGTCAAAAGAGAAGGACTTTCGAATGGCACGTCATATAAACGTGCTTTGGCTCTAATTGATTATTTATAACCAATGGACCTTTTAAAGGCCACAAGCGAGTTAAAGTAAGATTTTCGAAACATGGTCAAGCTACGCATAATCATATTTAATACAATAAGTTGTGGGCTGGTGATTCATTACCATTTCAACTTTTATGATGCACACGATAGATTTTAAAAGAAATCTCTATGTCTCAAAGGTTGTAGGCGTTCCAAAGTGCCATTGCATTCAATGCAGAATTGAATCTGAATATTTTGCTCTTCTCTGTTAAACGCTCACTTAAACGATGGCACACACAGATTCTTATAAACATACATTTGCCAGAAATACAGTTTACATTAGTCTTTGATCTAATGATCTGACATAGTCCTACGTCACCCTTTCGTATAACCCTTAGGGCTGTATACCTTGTAGTTTTTTTAATATATGGACTCATCAGTGCGACCAGTACTTACTCACTTTTTTGACGACAAACCACTTATCAAATCTGGGCCGAATTTAGGAGTTGCCTCTACGCTTTTCGGTCTTGGGCTGCCATTCTCCAGTCGGCCCTAACACCCGCTGTTTTAGCATTCTCGTCAACAGCGCTCATCCAACTGACTCGAAATCAGAAGCCGTCAAGTTTTCTACTGAATATTGTTTTTGCTGGTCTCTCATCCGGCATCCTTGCTATGTAGCAAGCCCACTGTAGTCTGCTCTGTTTTACTCGCTTCACAATAGCCGCATCTCTACAAATTTGGTAAATTTCATGGTTCATGCGCCTGTGCCGCAATCCTTCTTCTAATATGCCGCTAAGGATCTTACACTCAAAACCATCAAGAGTTCATCGGTCGCAGTCGCTGTCTTCCAACGTTCATGCTTCGTGGCCGTAAAGCACCACCGGGAGAATTAGTATCTTATAGAGCGCGAGTTTCGTACGGAGGCAGCAGGCTGCGGGACCTCAGCTGGTAACGTAATCCGTAGAAGGCAGTGTCCGTAAAGGCCGCTATCCACCTGTTTACTTCACGGCTCATATCATTGTCAAATGTCACTAACGTACCAAGGTAAACAAATTCGTCGACCACTTCAAAAGTATCACCATCTATCACCACCGCAGTTCTAACACCCTAAGGGCTATCACGCTGTCTACCAGCTACCACCTCCTCCATAGCTCTACGGTTAACACCGATAATATCGATGTCATCCGCGAACCCTAGGAACATGTAAGATTTCGTGATGATGAGACCACTTCTCTACACGCCTGCCATTCGAATAGCACCTTTCAACACAATTTTGAATAGCAAATTCGAAAACCTGTCACCTAGCTCCAAGCCATCTAATACCTCAAACGAGTCCGATGTCTCGCCCGCCTTTCTAACGCTTGATTTTGAGCCATCAAGGTTAGCGCGTATCAGCTTAGTCAGTTTTCTTGGAAAACCATGCTCAAGCATAATCCGTCACAGCTCACTTCGTTCAATTAAATCGTACGCCGCCTTGAAGTTTATAAACAAATGGTGAGTCTGCAAGCTGAATTCCGGGAATTTATCGAGGATTTGTCGCAAGGTGAACATCTGGTCCGTCAAGGAGCGTCCCTCTCCCCTTCCTGCAACGCCCTCAGTCTGAGAAACAGGATGCGGGGGAGAATTTTGAATGCAGAATTGAGGAGAGTAATGCCTCGGTGATTGCTACATTCGAGTTGATGATCCTTTTTAGTAAATAAAGCATATGAGTTCAAATTAAAAATTAACCCCGTTAGTTTGCATGAGTAATCGTTCAAACAAACGGGGGTCCATGGTACTGGACAGTGAAGTCTCTTTTCGGCAGCTCTAGCATCTCGGTATCTCTCTTTGCTCTGGCATGTCACCGTTGCAGCCAATAGGCCGTATGAATAAAAGAGTTTGCTTTACTTTTCCCGTGTAACTCTAATGGGAGCATTTGCTCTAACTCTTTTATTCATACGGCTTAATATGTGACTTCTAGCTCGATTCTTCTCATGTCGCATTCGCAGGTGCTCTGCGTCAAACCACTGACTGAAAGTAGTTGCAGCAGTAGTACCCAACACTTCTCGCGCTGTAGTACTGATCGCGTCGTGGATGTGTCTCCACTGTTCGTTCAGGTTCTCTCTAAATGATTCACCAATTCGCTCATCACTCTACCGAGAGTACTCTGCAACTCCTTCCGCTGATAACCACCGAATGTTCAGTCGTATCTCCCTCGTTGGTTTCGATTTGAATACGTTGGACAACCGCGGGCGGATCTTGCTTACTACGAGATAGTGGTCCGAGTTAACGTTTGGGCCTGCGGCCCTCTTGCCATGAATCATCTAGCAAAGCAACCATATGGTCATAAAATGGTGTTTGAGGAAGTATGTCAAATGGCCGACATGCCAAATATCATTACGCCGAATGACTTTATGCCAAATGGACGGCCCACAGTCAAAAAATTTCAAGAGCTCGTTGCAGAATAGTTTAAGTCGACTTTACAAATAACATAAAATGTAACATTTGAGTTGATAAAACAATTTCATATCTAAAAACTATGTTAACCGAGGAAAAGCCAGCGTTTTTATATTGAAAATTTAAATTAGTTTCAACTGGCACTATAATTATGCTAGGAAAACTAATTATAGTCTACACAGCAAGATGACTGAAACCTCCAAAAGCAAAGTCCAAAAAAGTGCTGGCGGATGATTTCCAACAGTATCAAAAGTTGCGTTTGGTGAATGCGTTCGAGACATGCGTTTCGACGGCGACGACGTCGACGACGCATGATGGCTGCTTTGTGACGAGTTTCGCAACCCCACAATTACCCAATACATAAGTGTAGCAAATTTTACAACCAAAACCGTTAACATTTATCGCCTAGCCGTGCCGGGGCCCGAGCGCGTCTGCTGTCTGCTTCGACGACCCCTAGCCTAGCCTAGCCTAGCCTAGCCCAGCCTAGCCGAGCAGTTCACGCCGGGTCTAGGCGAAGATGCCTACACATAAATAATAATGGCGTAAATCACTGGCCAACAATAGAATGCCATCAAATTACCATACCCGGGGCGGCGGCGGCAGCGGTGGCAGCTCAATGCCGAAACTCGAAATAAATATGCTAAAAGTGAACGACCGGACCCAGGCCGAACTGGACCGCCACAGATTGCAGTGACCCCACGGAACGGGCTGCCATTTCATCATCGGCGCCGCATCGGTCGGTGGCGGGGTGCTATTTTGTTTTATTTAAATGTCTTATATATTATGGAGTTCAAAAGTACTGCGACCGAACACCGAAGAGAGGTAGAGAAAGAATTACACTGCTGCTCGCGAAAGCTCGGGAAAGCTCGTTGTATGTAAAGCAACGGCCGGCGGCACGCACACGCACTCCGTACGCAGGCAGGTGGTGGTCGGTCGGTCCTCAGCAGTGGGAGGCTATTGGTGCCTTGGGTGGGTGGAGGTGGCAACACAAAGCGTATCGGCCGGTAAACCGGAGGTGCGTAACTACATGCGATCGACGTGAATCGACATAATGTGAAAAAGTGTACGAAGTCTACTCTAATGACACCCAAATTAAAGCCGGCGAAATTAAAGATTCGCTGCGCCATTAGCGGTGTCGGTTTTGGTTGGAAGCCGATTTTTTTATGTATAATATAATTAACATAACTCCACTGCCGGAGCTGCCGGAGCCGGGCCGGGCCAGGAGTGTCAAGTTAAGAGTGAGAGTGCTGATGGTAAAAGTGAGAGCGAAACACCGGATTTTCGTGCGTGTATGCGTGACCGGTTATTATGAATATGTGTACAAGCAGACAGAGAGTGATAAATATGTCAGTGCAGTTCATGTTCGTTCGTTACGCCTTTGCTCTGCAGCATGCTGTGTTGTTATGTACCGATACCCATAACTACCATTCAAGTTTCGTGTTGGAACATAAAGGGAAAGGTATACAAAACACGCGGCTTGCTGAGAGAACATGTGCATGCTCGTTGCTCGCACCGCGGTTCTCTCGAACGATTGGGTTTTCGGCCACTCGGAAACATCGGATGCGATCCGCGCGGTTGTGGACTTGTGGAGACCGGCAGAGGAGCTCTGCGCGTGGATACACGGAGCGTATTGTTCAAGGTCATCTAGTTTTTTTTTCATTCTTGTATTTCGTTCGTTTTCGTGAGCCGCTCTTTATTGATTCTAATAACTTACGCGCTGTTTCCTTTCCCGTGTCGTACGTTGGCTTTTCGTGGGAATAACAAGAGGATGATGGTTCGCGCTGGTCGGTGATGTTTGTTTCTCCTTTGCCGCGGCTTTTTGTTTGCACGAGGATGCATTCCTAGGAGCCGGTTTCAATTGGTGATCGATTTGCATATCTTCGGCGGGTCGGAAAGTGTTAACGAGCTGTGTTTTTGTATTCGGTTTTCGAAATCCTGTTTCTTTTTATTATGCAACAAGCGGCGGGTTTCGTAATGCGTAGTTTCTTGTCTCTCGAATCGGCCGAATTGGATGCAGAATCTGTTCTGGTGCGGACTTTTAAACCGCTTTTGTCGCCATGTGCACGGTTATTATGTCATGTAGGTTACAGCTGCAGTTTGGGGTTTTAGTTTCGGAGTGAATTGCCAGTGAAGAATATAATGTGTTATTGGCTTTTTTTCGCCGGAACTAAATGTCACATGGGATGTTTTCTAACCCAACGTGTTTGCGGAAAACACGATCTGGGATTATGTTTTTTTTTTTGCTATAGTGATTAGTATTTGAAAACGAATAGAAAACTGTCGTTAGATAGATCAAACCCCCTTAAATTTTTTATCGCGATGGTTGAATTCTCACCCTATTCATTTCTATAGTCGTTGTGTTCATTAATATTTTTGACATTTTTTTTGTGAAAACGAATATGAAACTGTAAGGTTCGAATAAAATATTTCATTATAAGATATAGAAAATTATGATTGTAATTGTCGGCGATTTCTATCGATTTATTATCAAAACGTGCGTGGATTGCCCATCAAAATCGATAACTTATTCATTGCTCTTGTAAAAACGAGCTCTGTAATCCAACACTCAATAAAACGTGGTTCTACGAGAAAATTTGCAGCGTAGATATTTGGCGGTTCGTTCACAGAATAATTGAAATTATTTCCCAGCGTCTTAGTAGAACTTAGTAGAACAAGTTATACCTAATATTCTTTGAAATGGTGGTTTTACAATTGATGAAGGGACGGTAGGGGAAAGAAATGCAAAATTTTTGGTGAAGGAGCGGAAAGGTGAGGAGGGGGAGGGGTTTTGGTAGCTACGCTTAACAAGTAGTCGTTTTGACGCCTACCTTTTGTCCAATGCTGGAAGGTGCATGGGTCGAACCAAGCTATAATCTGAGATTATAACCGGATTCGACCCAAGTAACCAAAAGTTCCGATAAAAGTGGATTTTTTGGCTTAATCAGCTACCTAAATGGTCATGAAAAAAACTCTATTTAGCTTAATGTTTAAGCAACTAACCGTACTTTCAAGTTCGCATTTGCTGTTCAAACTTCGAAGTGAATGCTAAGCAACTTTCAAACAGAACTAGAAAGTTCGCAAAAAGTCTGCTTAGGTCGCTGAATAGAACACTGTTCAGCTAAAAAAAACTCCAATAATCTTAAAAATAAAAAAGATTGGGGAGAAATTTTCTCCCTTTTTCCAGTTTTGTAGATTCATGACAATTCCCATTTAAACTAAGGCATGTAATTTCGGTTAATAGTGATAACCAATATCAATCATTTTATTTAATGCATCTTTTTGCACTATTAGGGTGACCGTGAATTCACCTAGTAGAGTGATACGAACTTTTGTTTTTTTTAACTAGCTGACCCGACAAACTCCGTATTGCCACAAATTAACCTGTGTGGTACATAAATCATGAATCTCGGACGATCTTTGTCACAATCTCGAGTTCTGCAAGTTTCTGAGGAGTTCAACCTTAGATGATTTATTTTGGCAGTTACGTAACTATGAAAGCATCCCAGGTAACCAATGAGCATCACCAATGCTATTCAAATGTAGGCCAATAAGCATTTAAGTTGCCTTAAATACTACTTAAATGCTATTTTGGCAAAATATACAGCTACTTTACTGAGTGCTGACAATGCTAATTTACAGCTACTTACCGACACGAAGAATTTGAATACAATTTTGGATGCCAATTTATAACACCTATGCAGTCAAAAAGCTAATATACAACGACGTGTAGTATAAAATGCCAGATACGCTGATTTGCTGCTTACGTTAAGGCTTATTAGTTACCTGGAATGGGTAATTTAATATACAAATTTGCAATTTTTCCTCACAGTAAAGTAGAAAACAACTCCCCTGTCCCCCATTGCATAGCCAGAAAGCGGATAGTAATATTCGCCATGATTGTACAACATTTCGCCGAATATCATTTTGCGAAAAACCTTAAGCGGAATGTACCATTTCATGGAAAACTTTTTTGTGGAAAGTACCATTTCGCGATCCTCTCCTTACTCGTTGTCGCTATAAACCTAGACAGTAGTGATTTCTGCGGGGAGTTGCCTCCCCACAGTGGGCGGCGCTTTCGACGGCGGGTCGCCGGCAACACTCGCGGCCGTCTCGTCCTGAATGATCTAGTGTTACTACACTCAAAAACTTATTTACACGGTTTGTTTTTTCGAATATTGAGAACGGGGCTGTTTAGGGACCATTCATTTATTTCTCATTACGTTTGGGAGAGGCCCGACATTCGTCACGTATTTTGTAAATGGTCCCTAAATTGCACCGTTCTTGAGTAATCGAAAAAAAAACAAACCGTGTAAAAGAAGACTCGAGTGTATAGATAGTTTTTGTGGTCTTGTTATTGATTAATGTTTTATGGAAGAGTCTCGAGTTCGATTAGTTTTTAAGTTACGCAAAAATGTCTGTCTTATTTGTATGAGAGTCCATATCCCCCTGCCACAGGGGTGAGAGGTCTCTAACTATCATAAAATAAATTCAAGACTTCAAGATCTCCCACATGCCAAATTTGGTTCCATTGGCTTGTATAGTACTCAAATTATAAGGAAATTTGTATTTCATTTGTATGGGAGCCCCCCCTCTTAAAAGGGGAAGGGGTCGTAATTCACCATAGAAAAAATTTCTGCCATCTAAAACTCCCACATGCCAAATTTGGTTCCATTTGCTTGATTAGTTCTCAAGATAAAAGGAAATTTGCATTTCATTTGTATGGAAGCCCACCCTCTTAAAGGGGAGATGGGTCATAACTCGCTTTCTAAAGAGGAGAGGGGACTCAATTCACCATAGAAAAAAACTTGCCTCCAAAACCACTTACATGTCAAATCTGGTTGCATTTGCTTGTTCTCGAGTTTTGAGGAAATTTGTTTTTCATTTGTATAGGAACTCTCCTCCTAAAGTGGGGAGGGGTCCTAATTCACCATAGAAAATATTTTTGCCTCCAAAAACCTCCACATGCCAAATTTGGTTCCATTTGCTTGATTAGTTCTCGAGTTATGAGGAAATTTGTATGGATGCCCCTCCTCTTGAAGGGGAGAGGTGTTATAATTTCCCTTATAAAGAGGGGAGGGGTCTCAATTTACCATAGAATAAATTTTTGTCACAGAAAACACCCGCATGCCAAATTTTGTTTTATTTGCTTGATTAATTCTCGAGTTATGCAGAAATTTGTGTTTCATTTGTATGGGAGCCCCTCCTCTTAGTGGGAGGAGGGGTTTCTAACCATCACTAAAACCTTTCCTGGCACCAAAAACCTCTACATGCAAATTTTCACGCCGATTGGTTCAGTAGTTTTCGATTCTATAAGGAACATACGGACAGACAGACAGACAGAAATCCTTTTTTATAGGTATAGTTTTCAAAAAATATTTTCTTCAAAAAGCTGCAGGACATACTAAAATAAGCAACTTTGCTGAATATAGTAACTATCTATTTCTTACCGGTTGCGAAATATAATGCTGTGTTAAAAAGGTGCGTTTAAAAATCAATTATGCTCAATAACTTTGCACACGATTTTTTTTAGTGTTCTTCAAAGCTATTTAGTATGCTAAAATACACATTTTCACTGAAGACTGTTTGTCGCTAGGACGCATATTTAATAAGTTATAAAATAAATGGAAAAAAAATTGCAATGAGTAATTCTCGCTGAAACGGTGCGACTACTGACACGAGGTCTTCAAATATTGGAACTTTTGCGTTTAATTGGTTGAAAATGGTTAAAAAATAAGAATTACACTTTTGATACCTCGAAATAGTGGACCCCTCGTTCGCCAAGGGGCCTAACAATCTCTAAAAACGTTGAATTTTGAGCAAACCATGAGATCTATATCATGTGAGATTTCATAAATTTGCCATGAAACAACTAACAAATGGTCCGGTTCTGTAAAGAAGAAGAACAGGGCTTTCAAATGGAATAAAAAAATTTTTGGCGGCCATCTTGGATTTGGTTGCCATATTGGATTTTATTAAAAAATCGCCGTTTTCACCATGATCCCTACAACCGATTTTTATTTTAAGACCACCATTGGAAAGCTGAGAAAAATGCTACATGAAATATTCATAAAATTAGGAGTGCAATGGCATTAACTGAATAAAACAACAAGTTATTTGTAGCAAGCATTACAGCATTTTTTCTTAGCTTTCCGACGGTGGTTTTGAAATTAAAATCGGTTGGGGGGATCATGACGAAAACGGCGATTTTTTGATAAAATCCAATATGGCGACCAAATCCAAGATGGCCGCCAAAAATTTTTTTATTTCATTTGAAAGCCCTGTTCTTCTTTACAGAACCGGGCCATTTTTTAGTTGTTTCATGGCAAATTTATGAAATATCACATTATATAGATCTCATGGTTTGCTCAAAATTCAACGTTTTTAGAGACTGTTAGGCCCCTTGGCGAACGAGCATGTTGCAAGAATGCCGGACAACTACCCTGCAAAGATTTTTTTTTTTGTCACTATCATTATCACTACGATCAGCATTTTGTTTTATTGTGATTTTATCCAGAGGTTGTTCCGCACTTCGTTGTTTTTGCAGTACAGCAATGTTCCGATTTTGTCAGCCCAATGTTGAATTTTGGGCTGACAAAATGGGAAAACTGACAAAATCGGGAATTTTTTTTTTCGATTTTTTTTTTTCAAAATTCAAGACTTAAGACCTTGCAATATCAAAGACTTCGACTAAAAATTAAATTTCAACCCTCGATTGGTCAACCGAAAGCTCAATGAACCGGGCAGAGCACACTGGTCCAAAACCTTTTTTGGTGTGCATTAGCTTTGAGCGGGAAAATTTGGTTTTAAGTTTATGGAACCTTTGGGAGAGTTTCTTAAAATTAAAAGTTCTATCGTCCAGCGGAATTCAAATTTTGATTAATCCCCCTAAAAGTGCAATAAAAAATTTATTTTTCTTCAGTTTCAATATAACACATTGATGTTTTCTGCAAAGTTTTACAACAAACTATTACAAGAAATTTTGCTGAAGACAGTAAGCTTCTATCTTTTCAGCAAAGATAGAAAAATCATATTTCTCATTAATGAAAAATCGTTAAAATCAGTTTTTCTATTTTAGCTGTTTTTGTAGTTATTGTATGACTTTTTCCTGTTTTACAAAGTTGTAGAAATAATAAAAATACACAACATTGCTGAATATAATGTATCTCTACGTTTGCTTGTTTAGGAACTATAGATCTTTTACTTTAAAAATACCCTAATTTTGACCCCGAATTACTCGCAAAAAGGCATCATTTTATTCAAAAACTCTCCCTAGAGAATCAGAATAGTTTCAAGCAGGCTGAAAAAGTTTATAATTCATGTTTAAAAGCACAAAAGTTAAACAAAATTTATTGGTTGACATAATCGGGATAAAAAGCTGATAAAATAATGGGTAGACAAAATCGGGAGCTGACAAAATCGGAACATTACTGTATCCTGTTGTTGTGATTCGATTGCGTAAAGTGAAGCTTTGAAACATTATCTCAAGCGAAAAAGCGGTGAGAAACGCTTAGTTTGTTTAATTTATTTAATATTTTTCCCGCCATGTCGTAAGCGGCCAATATGCTCCACTTGCGACGGTGCAATATGCCCCATTGCAGATGTGGCTATAAATACAGATAAATAGATATAAGTGACAGTCTATTGCCACTATTAGCCTCAGTAGGTATTGTAGAATAAAAGTGCTAGGAATAATTTATCAACCACGTCTAAATTCCAGGTAAATTGCAGATTACTTAATATGCCAATATGCCCTACTTGCAGTATAATATGCCCCATGCAGAAAAGAAAAGTTATTCCAGGAGACCGACACGAGGTTTAATTTTTATGAAAATACAATATTTTGATAATATAATATTTTGGCAATTAGGCATATCAATTGCACATACTTGAAACACAACGCGGAGCGTAATATACTGCTGCTGGGGCATATTGCCTGCATAGACGAGAAACCCAAATTTTAGACGCCGTTTTTAAATAATTCGTAGTATTTTTATTCTACAATATTAAAGGAAGTAAACAGTTGCAATTGGTTTTCAACTCAAAAATTAACATATATTCGTAATTATAACGTTAATCTTGGCAAACCTTTTTGAAATATATCTATTTATTCTTAAGGGGGGCACATTATACTACATTACCTTAAAACGATTTTAAAAGGGGATAATGGTGGTGAATGGCCAACTGTTTAAAACCACATTAAAAATGAAAAAAGTGGGATAAACCTGAGATACAGCGTTTTGTCGCTCTCATATGTTAATCAGTTCCCAAAAATATTAAATAATTCTACCATATTTACTAGAACTTTTGGGCATCATAAAACTCTACGATTGACTGAAGTTTTTGGAGCGTCTTAGTAGAATACGAAACCTAAAATTAAATAAAAAGAAGACAATTTATCCAATTTAATTCTACTATGTATATTTTATTTACGACAGATACGTATTTCGCCTACGAAAACAGTATTTCGAACTGAAAACAGACACTGAGGAAGCCTGCAAGTCGTAGGCGAAATACGTATCTGTCGTGAATAAAATATACATACTAGAATTAAATTGGATAAGTTTTCTTCTTTTTATTTAATTTTAGATAAAACTCTAGAAAACAGTAGTGAAAATAACTGAGTAATGAATTTCTTTGCATTTTGCTAACATGCCATACCGTAAAGCAGTAATATTGTGCTTCTACACAACAGATTATGTAGGTTTAGTATGATATTTCATATAGGAAACTGACAGCAAGTTGCTAATTTTACTGTATGTAGTGACAATGATTTTTTTAGCACCGCTTAATGGATGACAAGTGAGAGGAAAGAAATAGACTAAACACCTTACCTTCAATGCAGCCCAAGCAAGCTATTTTAGGAATGCAAATTTTACTGTATTTTTATCGTGCACTATAAAAATTTAAACCTTGAAACTGCTGTTGAAAATTACTCCGTAGTTCATTTCACACGGTCACACAGTGGCAGTCTATTCTTATTGTACTGCAGTAGAACTGCAGCGCCACATAGGTACTACGAGTGGTCGTTAAACTGATGGAATGGCAGTTTCAACTATAGTCATGCTTCAATAAGGTACTAGGACTAATAAAAATTAGTTCTAGTTTATGGCAATCTCTCTATGTAGATGAACCTCAGCATTGACCTAGCATAACATATAGTCCATACCGTACATATCGTAAAACGGCTATGTTGGTACATACATGGCCATGTCCTTATAGTTTGTAAATGGAAGTGGAGCTGCTTTAGTAAATGCTGAAAGTAAAAATCTTTATAAATGACTTAAGTTAGTTGGCGCTAGCAGGACAAGACTAAGTTCATTGAATTGAGCAAAGCGCAAAACTGTGAACGCGCACCTCGAAAATCCAAATTTTTCGATTTTTTCCAAATCATTAGAAAAACCACCACTCTATTCGAGAAGGAGCGAATAAATTGCATTTGCCCATAACTTTCATTCGAAAGGTCATTACAGAAAGTACAAAAAGCTGGGAGCTCTGTAGCCGCAAGACTGCCAGGTCTGCTTTGACAAGCGGCCGGCCATGGGTTTGAATCTTAGTTAGATCAAGTCATGTCCAAGTGACTTTAGCATAGGTTTATTCTCAGACCCCTACTACCCTTCCTTTTATGCTGAATTCTATATTACGCTGATTAAGATTTTGGCTATAATTGGAGATAACATATGAGGAACGAGATGGATAAAGTAGAGCAAACTTTGAATGCAGGGTAAAACTCAAACACACAAACACGTATAAAATTAATAATAAACATATCTCTCGCTCAATAGCGATTATAGCAAAAACAAATGCAGTGCAGGATACAGTAAACACCCGAGCGCTGAAACAATAGATGAACTGTACTGGCCGCAGCGATGGGTCCACATAAAGGAAAAAAAGTTCAAAAAGCACCTAACCACATTGATCGGCTTTAAACGGTAGCAAGGACGCTAAAAGATTTATATCTTACGCTACTGCACAATAACTAAGCAAGATAAAGTAAAGGTAGTCTTTCCAAAAGACGAAGAGGAATGATTAGTAATGAAACAAAGGCCTTGATAGTATCACCAGGGTGTGACAAGACGTGAAGGGGAAAGAGCGGAAATTAAGTAAGGAAGGATCATTGAAGCAACGTTTATTAAGTTTGTATAACGTTCCGCTTTTTTTCAACTTTTCCTGCTGGCCCTGTCGGCTATTACTTACTTTACTTTTTGACGACCATCCGTTTATCGAATCCGGGTATAAAATGGAGACGGCAAATAAGGAGCGTCAAAGATAGCACTAGCCATTCCAAGCCCCTACCTAGCGCCTTCACGTGGCCATACCCGGTAATGCTCTATTGAGTAACCAACCTAGGAGGTGCGATGCTGGGTGGTTCTCGGCTGCCTGATCTCAAAACCACGGTTTTGAGCAGACGGCGGAGCCACACGGCCTTTTAATAGATAAGTCTAATATAAGTTATTTTCATTATTTTTTTCGTTTTAGCTTATCAAGTATATATGATGAAAATGTTGGCCAAAACGAGTTTTAATACTGCACGTGGATACCAGAAGAAAAAATTAAACTAATTATTGGAAGCACTTACGGAAACTCAAAGGACGCAACTCTATTCCATTCGAAGGACTGCTGGTGAGTTTGTTCTATTTTTGCCCATATATACCACATTTAATCTTAATATCATATCATTACTAGTACTAAGACTGGATGATGGAGTGGATTGCCAACCAGAATCCTTAAGGTCAGAAGCAAATATGTTACTTCTCAATTCTCACAATTTCACAAACAAATCATCACGTGGGTTAAAGTTGGTACAGCGAAATTGATTATTACATGCTGGAAGGCGACTCCTATAACCCCAGAATGCGCACAAGTGCCTCTGCTTGTGGGTCCGCCCAATCCCTTTTGGCCCTTCTGTAACAGCATTAGTGTGAAATTCATTTGATAATCAAATTCGGATCTACTGCAATTGTACCTACATACAATAACAAGTCCTTAAAGTAATGGTGGCTTTCCTTTACTATTACTACTACTACCATCCGTTTATCGAGTCCGTGCCTAGTTTAGGCACCGTCTTCACGTTTCTAGGTCTTGGAATGCCACTCTCCAATTGCCCCTAACACCCACCTGGTCAATAGCACTTGTCCAACGGGTATGGGGTCTATCTCGAAGTCATCGGGCTCTGTCGGGTTCTTTGGTAAATATTGTTTTAACGTCGCTGGTTACGTAGCAAGGAAGTCGGATGAGAGACCAGTTAAAACAACATTTAGCAGAGAATCCGACAAAGGCCGACAACTTGGTTATAACCTTTACATCCCTAACAGCTACTTGCAGTTACATGTTCAGCGCTCTATATCCATTGTTGTTGAATCGATTTCTATGTAACTAGCCTTAAAAGAACAACATTAGATTGGTCTTTAATAAACGAATATATTGGTAAAATTTAGCTCCATTTTCCCTTCCGGATCGCAGTGGGATTATTTTTCACCTAACGGGAAGCAGTTTAACGGACTGACTGCTCATTCCGATACACCCGTGAACACTACGGGACACAAAACCGTATGGGGTATGAAATCACACGATTTTTAAGGTGATCTTGGATGGATGGATATTTGGCCGTAATTTGACCCAATCTGGATACTCCGTCATTGATTCCACCTGGGCCCAAAGCCAGTTATTTTCAATTTTTTCTAGGAACATGGTAAATGGGGTTTAAAATCTAATAGACGGAGGCGTAGTCGGCTAAGTTGAGTAAAGTTTCCACAGCAAATTTGTTGTTCAAACTAGGTTTAACTTAGCCCTGGTCATAAATTAACAAGCGTCTTAAACCCTTTTTCAAAAATGAACACGACACATATTTTATAAGCACTTGGAGCAAAAATCGTATGAATAAATTCAGGACCATTTTTAGCAGGCGAGCATCAAGAGCTCTTAAAATTCGACTACGCGGTTTTTGATTTTTGTGATAGAAAAAGAGAAAGGGAAATATTTTACTATGTACTCAATTCTCTAAAACTTCCTTATAAAGCTCCGTGTCTGGCAAACTGACAAATTTCGAAATATCTTTTAACGATGGCGCGGCCAATATCTAGATGAAGTTTAGTTTGTTTTCCAGACTTCATCGTGGTATTTAAAATGGTCTTTTACGGGCAAACTGAATGTTCACTTGTGGCGAATTTAGTGGCTAAGCGCCAACCACTGTAATAAATTAAATTTGCTAGAAATGTTTAATCTAATCTAATCTCACACTAACGCAGCCAATTCTGGAAGGCATCCTGGAAAATGACGATTACTTGAATCAATCATTTTTCTTGTCAACGGCCAGGCCAACTGCGCAGCATGTACCGCAGAGAGAATTCCAAGGAATCAAGTGGAACTAGAAAAAATAACTAATTCCGTCAAACTCCTTGAAATCAAGGGAAGGAAGAAAGCGTGGACCTCCCGTACCAAACGCTTCCCATATACATAGATAATGATTTATTTACAGTCGTTGGGAGTATCTTTGCTAATAAGGGTTAAGTGATACTCCGGACCCTCAGGGATGAACTAATGGCATTTAGACCAGAAGCCAGGCTGCAATTGGCCAAGGATATAGCGCCTTATTTCGCTCTCTGAAAATAGATTAGTTTACCAAAAAATTAGTATAAATCATATAATACTTGAAATTAAAGTCGTGTGGTTTAATGGTTGCCTAAAACTACATTTGTAAGGTTAGGAACTGAAAACCGCACGACCCCGCACCTCCTAGCTTGGCTACTCAATTATACAAATTGAAGTATTTCCAGGTATGGCCACGTGGAGGCGCTAGGTAGGGGCTTGGGATGGCTAGAGCTATGTTGGGCGCTTCTTCCTAGTTGCCTTCCCCATTTCATACCCTTAAATTTGCTAGAAATGTTTAAACAATAAAATTTTAGATAATCCGGCATAATCGAGGCCAGTTAATTGATTATCTAATAATCGGAGCATAAAGCAATCGATTAAAAATTAATCGATTATTTCGGCGAATAATCGAACAGTTCGATCGAGAATCGAGAAATAATCAGACCATTCATGCGTCTGCGTCACACTGCTTCTTCTAATGGACCGCCAATAGTTTATCGCAGGATCTTTAGCTCAAAAACACCAAGAACACGTCGGTCACTCACTATCAACGTCCACGCTTGGTGACCGTATAATACCACCGGGAGCATTACCATCTTATAGAGCGCAAGTTTTGTGCGGAGTTGTCGACTACGGAACCTCAGCTGGCTACGTAATCTGTCGAAAGCCCTGTTGGCAGCCGCTATCCGCCTTTTTACTTGACGGCTCACATCGTTGTCACATGTCACCAATCTACCAAGGTGACCAAATTCCAATACCCGAAGGGCTGCAGCGCTCTCTACCAACCACCTGACGCTTGAATCTAGTAACCTAATCAGTTTTGTTGTAAAACCATGTTCAAGCTTCATCTGCCACAGCTCATTTCGTTTAACTGAATTGTACACCACCTTGAAGTCTATAAACAAATCGTCTATAAACAAATATCATGGATGATATTAATATTTTTTGAAACGATGGTTCTACAATTGATGAAGGGACGGTAGGGGAAAGAAATGAAAATTTTTAGTGAAGGAGGGGAAGAGCGGAAAGGAAGGGGGGGGGGTATTGGTAGCTACGCTTGACAAGTAGTCATTTTGACTCCTACCTTTTGTCCAATGCTGGAAGGTGCATGATGATAATATTTCTGATCAACGATTGAGAGATCCGGGTTTGTTCCGAACCCTCTCGTTTACACCAATATGTTCAAACTATCTCAAACTCCACAAAGTCTGATTTTCTTTAAAAATAAGCGAAACTTTTTGGGGTTTTTGGGGCCAGGGAAGGTTCTCTCGATGGCAAAAGACCCCTTCCCCCACTAAGAGGGGGGATCCCATACAAACCTATGCCTATAAAAATGAATTTCTGTCTGCTCCATGTTCCTTATAGAATCGAAAACTAATCGGAGTGAAAAGTTACATGTAGAGGTTTTTGGTGCCAGGAAAGATTCATGATGGTTAGAGATCCCTCCCCCCGCTAAGAGGGGGGCTTCTTTACAAATCTATACCTATAAAAATGGATTTCTGTCTGTCTGCCCGAATGTTCCTTAGAGAATCGAAAACTACTGAACCGATCGGCGTGAAAATTTGCATATAGGGGTTTTTGGGGCCAGGGAAGGTTCTTATGATGGTTAGAGACCCCTCCTCCCACTAAGAGGGGGGCTCCCATACAAATGAAACACAAATTTCTCCATAACTCGAGAATTAATCAAGCAAATGGAACAAAATTTTACATGTGGGTGTTTTTGGAGACAAGAATTTTTTCTATGGTGAACTGAGACCCCTCCCCACTTTAGGAGGGGGGGCTCCTATACAAATGAAATACAAATTTCCTCATAACCCGAGAACTAACTAATCAAATGGAACCATATTTGGTATGTGGGTGTTTTTGGAGACAAGAATTTTTTCTATGATGAAATGAGACCCCTCCCCACTTTAGGAGGGGGGCTCCTATACAAATGAAATACGAATTTCCTCATAACTCGAAAATTAATTAATCAAATGAAACTATATTTGGCATGTGGGTGTTTTTGGAGGCATGAATTTTTTCTATGATGAATTCAGACCCCTTACCTTTTTAGGTGGGGGGGGGGCTCCCATACAAATAGAATACAAATTTCCTCATAACTCGAGAAGTAATCAAGCAAATGGAACCAAATTTTGCATGTGGGGGATTTTGGAGGCCGGAATTTTTTTAATGGTGGTTTGAGACCCCTCACCACTGTGGTAGGGGGATAAGGACTCTCATACAAACAAAACAGACATTTTTGCGTAACTCAAGAACTATTCAAACCCGAGAAATTTTAGACTCTTTCATAAAACATTAATCAATAACAAGACCAGCAAAAACTATCAATAGTAACATTAGATAATTCAACGCGAGACGGCCACAGGCCGCGAGTGTTGCTGGCGACCTGCCGTCGGAAGCGCCGGCCACTGCGGGGGGCAGCCCCCCGTAGAGATCACCTCTATCTAGGTTAATTTATTTTTCTAGATCTACTGACCTCTATTACTTTCCTTCAGATGGGTCACCCCTGCGAAATGGTACTTTCTATGAAAAGATTTTCCGTGAAATGGTACATCCCGCGTAAGGTTTTTCGCGAAATGGTATTCTGCGAAACTCTATATTCCGCAAAATTGTATTCGGCGAAATGGTTTGTAATGATGGCGAATATTTGAATGCTATCCGATTTATTTCATCAGGCTAAGCAATGGGGGGAGTTGTTTTCTACTTTACTGTGAGGAAAATTTGTATATTAAAACACCAATGAACTCCCAAGAAATTTGCAAAACTCAAGATTGTGACATAGGTCATCCGAGATTCACGATTTATGTACAACGCAGTTTAATTTGTGGCAATACAAAGTTTGTCGGGCCAGCTAGTTTCTAAACAATAATCAATTTAGTCGTAACATAAAGAAATTTCAAAAATTTTGGCAGATTCCTCTCGATTACCGTCAGCCAACTTCGATGGCTCGTTTCGAGCATGATTGTGATTCTTTACTTGCTAGCAGGGCCTTTAATTATCACCGAATTTCAAACAAAACAGAAAATCTTTTTTCTCAGCATACATTGTTTTTTATGCCTCTGAGTTTCGTATGTACAACTCCACAGTGATTTTCATCGTAGTATACAAGTTCAATATATCGTGAAAATAGAACAGGAGAACAGTGATTTTCAAATCCACAAGGTGATATTCACTTCAGGAAAAAAAATTTTAAATGCAGTAAATGAAAAGAAAAATCTTATGTCCAACAGCTGAACGCAATAGATGCTAAATAACAACATAAATTTTTTTATTGATTTTCACTGCTCAAACGTGAATATCAGTTTGTTACAATATCACAGGGCGCTGATATTATATATTCTCGTGCATGAAGTTCATGCTTGCTGTATATAGTTATTATGTACGTTTGATCAAAGCAAGCAGATTTTCAATGCAAGGTAGACTGATAATCCAGAAGTTTGGGCGTTATGCTGATGAATATTAACAGCACTGCTTGCTAGTCATCATGTTCTAGACAGCAGAATCCACTTTAGCGGAAATGATTCATTGTGGAATTTTCTCCATTCCCTTGAGGCCTATTATGTCCTTCTTCTCTATTTAGTGACTCCGTGATGTGTAAAATTTTGACTGGCTACTTGATCGAAGATCATCATTTTCTTCGGTTCCGAACGCTTCTGATCGACATGAGCACGGTAAAGTAAATTGTTTTGTTTTTCCATCAAATTGTTCTGGAAGTTCAGGTATTATAATGCTTCCGTTTGCTGTAACTTTTATCTAACAAACTATCTCACGATAGTTAATGTACATTGTTATAAAATAAACCACCCGAAACAGGAAATATACAATATACCTGTGTGGTGATTCACAAACGCTACTGCAGCAGTCCGAGCCAGTCCGATGCAAGATTTTGTGCATCAAACAATGCAATTCCGCGTTGAATTCACCACCGGGGAACACTGTACGGAATTTGCAACCTGAAGTGTAACTGTGGATAGAATCTGCCAAAGTATATAGAATTCGCGAAATACCAGACAGCGAGCGAGCGTGCGAGTGCCGTGGTAGAGGAGGTAGAGAAAAAATTAGCAAAAAATCCACGCTTCGAAAACCGGATATATTAGCAAATCCCAGCGACCCATGCCCGAATTTGTTTGTCGGCTAAACTATCGCGCTTCGCCTACCGATCGGGAGATTCATGTCATGGAGAAGCACCGGCAAGGTGAAGGGAACGGTTAGTTCCAATTATTACAATGCCGGTCAGGTATAAAGATCGCGTAGTCCACATTCCTAAGGCATCGCCAGAACAAAAACATATCTCATCGGCACGTCAAACCCGTCATCTTCAAAACTTCGACCGCGTGCTCCCTTCGGCCGACCGACAAGCAGCCGGAGGGGAAAGGATAAAAACTTGTGCGAAGCGAAGCTTCTTGGAAGTGGCTTTTCGTGTGTAGCTCTTCTACCAACACGGCGCCGCCGGTGAATTCGGCATGCGTCATAGTTGCTTGCTGGCGTATTGCCCATCACCTCCGAGAAGGTGAGGTTTCGCTCTTTTACCCATCACCACACCAGTACCATGCCAGTTATAATTCGTGCTTGCTATGTGTGTGAAACCACGTGAGTTCGGATCGTTGGAGCGAGAGAACTCTCCCGGTGCGCTCTCTGGCCAAAACAACACCACCCAAAGCCGCCGAAATAGCGAAAGGGTTGCGCGCACCGCATCGCACTCGTAGCCGTCGGTGGAGGCGCTCGATCAGATTCCGCGGGTGCGCGCTTGTTTGTATACACAACACACCTATTAAATATCGACGAATTCACGCGATTTCAGTCAGTAGAGCATCGCGAGCCGCTTGAGCTATGTCGTGAGGTTGACAGGCGTCAGTCGTTTAGGAGACAGGTAGCAGTGCTTCACAGTGTTTGGTTGTTGCTTGGTGTTTGGTTGGCAATTCGATTCGATTCGAGAGAACAGAAACGAAATAGCGGGTGAATTTTTCTTGGTGCAAAAAAACAGACAGAACCGAAGTGTCGTGATCATGTCCGTTTTGCCGAGAAACGTGATCGAAGCCATCAAGGAGCATGTGGCTATGAAAGGGATGAAGGATCCCAAGTTCGACATTTCCAGTGGCTCTCGCAACGGTGACAGTTATTCTGGGGATGTGTATCGGATTGTGATTTCACCGGACGACAAAGACGTCGAGGATTGCCGCAACAATAATAGCGAGGGGTGAGTTTTTTCTAGCTACTTTCCCATTCTGTCCGAGTAAAAATTCGATTAAATAATAATCTGCCCCGCGCTGGTGGTGTCGGGTTCGGTTGCAAACTACTGGAGCGTTCAATCGGTGCATTCCACAGGTGCTTCTTATCGGTTGAAAATTCGTCAGTTGAACTGTGCTACCGCCAAAAATAACATTTCGTCACTCGAGAGATAAGGAATTTGGTTTTATCGAAGGGTCAAGAAACGTCGGAAATCCAAGGTTTCTTACTCATCTGGACGAAGCAGAGATGTTTTTAATGTTTCATAACAAAAGAATAGAATTGTGCTCTAAACATATTTTCGCTTTGGATTGAGAATCTTCGATGATGGAGACGCACAATGCTCTGTGCGCAGGACATACGAACTGTGCTGGAATTGTTGAACATGTTTGCACGCATGCCGTTTGTTGATACGCATGCCGTTTCTGAGCAGAGCGGAAAAGTGGTTGTTTTTGCGTCGCAAAAAATCAGGCCGCATTACGTGGATAGTGTTCCATCGAAACTTGTTTGGAATACGTAGTAAATGTTCTCGCTTTTCACGAGTTAGGATGCCCAGAACAAAATGGAATTGATGATTTATTGCGCGTGTTAGAACCGAATGCTTATTTTACCTTCCTTAACCATTAATAGCATCCTAAAAAATTGGCAGTTTTAAATTTAATCGCATCAACCAGTTGTAATTTAGTGACTCACATGAGAAACTCACAGAAAGAATGGTAGATTTTTTTCAACGTAATACAATCTAGTAAGCGCTGAACAGGATATCAAATTTGCGTCACACAGTTAAGACCCAGTGATAATTGAAAAAGCATTCGGATAAACTAAAGGTGAATATTAGAAGCTATTTATACCAATGTTAATACAAATTGTGGTACAAGAATACTCGAATTGTTCCTAGGCACTGGAAGTTTGTTTTCACAGCCTTTTACCGTACAAAAATAGGCCATTTTAACGTTCGCGAAGTAGAGTTTACCGACCGTGAAGCTGGAAAAACCACTAACTGATCAAATTGTTTATTATGTTTAATAATAATCACATTCGATGGTTGCTAAGCATTCTCTTCCCGCACTCCTGTTCGACGAACTGCCGAAACCATATCCTCTGTCTCTATTCAATTTGATTCATACGAAACAGAGACCGGATTGAAGTACAGTTTAATTTATATCTTGCATCAATTTTTTTTCACGGGATTTGCAACTTGCAAAATATCCCTTACAATCGTTAACCAAATTCAAATTTTTGGAATTATTTTTAATCGAGTAATGTTTTGCGGTTGCTCAAATCATTGAAAATTGAATATTATGGACAAACAAAAAACTATCACTGTCAGATAAAGTCAAACCGATCAAAAGATGTGCTGTTGATAAAATGGGATTAAATTGGTAAAATCCTTTCAAACGCACAGTGATCCAAACAGCGAAATACGTGATCGTGTGATATTGAGCTGAAACGTGAAGTTTGTCGCATGTAGTGTCTTTAGGCACATTTCTTGGTATAATAAGCCTCTTCTTGTGAGACAAATCTTTGGGTGATTAATTCCCTTTAAAGTGAGATACGAATTTTTTTTTCTCGTATATTCGAGGTACAGGTTTGGTACTTTCGGCAAAGTTGTAGTAAATATCAATACAAATAACTCTGTCAAAGACATCATACTAGTACCGTCAATTGGCACTTGCTTTTACAGGTTTTTTGTGATACTTTTAAGCAGGAGTTGTTTGATCTGCCACCATTTGTCACCTTGGGAAATATTTAAGCTCAAAAAAGTACTATTTTTACCAAAAAAGCTCAAAATCTCCGAAACTTTAGAAAATAACATAATAATGATCTACAGAAACGTTGATTTTAGCAAAATAAACAACTTTGTTCATAGTGTTCTATATGAACACGTAAAAATTGACCAGAATAAGTCAGAGTTTAAAAACTGTGATAATTTCCATGAAGAAATACAAGTGTGGTGTCTTTGGCAAAGTTATTTGTATTGATATTTACTACAACTTTGCCAAAAGTACCGAACCTGTCCCTCGAATATACGAGAAAATAAATTTCGTATCTCACTTTTAAGGGAATTAATCACCCAAAGATTTCTCTCACAAGAAGGGGCTTGTTATACCAAGAAGTGTTCCTAAAGACACTACATGCGAAAAACTTCGCGTTTCGGCGCAATATCACACGATCACGTATTTCGCTGTTTGGACCACTGTCCAACGTGGTGGGAAGATTGGTGCTAAAAACAATCTTTAATTTCTGTAAGGTATCAGGAAAGCAATAGTTTGTATTCTTGATTTTGTTAAATTGTTTCCAAATGCACATGGAAATAACTCTGGAATATATTGAGGATCGGTCGTATACAATGTTATTGGGTCATTCCATGTCAAGTGACCGAGAAAAAGTTCAAACGTGTAATCGACCTTCACGGATTTGAACCAAATTTTGTCAGATTGTTCGTTTTCGGTCAGAAAGTAAAAATCCAAAATTTGGTACGGATCGGACATTCCGTCAATTAATGGGAGCGCCTCCATTTTTAAGGAAAGTACCCGATTTTGTCAAAACCTCCTTTTTTCTTTTGCTTATATCTCCGGAAATATTAAGTTTTTTTTTGAGTGGTTTTAACCCAAAGGGTCATTCACCACTAAAATATTAAGTTTAGAAAGACACTATTTTAACATTTTCAAAGGAAATTATCCAAAGAATTCGAAAAAGATATTATTTTTGAGCACCAGTGCTGCCAAACATTTTTAAATTAAAAATGGAGGTGCTCCCATTAATCGAGGGAATGTTCGATCGGCACCAAATTTTCGATTTTTGCTTTCTGACCGAAAACGAACAATCTGGCGAAATTTGGTTCAAATTCGTGAAGGTCGATTACACGGGGCTCAGACACTCCGCATGGAATGACCCTATTGATAAATGTTACATACAATGCATGTAGTATGTATATATGCTGCAAATAGTAGGGTAAGACGGGGTAAGACGGCTCCCCTAAGCAAATAAAATGGTTGCATAAAATGTGGATGGAAATTCGACTTTTGTTGTTCCTCACATGAATGAGCATCCACTTATCTACCATTAAAAATTATATAAAGAATTGATTAGTCTATTTTACCAAGATTTATCATGAATTTTTGAAACGTTTAAAAATTGTCATACTCATAACCAGGCCGGGTAAGAAGGACCATGGCGAAGTAAGGCAGATTGTGGCAGATTTGAAAGGTTATTAGCGTTTAAACATAATTTCACTAATAATAACTAAATTGGAAAAAGTTTTTAAGGGGTTTTCAGATACATGCTAGAAGAAGCAACAGTTAAACTTAGGTACGCGCTGAGAGAAGCAATAATTTAACTAATAGTTTTATTTAGAAACTTAAAGTAGACGTTATTTTACTCTACTGGTTGTTATTTACTCTTATCTTTACGTTATTTTTGATGATTTCTCAGCAGCACGCTTGCTTTTTGTAACATTATTCATTTTGGATAGCCGTAGAATGCAGGAAGGTAACACATTACATAAAATGAGTCGTAAAGTGAATTGGATTTGACATTCTGTTAGATATAAATTTACTTCGATTGTGTCATTCGAATGACACTTGTTGGCTTCGTTTGACGTGGGAGGCTCTGAGTCTGACAGGATAATCTCAGACTCAGGGATAATTTTTAGTACGGGTGTATTCTATCTCGAAAAAGACACGAATGAAGCCTGCAAGCAGGGATGCCACATATAATTCTGTGTTTTTTGTCGGAAAAATCTGATAATCTGTTCGGCGAGGAAAAATATCTGTGCAAAAATCTGTCCAATGCAAAACAATGTGAGTGAAAGAGATAGAGAGTCATTTTGCTGACTATTTCCGTCTCTTTCACTCTCATGTAAAAGCTCAAAAATCTGTTAAATCTGTGTAATTTGGCGAAAATCTGTATTCTATACATACAGATTCTGTACAGGCGATTTCTTTCAAATATCTGTTAAACACAGAATAATCTGTGCATGTGGCAACCCTGCCTGCAAGTCATAGACGAAATGCGTAATCTGCCAGAAAATAATTAGTCGAATTTAACAGGAAAAAAGTTGATCTGTTCATTCATTTTTTTTTAGAATCTATTAAGACACTCAGCAAAGGAAGTTTACGCAAACACGACGTATGGCGTTTTTACCCCGTGGAAAATGGCCCGTCTTATCCATAGTTAACAATTTACATTATTTTGCTTTTTTCTCACAAGGCGTACTATTTTATATACTTCTTCCGGCACACACAGAACAAGAATTACCCAATTGAAGTCAGCGATAAAGACAAATGACAAAATATATAGTATTTTTTTGCTGAAAACCCTTATATTTGTTGCTGTTGAAATTGGATCGCATGAAGACACAGCGAGCGTTAAATTGGTTTTGATTCTTGTTTTGACGTTGGATACGGCCGAGTGCCACAGATTGTCTCGAAAGTGTTTAGATAGGCTAATAAATAAAGCATACTGGGGCATTTGTGAAAAATTTAAAGATTTCTAGCCGAAATCGATGTGGTCCTTCTTACCCCGCTGGGCCTTCTTGCCCCTTGTTCCCCTACCACAATTTTTAATGAAAAGACATGTTTTTGTCAAATCCTGCTATTTTCTTTTGCTTATATCTCTGAAACTACTAGGTTTAGAAAGACTATTTTACCATGTTTCCAAAGGAAATTCTCCAAGGAATTAGAAAAAAATATTAGTTTTTAGCGTCACTGCTGCCATATATTTTTAAACTTGATTTAAAAACTAAATTTGCCATTTTTCTCGATGAGTACAATTTGATTTCAAAAATTCCAATTTCATCGTATTCCTCAGATTTTTTTACATAAGAATCGCTCAAAACCATGAGGTGTTCTTTGCCGATCCAGAGTAATAGCGATTTGAAGAAAGAAACCAGCGGTTTTTCATAAATAATCAATAGTAAAAATACATTTTCTTGAAGCACTAACCCTCTTAGCGATGTAAAAACACTTTGTGTTATTGTGAAAGCATATATACCGCAGATAATGAAGTTTTTTCTTAGCAGTGTTGCTAACTTTTTAGTTTTTCGTATAATTGTTAACGCTAGTTTTGGGAATATCAGTTTAAAATGGCGTAAAATGTGCTAGCTATTTGCCCATAACATTGTAAATCGTTTTTCAGCTCGCTGATAGCCTCCATATTTTACCTACTTTGTTTTTTGCTGCTATGTAATACTGAGAAAAACGGAAAATTTGGCAACACTGTTAGGAAAAAACTTATTATATACTGTATACATCAGGGGCGTAACCAGAAATTTTTCTTAGGAGGAGTTTTACAAAAAAAAATTACATAGCCTAACTTTAAGAGGTTTATTCAGGAAATGGGGAATTATTTTCAATCTTAAGCTTTTTTGGTTTATACTCCGGGTTCTTCATCATCTTAAAAAACAAATTGATATAAATGAAGGTAAATGTTGAAATCACACCTCCCAGTTGACATCGTGGTACGTTGTGTATTCACATCTAGGCTGGGAGAGACTATAAGAGTCAATAGGATCAAGTCGCGGCAAAAGTCGAGACAAGTTGACAGCTTAACCTGCATGCTTTTCAACATCGTCCTTGAGAAGATGATCCGGCGAGCAAAATCGAAACGACAGACTCAATTTTCAGCTAAAGTAGCAAACTTTTTGGCTACGCAGATTACTTTGATATTGTAGGCCGAAACTTCGCAACGGCGGAGGCCATCTGCGCTAGACTGAAAGCGGAGGTTAGTAGGATTGGGCTAAAAGTAAATGCGTCGCAGACCAAATACATGATTGGTAGAGGCTCAAAAATACGAACGTGAACTTTTCGTGGACGGTAATCATTGAGATCGCTGGTGGCCGCGGTTAATACAAATAAGGAGATCTTGCGGCGCATTTAAGCAGAAAATCGAGTCTACTTTGCGCTTCGCCAAGCGCTTCCATCAGCTAGCAAACGATAGCCACCGTACGATGCTGACAAAGTACACAGCCTTCATTAGACCGGTAGTTTTTATGGATTTGACTATACTCAGGGAGTACAGGCCGCACTTGCGGACGATATTTCACGGAGCAAAAGCTGGAAGCGAAGAGCGGCGGAGGTACACTAGAATCTCTTTTTACGTCCATTTATTTTACGTGATTTCCTTTTGCGTCAATATTTTTACATACGGAATTTGATTTAAGGGGGCATAGTACTTTTGTTCGTTATAGTACGTTTGGATGAATTCCGAAAAGTGACAAAGTTACAGCTATTTGTACCGCGCATGTCTGGAGCGATTACACAGCGAATAAAAACTTCAACGCCGTTTTTCTCGAAACCAGGTCTTCAAAGTCGGTACCATAAATATCTCAAGAACGGCTCAAGCAATTCACTTGCTTCTTTTTTTGTTTGAAAGCTTATAAAATTATCTTGTCTTTGACCCATCCTTTTTTCGATATTGCAACTTATGTATTTTTTAGAAACGTTTAAAGTCTATTTTTTGACTAAAACTGACTTTTATGTTTGAATGTCCGCCATTCGAATTAAAAAAGGATAGGTCAAAGATAAGGTAATTCAATATATTTTCATGTCGTTTTGGAATTTCTCATTTCGGATAAGCCCCCAAAATTGTAAATATTAGTATAAAATGCAATGTTTAGAATGCGACAAACCCAAATCGATTCGCTTTTCGCGTTATCGAGAAAAAAATATTTGAAATAAGACAAACAATATGGTGTTAAAAGTACTATGCCCCCTTAATGTCGTCTCGTTTTACGTCTAAAATTTGAATTAACGTCCACGCTTTTTTTCGACCGATTGCTCTTACGTCCCATAATAGTGGACGTAAAACGAAATTTGCGTGTATATGAATCACGAGCAGCAGACACAACTTGGGTAGATTACCATCGGACATCTGGTGAAGCAAACGGTAAACTACGGTGGACCGGACAGTCATAAGGAAAACGTTTCTATTTAACAACTCCACGGGCACCCAGAACAGAGGAGCTCTACGTGTGAGATGCCTCAACTTGGTCTTGCGATTTGCGCCTTCTGAAACGCCTGGAAAATCGACGACGAGTCACTCAAGATTGAATTGCATGCAGTTGACTAGTTGAAGCAGCACGAGGTCTATGCTACTGACGACGACAACCAGGTTCGTACAACTAGTCCCGTAAATTCTGTGCTCTAAGCAATTGGTAGCAGAAATTTCAAGCTTCAATGTAGAACAAATTTTCGTCTGAGGGTTTGAAATCAGATTATATTCATTGAAAGAAAAATGCAAATTTAGTTTTGAAATCGAATTTAAAAATATTTGGCAGCACTGCCGCTAAGAACTAATATTTTTTTCGAATTCATTGGACAATTTCCTTTGGAAACATGATAAAATAGTCTTTCTAAACCTAGTATTTCCAGAGATATAAACAAAAGAAAATAAGAGGATTTGACAAAAACGTGTCATTAAAAATAGAGGTACTCCCATTAATCGAGGGAACGTCCAATCGGCACCAAACTTGGGATTTTTTCTTGCTGACCTGAAACGAACAATCGGACAAAATTTGGTTCAAATCCGAGAAGGTCGATTACAAGTTTGTACTTCTTGTCGGTCACTTGACCCTTATAAAGCTTGTTCGAGACAAAATCTGGACACCTCAATTTTGCAATGAAACAAATTTGCTAGAAGTTTAATCCATGAAACAATTTTATATCATTTATGTGTGTATCGTTAATAATTATAAAACAAATTAACATTACTTATTTGGTCTGCATGAAAAATTGGCGAACTTTGGAGTTTACCCTTGCCATGAGAGTCAGTGCAGACTTGTTGGCGACCAATTTAGCTGCCTTTATCCAAGATTTTCGAAATTTATCTATATAGTTGTTGCTTGTTGTTTGTTGTTTGTGCTGGGACAGCTCTCTCTTCACCAAAGCCCAATACCGCTCGATGGGACGTAGCTCTGGACAGTTAGGTGGATTCGTCTCGTTCTGTACAATATGGACTCCATTAGCGTCATACCATTCCAAAACATATTTGGAGTAGTGACAGGATGCCAAATCAGGCCAAAACAGCGAGGGTTCATCATGGCTGTGTAGGAACGGTAACAATCGTTTCTGCAGGCATTCTTCACGGTATATTTGCTTGTTAACCGTTCCCGTAGTGATGTAACTTTTGCTTGCTCGACCGCAGCTTCTTTGTAGTAAAATGCTCTGCAACGCCATTCCGTTTCATGGCAGTGTAAAAAGACATACCAGGGAGCTATTTAATGTCTTCTAGGCAAAAGGTTTCATCGTCCATTATAACGCAAGGAAACTTCGTTAAATATTCGCGATAAAGATTACAAGCGCGTGTTTTGGCCGTCGTATTTTGCTTATCATTACGGTTTGGCACAGTCCTCATCTTGAAAGACTTCATGCCTTGTCGTTGCTTAGAAGTGTGCACGAATGTTGGCGACATTTTTATTTTACGAGCAATGGAACGTACAGAAAGATCTGGGTAATATCGGAGAAAGATCTCCGTAATATTTGTTTTACCTTCGCATCCTCGTGGCAGTCCCTCAGATTCGTTTTTGTTCCATTTCCCTTCTTCCTAGCTGTTGTCAAGCGAGTATCGAACGATTTTAAAACACTGTGAACAGTGCTTGGAGGAAATCCAAGCTTTTTGGCAAGTTTTCTTAACGAGATATCCGGATTTTTATTGCGACCGCGCCTGCTCTTCTTTCGACGCCATTTTATGCTGAGCGCTTGTAATATAAACAAGTGTTATATTTTCATTTCAGAAAGAACAGGCATACGTCTACCACTCTGCAAAATATTTCACTCATTGTTAATGTATTTCCGAAGCTGTGTTTGTCGCGAACAAGCCTTATATTTTGTGAATGAAAATCGAGTCTCGAATTGTCTGAGCTGGCGAGCCTAGTTAAGCACTGCCTGCGATAAGCCATAAGCAAGATTAAAAACCTAGATTTCGCATGAACAAACCAAGAAATTTACTCTT
Organism: Sabethes cyaneus; assembly: GCF_943734655.1. Taxonomy (NCBI): domain Eukaryota; kingdom Metazoa; phylum Arthropoda; class Insecta; order Diptera; family Culicidae; genus Sabethes; species Sabethes cyaneus. Next base: position 42,869,132 of record NC_071355.1, read on the forward strand.
TGGCTTTGTGCTTTGGTGCCAAATTTTAGATAATGCTCAAGTTACTCCTTGGTGCTTTCAAACAGTCTAAGTTAGATGACTGAGCAGCACTTTTGCTGCTACTGTCGCTATAGAACGGTGCAAACGCTGTATTCGTTCAAAGATTAATGCACTTCTTCTGGAAAGATGGTATTTCGACGAAACTTTAGGTCAGTCTTCATTGATTCTAAGGCTCACACCGAAAAGAATGACCAGGTGTTGTGCCAAGACCATATTGTATGGATGTAGACAAAGATCCAACCGCAAAATACGCCAGGTTGTTATTGTGAAACGTCAAGTCTTGGAAACGGTGTAGAATGCAAACATTATCGTTTTATTCGACACTGACTGATATAGCAGCAATATTCTTCTCTTTCCGGTCTGTACATAGTCTTGTAATTATCCCAATACCGAGCAAAAAATATCCGTAATTCAGCTTATTAATTATGGTGACGAACGCCATCCCCATGCCATTCACGACAAATGTATCTTACGTATGTTTGCACATGTTTTGTATGATTGAAAATAAAAACAAATCACCTGATGGCATAACTACTGATGGCAAATCGCCTCGGATTTAAAAAAATAAACAATTAACGTGGTTGCTGTTAGTTGTCAAAACTGTATCATTCCTACTGGTAAACCCTTTATTTCCTCAGCTTTACCAAAATATCTCTAAATATCATATTTGCAGGATGTATACCGATGTAACTAGTGACCGAAATGGTGATACACGAAATACAATGATACTAGAATCACAAAGCGCGTGCAGCCTTTTATCTTCAAACGTGTTTCCATAAACATAACAGAACCCAATTTTTGGATGAATTCATTTACCGTATCTTTTCTCTTCTGTACCAAATAAGCGTGCATTTGGTTGGCTTGCAAGTTCTTTTATGATCAAAATCGAAATGCTGAGTCACGTTGGAGTTGGTTCACCGGTGAAACTAGTGCAGCAATCCGACCGACTCTAACGGTACCTCGCAGCCAAAAGTTGTACATAGGCCGGACGGCCTAACAGCTGATCGAGAGGGTAAAACTACCAATATGGTTAGAAAAAAACTTGTGGTTTTGAACATAATTTTCAATACCTAATGTAATTTTCTTAACAACAATCCTGATGGAAAACCAAAAATTCAAATAATATTGCCAAAAAAAACTGATTTTCGATCGACATGATCATGACGACGCGACGACCGACGGCGTACATGTGATCAAGCTGCCATTTAACATGCTTATCCAGTAGCTGCCAGTCGCAGGCCCACTAGACCCACATTAATATTCACACGAACAATGAGGGGGCAAATTTTCAGTGCGTATGAACTCGCGCCATGTCATTTCGATTCAGAGCTGCACCTCGCGATGTCCGAAATCGCATCTGGCTGGAAAGTCGACCTCCAGCTCCACCGCTGCGCCGCGCCGGCCGCGCGCCACCGCTGCTGGCCGTTTCGGGCCAGATAGATCGGCCACTCCGCCGACGCCGTTGCGTCGCGTCGCGTCGCATCACTTGGTTGGTCACCCACCCAAACAAAGAGCCACGCGACGCACGCCGGCCCCGTGTGAAAGCGCAGCCCCGAGAGCGCCGCCGCCGCCGCATTGTGTGTGCGCGGGTTTTAAGCACTGACCACTTGGAGCATCTGGCTCGCATGCCGGCTTTCGGGGGTTACCTAATCTTACGTGCATATATATAAGCACATATGGAGAGGCGGAGAGAAAAAGAGTGACGGAGGTACGTGACAATAACGGATCGGGTCTACACAGACGGCGCTGCTGGGGTTGAGGGAGGACGGTAAGGTTGCCGTCTCGTCGCTGTCGCTGGAGACTGGCTCAACATATTGGAAAGAAGGGCGGTCATTGAACCTGTCGTCGTCGAACAAAAAAAAACTATAATCAGTAAGTCCCAATTTCATTCGTGATCAGCCGATATCGGCACGGCGCAGCTTTCTGTCTCGCCGGGGATAATGGCAGTAACGGTGGAGACAGGCAGTTTTACGGTTTTCGCACAGGTGATAATTTGTTTCGATTCGCCCACCAAAATAAACAGTCCGTGCGTAAATTAACACACCACCGCCGGACTTGGACTTTCTTTTTTGGGTTGAGGCGAATAACAAAATGAAGACTCAATCAATCGGGCTGTTTAAATTTAGCTAAATGGTTTGCTGCGATGAATTGGAACGGTTTGAGCAATTCTTTTTCAACGAAAAACCGTAAGTTATTTGAAATATATTGTTCTACCCGAGAAGGAATAAATATTGAGTTAAATCAAGTTTAGTTATTGAAAACAGAACAACTTCATACCAAAATTTAATCTAGAAAAAATCTATTTAATCTAGAAAAAGAGCTCAGTCTTTTCATTTGAAATCTTATGTTATCATGCTCGGTGGAAATTGTGTTCACGAGTGATCCTTGTACAGTCCCATTACAAGTACCGTGAACGTACCATATTCTCCGCAGTTAAGACATTTTTATGATTCTTCCGCTAGTATAAGTATTCTAGACTTAAATTAATAACGGTGATAGCAGCAACGTGTAGTGCTACGGTCTATAGTATCTGGGAAAATACATGGGAATTAAAAGTCGATCAACAATTGAGTATATTTTTTGTTTTGTAAACTTATCCACGGTGCCTAATTCTGCGTACTTTCTTGCCCATGTTCCTAATTCTGCGCATGTTTGTTCCTAATTCTGCGCACCCAAAAAGTAACAATAAACACTCGTACCATATTGTTTATGTCTTTATACGCTAAAAGCACGTCAAAAATCCGGCATTAGCCATTACCATAAATAAATGGTGAAATGATGTGGTGTTCTTGTGCTGTCCAAGTGGCACAGGAATATTGTTATCATTTTGATTGGCTTATTTTAAATATTTTATTGTCGGTAACATAAAGGGCGAATTGATTCGGGTTTTCTGCATACTGAATATTACACTTTAAACAAATATTAAATTGTGTTTTCATATAGAAACCACTTCGCCACTGCCTGACAGCTCCATGGACATTAAAAAAAATCAGAAAACATGGTTCCATAAATTGGCGCTCGTATGTTCGGACCCCGAGTCGCAACACAGGATCATAATTAATGCAATTTAAAGGTTCTACTTGAATTTTCATGCCTCTATACCCCAGGTAACAATTTGGGTTTTATTGTACTCTCATGATGGTATTTAAGATCAAAATTGGTCTTCAAGACCACCATAAAAGTACAATAAAACTCACTTTGTTGCTTGGGACGTCAGCCATTTGGGTGAGGTATTCTTTCGCGATTTCTTCGAAGGACACATTACTGCGCAGAATTTGGAACATGAATAAAAAATCTGTGCCTAAATCTGCGCATTATTGCATCGAATTTTTCTAAGAAAAGCAATGCATGCAATCACTCTTTTTGTCTAAAACATGACTAAAACTAATTATTCTTTCTAATTATGCTGGGTAATTTGATCATTGCAAAGAATTTCGATCATAAATTTGTTAATTTTCTAGAAGGACAATCTTAGCGTTGGTGCTAACGACGACGTTTTCTACCATGTAAAATACTTTCAGTTTCATGTTAAATTATTTCGTTCTCGAATATTATGGCCCGTTTGTGAATAATGGCGTAATATTCAACAGACATTTATAAAAAAATAACGCAAAGATCATAGTTATGCACAATGTTAAAAAAATACTTATATAAAGAAAAATGCGCAGAATTAGGAGCTGCGCAGAATTAGGAGCGGTCACGGTACATTCCTGTATTCTTCAAATATTTCTGTATTCCTCTTCAAATTCAACATAAACCAACTTTTACAGCATAAACTTACTCAGTTGCAGAGAATATTTGACTCAGCATATTATCACCTAAATCATTTGATAGCGGAGATCACGGCTTAAAAAACTCTTTTTGATTAAAGGAGTCGAGTGAAATTAGTTATCTTTGCTGGTACATCTGTAGGTAACATTTGATCACTTGGAATATTCTTGGCCGTATGTTGTTTTAAAACAAGTTGAACCACTCAGAATAAACGAAAGATTCATCTTTCGTACCATCAATCGTAGCAAGGAAACCAGTTCTTGGAAAATACTCCCCAAACCTGGGGTGACATTGCGATTCTGATTTCGAGTGATTTTGGTTCGTTTCGACCACGTTAAACGAATGAGCGAAACGAACCAAAATCACTCGAAACGAGAATCGCAATGTCACCCCTGGCCGTAAACGCACTGTAAGGACACCGGAAGCCATCAAATGAGTAAGAGAGTGAATTCGTCGGAAACAAAAAATCAGTCAGAACGTAAGATAAAGCAACTGGGATTTTCATAGCCAACCATGAAGAATATTTAGAAAAATGATCTTCTATTGATTCCATTTAAAAAAAACGGGTGCACAGTTTGAATGAAAAATAGAATGTTGCAAGAGTCGAAAGATGTCGGCTGCTTGTGTGGCTGCTTTCACGGTGATTGTGAAATTCTATTGTTGTTCGAACAAAAAAATGTTCCTGCTACAGGATCATCACAACCAACAAAATGATCGGATATATGCAGTACATCTTTCTGGTATTTACCGGGACAAACTGGCTGTTCAAAGATTCCAGAACGTTTCCAACGATATGAGAATGTTCCTTCAAAAATTGAAGGTTTTATTACTATTCATTGAACCTGGTGTTAAAATCAACGCTAAATTTTACATCAATAATAATGTTTTGTAGAACCATTTGCTTCCTATCGTCAAAAAAACGGTACAAGAAGCTACACAGGCATGGTGTGAGGACAATTTTGCGGGGTTTATTTCTTCAAAAGAGCGGCCTGCCTCTTCGCTTGACTTGAATCTTCGTGACTTTTATGGGTTTACATGCTAGACAAACTAGCGAGCACAAAAGGATTGACTGTGGATACTTTCAAGCAACGTATGGAGAAGATTTGACCACGATCCTGAGAAGGAAAAGCGCCAAAAGGAGGCCAGAGATCGTGAAGAATTAGAGCAACTATTCCGAGCTAATGACACGCGCAAGTTTTATGAGAAGGTGAACCAAACTCGGAAGGGCTAAGCACCGAAACCTGACATGTGTAGGGACGAGGAAGGTAATCTAATCACAAACGAACGCGAGGTAATCGACAGATAGAAGCAGTTCTTCGATGAACACCTCAATTGACGAAGTCGCAGAAGGAGACGGAACGGAAATTAACCTCGGAGTACCCATAGAAGATAGTAATGTCCTAGCACCTGATTTCCAACAAGTCAAACAAGAAATCGGGCTGCTGAAGACCAATAAAGCCGCTGGGAAGGACCGCCTACCGGCAAAGCTTTATAAACATGGCGGAGAAACGCTAGCAAAGGCTCTACACTTGGTTATTTCGAGGGTTTGGGAGGAGGAAAAGCTACCGGAGGAATGGATGGAAGGAGTGGTTTGTCCCATCTACAAAAAGGGTGATCGACTAGACTGCTGCTACTATCGCGGTATTACGCTGGTAAACGCCGCCTACAAAGTACTCTCCCAGATCCTGTTGCGCCGGTTATCACCGATAGCACAAGGTTTCGTAGGGAATTATCAGGCGGGTTTCATGGAAACTCGCGCAGCTTCGGACCAAATTTTTACTATCCGACAGATCTTGCAGAAATGTAGGGAGTACAACGTGTCCACGCATCACATCTTTATTGACTTCAAAGCAGCATACGATACAGTCGATCGAGACAAGCTATGGCAGATAATGCACGAATACGGTTTTCCGGACAAACTGACGCGACTGATCAGAGCTACATTCGATCGAGTGATGTGTTTCGTGCGCATCTCTGGGACACTCTCGAGTACGAAGGTTGAGACAAGGTGACGGTTTATCCTGCATGCTGTTCAACATCGCTCTTGAGAGGGTGATCCGACGAGCGTGCATCGAAACGAGAGGCACGATTTTTACCAAGGGTAGCCAACTTCTTGGCTTTGCAGATGACTTCGATATCATAGCCAGAAACTTTGCGACGGTGGAGGCAATCAATGCCAGACTGAAAGCGAAGTCTAGGAGAATTGGGTCAAAAATAAATGCGTCGAAGACCAAATACATGAAAGGAAGAGGCCCAAAGGAAACAAACGCGCGTCTCCCACGGATGGTAACCGTTAACGGCGTGAACTAGAAATGGTAGAGGAGTTCGTGTATTTGGGATCGCTGGTTAGCGCGGACGACAGCACTAGTAAGGAGATCCAGCGGCGCATCCAAGTGGGAAATCGGGCCTACTTTGCTCTTCGTAAAACGCTACGATCAGGAAGCGTACGCCGCCGCACGAAGCTAACAACGTACAAAACTCTTATCAGACCGGTAGTTCTTTATGGACCTGAAGCCGTGACGCTGCTCACGGAGGACATACCACCCTTGCCGTGTTCAAGCGGAAAGTGCTGCAGACGATATTTATTTATTTATTTATTTATTTATTTATTTATTGACATATGTAACGTAAGGCAAAGCCTTTTGAATTGTTACAATAAGATTTGATCGTGAATTTAGTTGGACTACCAAACTTATCTCTAAATTGATATTTATTCTAAGTGATATTGTGTTTCCTCTACATTGAATTAAGGGAATAACTATGTGCTGTTGAGCCGTGCAATCAACTGACGCTTAAAAACTCTCGTGCTTGAGCTCGATTTTATCGAAGTTGGTAGTGAGTTCCAATGGACAATGCCTCTAACGAAAAGTGACGAACTGTAGTCTCTGGTGCTGTGACGCGGCACGGAAAAATTTCTAGTTCTCAAGTTTCCTAGGGGTTGCAAAATAGAAAATAGATATTCAGGTTTCCTAGTTTGGTTTATCTTAAATATCGATAAACAGGACCTATATTTATAAAAATCTGAGAAGGTGCAACCTAATAGCGACTTGTGTAGGTGAGAAACGTGAGAAAATCTGGAAAGGTTGTATACGTACCTAACACAAGCGTTTAACGCCATTCGAAATTTATTCAAGATTCCTACAGAAGTATTAGCGTAGAGTGCATCGCCATAAACAAAATGTGGTAGCAATATTGATTTAAAAAGCTTCAACTTAGTTGATGTTTGAAAATGTTTAGTAGCCAAATTGAGCTGTTTTAGCGTTCCATATATTTTACCACACTGGGCATTTATGTGAGCTTCCCATTTAAGCTGAGATGTAAAAATTACACCTAAGTTGGTAACTTTATCAAAAAATTGAATAGGTTCACCTTGTAGGAATAACTGAGGAGGAGTCATGTTGTTAACGTTTTTAGTAAATAATACAGCCTTTGTTGATATTTGGCGGACTACAAACTGCAAGCGGAGAGTGGCGGAGGCGTATGAATCACGAGTTACAGGCACTGCTTGGAGAGACCCCCATCGTACATCTAGCGAAAGTTAGCAGGCTACGGTGGGCCGGACGACAGTGCGACGAAAATAGTCCTCTTCAACAATCCCACCGGCACCAGGAACAGGGGGCCCAACGTGCACTATGGCTCGACCAGGTCGAAAGCGATTTGCGACTTTTGAGACGACTATAAAATTGGCGACGAGTGGCCCAAGACCGAGTTGAACGGAGACGAGCAACTGTCAAATTGCCGCAACGTACACTGATAAAAATAGACACGGCGTTACCAAAAGATTTTACACATGAATTTTAACGTGCAAATATTGATAACCTTGTTTCAAATGTCAATCATTCGGGTATGAAAAGTGTTTCCCTTCAATTTAACGTGAAATGAAATATTGCATATGGAAAACACGTTAGACAACCATGCTTTTCCAACAAACTTTCAATCAACACTACTTTAGCACCGCAAATCCACGTGTTTTACCATTAGATCATATCCTGTTGCAATCCACATGAAATTAAGGTGTAGAGTTTTTATAAATATTTCACTGGTTTTACACGTTTAATCGAAGGGTAACTCTTATGAAAAGTCATTCTATTTGAAATTCACGTGGCTTTCACGATGAGTTGATATGAATATCAGATCATCTCAAAGTGTTTTACCCATGGTTTTGCAATTGAATATGATTCATGTGTTATTCCTATGGAACTGTAGTGATTAGCACCAGGAGAATATCTATGTGATCTGCACATTAATCGCACGTGTATAGTTTTTTCGGTGTAGTAAAATCCGTATGCGTTGTGTCTGGGCCTTTAGAACTGATATGAAGCGTAGTTCTACATTATAAATATGGACTTACATACTACCGTGCAAAGCTTTTTCTCCCATCTACCAACCCAAAGTTTGGAAAACATTCAGCAATCAAAAAGAAATCAGCCAGTTCTCCGGTTCGGTCATCGCAAAACCTCGTTTACACACCCCCTCACGTCGTTGCGTGGATTGCGCAGTTCCGTTCCGCGTAAGCGGCAGACCCCGTCAGCAGTAAACAATGGTTTCAAATTTGTACTTTCGTGTGCACCTTTTTCAGTAGGTAGTATAGATAGCAACCACCCTGGCGGGCGCGGCGGTGTCATATATAGTAACCGTACGTTATGAGCATGGAACTACCTACTCGAAAGAATCCCCCCCGTCAGCGAGGCCATTAAACTCGGAACGGAATCCCACAGGCGCACGGGGCTTTAGCGTAGGTCAGTTATCACAAAAATATATGCTGACACAGGCGCGCGCATTAAACAGCGACGCCGGTGGGAAACGTCAGCAAAACTTTGCGCCAATCAGCTGGAACTGGAAGACACCGCGTAGGGGTTGTAAAGAATGCAGGGCAGGGAAGTGGGCATTTGTTGTGTATACAAAAGCCGTGAACTTTGCTACTCGTTTGCGCGTTTGACGAAGCATTGGATTTTCGCAGTACAAGCGGTACGGATTTTCCTTTGAAATCACTGAAAGGTGTCCGAAAAAAGTGCTTCGAACATGCAATAGGGCTGCTTAGCAACAGGAGACTTCGATATAAATATGATGGATGTTGCGTTGCGTTGACAGAATCTATGTTTCAGCGGGAAACACAACTGAAATTTGCTGCGAAGCAAATTGTTCGAGTGATTCGAAATTTTAAAAATCATCAGAAAGTTATTTTTCCTGTTTCTGCAGTGTTGAGTCATCGCGTCAGTCACGGCGTATAATTTATGAGATTGGATTTATTATTACTGAGTCAGACAGTTGAAGTAACTTGTCTACAATGAAAAACAGCAAAACGCGTTTCTGACAATTTCAGCTTCCACTCGGCGGAGTAGAATTAGAAGGAAAAGTTTAGTTTTTCTCAAACACGTATGCTTTTTTTAAGAGTTAGGTACTTTTTGCTTAGACCTGAACCTGAACCTGAACAGACTGTTTTTGACAAAACTAAATAGTAAATAAGAGATAAAAATGAATTGATTTGATGCAAGCATAAAATCGAACAAATTGCACACGGGTCATTCCACGTCAAGTGACGGAGAAAAAGTTCAAACGTGAAATCGACCTTCACGGATTTGAACCAAATTTTGCCAGATTGTTCGTTTTCGATCAGAAAGTAAACATCCAAAATTTGATGTCGATCGGACATTCCCTCGATTAATGGGAGCGCTTCCATTTTTAAGGAAAATACCCGTTTTTGTCTAAACCTCTTATTTTCTTTTGCTTATAACTCCGGAAATATTAGGTTTAGAAAGACACTATTTTCACATTTTCAAAAGAAATTACCCAAAAAATTCAAAAAAGATATTATTTTTGGGCACCAGTGCTGCCAAACATTTTTAAATTTAACGTGAAAACTAAATTTATATTCTTCTTTCAATGAAGACAATTTTATCTCAAAAATTCCTATTTCGTCGTGTTTCGCAGATTTTTTTACATAAGAATCACTCATCGCCCCGAGGTATTCTTTGCCGATCCCGAGATACAGCGTTTTAAAGCAAGCAATCCCCCATTTTTAATGTAAAATTCAGAGCAAAATAACTTTTTTTAAATCAGTGATTCTCTACGCAATGTAAAAATACCTTAGCATATCGGAAAAGCATTTATACAGTATATAACAAAGTTTTTCTTAACTGTGTTGTCAACATGTCAGTTTTCCGCATGATTAGTTACATTATTTAAGGGAATATTAGTCTCCTAGCAACAATAAACAATGAAGGTAATAATAACTCATGTCTATTAACGAGCTGAAAAACATTTTACAAAGCTATGATCAAACAACTAACATATATTTTACTAACATATATTTTTGAAGAATTATTGCCTCATTTAGCGCTATAAATCAAACGAAAAGCTGTGAAGCTAGCAACACTGTTAGGAAAAAATCCTTGAAAATGGAGATTTTCTGGAAAGTCTTCATTCATCTGTATTGTTAGTGTTCGTCACCGTGAATTTTATATATCACTTTTGTTGATTTTTTCGGTGAAAGTAAAAACTATGATGCTTTCAGCGGACGTTTCGACTTACTATCCTTCAGTCATTGACTACGCCTAAAACATAATTACATTTATTTAACTATTTTACACAAATTAATTTCAAACAGTTTTCTATCGTCAACACAAACTTACATTAAACATCTACATCTATTCTCACTGCGTCGTCCTCTATAACTATTACTAATTAAACTATCGTTTTTTCTTGTCTTCTAATTGTCGCAGTTTAGTCATTAGACCGTTGTATGTGTCATTAAAATTCCCGCACTCTCGCTGTAAGTTTACGGTCCGCTCTTGTCCTTTTACTTTAATGTGAAACATTTCGGCTGTGAGACGGGTTTCCTTGTTTTCGATGTTTTCCAAAACGCGCTACATACTATACAAGAAGGTCATGTTTTGAATTTAAAAATACGCGCGTTTCGGTTTCGGTTTAATTTTCTTCAAGAAATCTCGCGTAACTTTTCAAACCGACCTAAGTAACATTGAGAGACTCTCTTTGGTGTCTCTCTCTTCTGATTATTACGATGACATAAATGCATTTCAACTAAAATTTTCTTCACGTATACCTAGATAGTGACGCTAACAACCGATTCATGCAAAACTGGTATTTAAAAGTGTATTTGCAATGCCGTGGGAGGTGTAAGAGAAGAGGCACAAAGAGAATCTCTAATTGTTACTTAGGTCCTTTTGAAAAGTCACGCGAGAAATGATTCATGAAATGCAATTATCGAGATAAATTTTGAAAATGTATGAAGTGTGTTGTGCTGCACACGAAGACTGTAGAAAAATCCCCTCCAGTAAGGTGCTTGGGAAGGCTAATGTGAAATACTAGAAAAGCGCTATTTGTAAAGGTCGGGCCACTTGAGTAGTCATGATTGGGCCACCATGTACAACATGGCCCGACTATGGCAACATTTTTTGTCTTCACGTAAATACCTATAACTTCTTTATTTTTCAAGCAATGAGTTCAAAACTATCCGGAAATATACCTTACTCTTAGACCTTTGCAACGATGTATTTAGATTTCCAAAAATCCTTTTGAAACGAAAGTTATGGGCGAATTCCAAAACGTGGCCCAACCACGACGACACTCCCCTATTTACTACATTAGATTTTACATACAACATAAAATTTTCGGCCAATTTCTTTGTTACAGTACATTATTTTGCTTGGTCTAATTTCTTACTTACAATAACGCGTCGATTCTGCTTCATCACTCACAACCAATTATGTAACCCCGTCTGTTTGCATTCGGGTTGAGCTCCTTCGATTTGCTTCTCTTGTTTGTATGCGACGAATTTTGAACACTAACCCATCGTATGCCGCATTGAATTTTCCACATTCTCGCTGAAGATTCACCGTTTTTTCATCACCTAGTACTTTGATGTGGAATACCTCTGCTGTGAGTCTGGTCTCCTGGTCCTCTCTCCGTGCAACTATTTGGGCATCATCAAAGATGAACAGGTGTCCTTCTTGGATAGTGTGGCGCTAATTCAGTCCTAGCCTCATTCTTCTTGGTGTCATTTTTGTAATAAGTTTATAAGTATTAACATATAGAATTCAGCATGAAGGAAGGGTAATGAGGGACCTTAGCTTAGCTTAACTTAACCTTGGCTGACTGCCCGTAGAAGGAAGGGTAATGAGCGTCTTGAGAAAAAGCCATATTGCTCCAGCGAGATACGAGATATAGAATTTTACTTTGCTAAACAAGTAACTTAGAGCCAGGGGGTCTCCGTAGCCGCAAGGTTACCGAGTCTGCTTTGACAAGCGAGTGGTCATGGGTTCGAATCTTAGTAGGATCAGGCCATTCGATGTCAAGTGAGTGTAGCATGGATTTATTCTCAAGCCCCTCATTACCCTTCCTTCTACGGGCAGTCAGCCAAGGTTAAGTTAAGCTAAGCTAAGGTCCCTCATTACCCTTCCTTCATGCTGAATTCTATATGACCCCCATAAAAAGCACTCTTGACAGTGCAAAAAGTCATTCTTATAGTTGAATGTACTAATCAGCCTCACTACGGATGGCTGACAGTGCTGGCATTGAGGAGCAAGGTGGGTAAAGTAGATCTAGCATTGAAGGAAGGGTAAACCAACCTACACGCAAGGACGCATAAAATTTAATAAGCATAGCGCTCATTCAATAGCGATTATAGCAAAAAAATCAGAGGGGTTGTGTACAAGACACGACCGCATATACAAGTGACGCAGGACTACGTAAGTCTCTTTGTAGTGATAGTGGCGTGTATTCATGCTTGTAATCATTCGATTCTTCATGTATACATGCTATATGCAACATATATACATGCTACATGCGTTGTATGTAACATGGATCAAAGTAGTAACATTGCATACGTTCAATTCTCAAAAAATTGTGCATTTGAAAACAATTTAACAAAATCAAGAACACAAACTATTGCTTTTCTGCTACCTTTCTGAAATTAAAGATTGTTTTATTATCCATGGTCTCCCACGTTGAAGGAATTTTACCAATTCAATCCTATTTTATCAACAGCACATCTTTTCACTACACTTCTAATGGAACGGCAAGCATGCGTATTCATACAGAGTCGTATTATAACCGAACACTACAGCTGTAGCACATTTTTCCAACACAGATATCAAATTTACCGAGGTTTAACCGTCTCGCGGTAAAGAATTTGCGATCTGTTGGGATAACGAACTTGTCATTTTTTCTGACACACTTCCCTAACACAGACATCAAATCGGACTGGGTTTAATCGCATTCGTAAGAAATCTGTTGGTACGATGGGGCTTTGTTACTCTCTCTGGCGTACTTCCCAAGCAAGGACATCAAAATGGTCTAGGTTGAACCGCGGTGTTAAGAAATCTTGTTGAAATGAGGAGACTTTGTCACTTGTTTTGGCTTACTTCCCAAGCACAGATATCAAATTGGTATAGGTTTAGATCATCGTCAAGAATCTTCCAACCAATCACGAAGCGAGAATTCTGGTAAAACATAGGTTCATTATTTTCAATTTTTCAATAGTTCAACATCAAGAATCCATACTTTTCTTCGTTTGAGTCAATTCTTGGAAGATTTTCCGATCGATTGGTGTAAGAATATTGAAAATCGATCAGAAAACCGCTGAGCTATTAGCGCTCAAAACCTTTCATTTTTCGTGACGCTCGCATTTTTTGATTTTTTGGAATGACACCCTATCTCAAAACTTGCCGTAAGACGTAGTCCTACGTCAAAATGCAGTGCATGTTATACAGAAAACACCCGGGCGTTATCACAATAGGTCACCGATACTGGTCGCAGTGATGACTCCATACAGGAAAAAAACTTAGAACCAGCACATAAAGATGTTGTATTTATCTCCTTTTTTGAATACTGGAAAAATGCAAGATCTTTTCCAGGATTCCGGGATTCCTTAATGCAGCAGATCTTTTGCGCTTCAAATGTCGAAGTCTAGAAGTGGACCAAGGTGGCTTCTCGCGCGGTCGACGTGTTTTGAACATATAAATGCAGAAAACCAATAACTGTTGTATTAAAATAGTCTACAGCAGAAGCAACATCTACAACGCTGTCAGTTATAATTCAATCCTCACTGTGTAGTGAATCATTGAGCGCAAAAAGTCGGCTTTGTTGAAGTTTAGTTCATTGGTTACCACGAATTCTTCATACGTTGTGGATTTTTCTACCTACTTTTGCCTTACCCATCTCGTTCCTAGAACCAGATAGTGGAACAAGTTATAATTTGCCTTGGATAAGGGGCATCATTACGCACCTTAAGTCAGTACCACTTTTATAACTTGTGCTGGCAAGACGTACCAATGTTGTTAAACTCAAAATTCAATCCATTGATCCATTCACTTCAATGACGCATAAATGGACACCCGCCAATTACAATTTGGGATCATAGCATGGAGGAAGTAATACCGTACAGAATTCTGGACTCGGATTCGATTGATCGCGAATTTGGATCTGGCAAACAGGAACTATTATAGGTGACACTTTGACACAGAACTGCTGTCTTAAAGTGGTTTATCGGAAATTGTACTTCCCACCTTTACTGTACTCCGATTTGAAAGATCCAGTTTTGTCCATATTAGCACTGCACGAACTGCGCATATCGGTGCTCCACCACAGCATGACATTACTGAGAAATCTACAGCATCGAGTGGCTGGTCAGAAGGCAAACTTTGTTTTGGTTAAACCGTACACAGAAATCGACAGAAAGAAATATAGTTTCAAAGGGTGTAGTTTATATAATGCTCTACCAGAAACCCGGCTGCAAAGTCTGTCATATAATAACAGAAGGTGCAACTTCGATAACCGAAGGTAGCACCTAACTTCTACTAGCATTAAGCCGGGGTGGCTTTTGCCGTATCAAGAATTCCTCTCCACTGTACTCGGTTTTGGGCTACTCGTCGTTAAATCCGACTTGGGTGTGTCGACACCTTCCACCCGGTCGAGCCATCTAGCGCATTGGGCCCCTCTATTTCTGGTACCGGTGGGGCTCTTGAAGAGAAGGGATTTCACTACGCAGTCGTCCGTCATCCTTGCGACGTGGCCGGCCCACCGCTGTTTCCCAACTTTCACCTCTCCAAATAGCACCTGCAACTACGCCGTTCATACGCCTACGCCACTCTCCACTATCCGTTTGTACTCCGTTAAAAATAGTCCGCAACAGCTTTCGTTCACATACGGCAAGGGCTTTTATGACTTCCGCAAGCAAAGTTATTGTCTCCAGTCCATAGACGACTACCAGACTGATAAGCATTTTGCACATCGTCTGCTTTGTGTGGCAGGGTATGCTCCTTAATCGGAACGTCTTGCGGAAAAAAGTAGGCTCGATTTCTAGTTGCAGTGCGTCGTTGAATCTTTTTACTTACGTATTATTGTCGGAGGTAAGCAATGAAATATACGAACTCAATAACCATTTCCCGTTTTTGTCGTAAATAGTCACTGTCCGTGGGAGGCAAAACGTTGCTTTCTCTGAAGCCTCTTCCTACCATAGATCTGGTTTTCGACGCATTGATTTGTAACCCTATCCCCCTAGCCTCTGTTGACTCCGCTGTAGATTGCCTACGCCGTCCGAAGCTTTCTAGTAGTGATGTCGAGGTCGTCTGCAAAGGCAAAGAGCTGGTTACTCTTGCTGAAGATCGTTCGTCTCGTTTCGATGCCCGTTGCTGGATCACACGTTTAATAGCGATATTGAGGAGCATGCAGGACAGTCCAACCCATTGCCGTAACCCTTTGCGCGATTCAAAAGGACACGAAAGTGTCCCTGAAACAAGAAAGCAACACATCACTCGTTCCAGGGTAGCTTTGATCAGCCGTGTCAGTTTGTCCGGAAAACCGTACTCATTATCTACCACAGCTCTCCGTGCTCGACGGTATCATATGCTGCCCTGAAATCCGAAAATATGATGTGTGGGCACGTTGTACTCCCGATGACAAATGACAAATTTCTGAAGGATTTGCCGGAGAGCAGGCTTGGCATATACTTTTCGCTTCGATTTTGCTCTTTTGATTACTGCATCTCAGCCAAGCAAAATTTGAAAAAGTGATGTATGGGGCGTTTGTAGAATTTATTATTATCTACAATATTGCTGAAGTAAGCATTACTGTGCATTTTGTATTTATGGCGCTATAAGGCTGCTACTCTCTTGGTTGCAAAAAGAGCGCTCTTTTTGCTACCAACGGGTTTGCTGCGCTACAGCGCCGTAAATACTAAAGATAAAACTTCACTTTCTTCAGCAATATTATAGATAATTACCAGCTCTACAAATGTTCCGTACACCACTTTTTCAAATTCTGCTTGGCTGAGGAGCAGTAATCAAAAGAGCAAAATCAAAGTGAAAAGTGTATGCCAAGCCTGCCGGAGAGTAAAAAATTGATCCATAGTCTCACGGACCCCTCGGTTTTTCCTCCTCCCAGATCCTAGATTTCCCTCTTTGTCTTTAGCTTCGGTGTCTGTCCTTTACGAGATTGGTTCACCTTCTTATCAGGCTTGACATGTTTTTTTACTTCGGTTTTGCACTTTTGATTACTGCACCTCAACCGAGCAGAATCTAAAAAAGTGGAGTATGGGGCATTTGTAGAGTTATTATCTGTAATATTATTGAATTCCGTATTCCGGTGGTATGCCATGAGGAGGAATGGACAGGAGTTGCTAGATATTTAAGAGGCTAAGGACCACTATGGAGTATATATTACGCATCATCCAGCCGTTCACTAACCATTCAAGACATTAGTTTTCTACAGGACATCAGTTTTTAATAAATTCTTGCAGTTTATGAATACAATCGGGCAAAAGAAAGAGTTGGGCGCTCACTTTTCGATAGCTTTTCACTGTCAAGACGTCTAATCGATAACGATAAAATCGGTTGAACAGGGAAGGGTGTTTTTACTCCTTAACAAATTTTGTTTACTTTCATGACATCAACTCGATCTAGCGGATTCAACAAGCGAATCGTTAAGTTTTTGACGCTCAAAACCTGATCACTTTTCGTGTTTAGATTTTTTTGGAATGACACCCGACCTAGCCAAACCATCCCGTAAGAAGTAGTCCTACGTTAAAAGTATTTTCGATTTTATTTGCTAATCTAAGCAGCACTCTAGCAGCCGATTTTGTGCGTAGATAAGAATAGTATGGCGAATAAAACGGATTTTCTGAGAAACGTGATTTGCAGATTTCATAAATTTGTTGAACTCTTAAACCTTTTAATTAGTCAAGTATTTTATTAAGTCCACTTGTCTCGACGAAACTATAATTGTTAGATAAATATGCTATTCTGCATTATTTACAATGCTAATCATTACTAATCTTTATTGAGAATATCTTGTAATTCTTGGTCAAACTTGTAGAATATTTCGGGCAAGGTTAGTCACCTTGATTTCGGGCTGATAGTCATCTCTAATAATTTGTCTTCAGCAACCTAATTTACTGATGAATCTTCAGAACAGCGCCATCGGGTTCTGGGTTACCTGTAACTTCATCAAAATCTGGCGTAACTTCTATCCAATTTCAATTATTATCTATTTTATCTTCATAGCTGTGCAATATTTTTGTGCATGCGAGAACATTTAGAACTCATAACAAAAACTACATGTAAAATAATTTTTGTATTGCATCATTCTTCTTCTGTACATAACTGTTCTAGGAAACGACTTGTTAGCGTTAGACTTTAAAAATATACTTTTGGGAACAACTCAAAACCAGCCAAGCAGGTCACCGGGTTACCTTAGAAACCAAGCAATAAATACGGAAACTGACGGGAAGTTTTGCTTGCTGCGACCTCAGTTGTGCGATAATTATGTAACACAACAACGCGACGCGGCTATAACAAAAACTAACAACAAGAACCGTCCTTTACGACCGACGACGGCAGAAAGCGATCAAATTTCGGAAGAACTGCCGCGACGACGGCCACTCCAGAGCATACGGAGCTGTTTGGAAGTGAAGCGAAAAAAAATAAACTCGGATAAACGAACGAACGAACTTTGTTTTTTTTTTGCTTTTGCTAACGTATGCGGATTTCTGTACCTTTTCGAGGCGCTTAGCATGGAAACGCTGATCAGGAAAATTCTGTACCTACACTGATTGTAGCTGAGCTTTGCGTGCTAAACCTGTTGTACACACAGTTGTTTGTTTACTTACCGCGCAAAGGGGGCAAAAAATGCTTTGTTTACAAGCACGCGAGCGATTATCGATGTTTAGCGTTTTTTTTATTTCCGAAAAGTTTCACAGTCCGCTGGAGGTTGTCAGTGTGTTCCATGATTTTTTCTCTCATAATTATTGTAAGCAAGCCATGCTGCTTAAATTTGTCAAATGTACAATGTTCGCACTTCTTTAGCAAAAAGATTATAGCATTGATCGTTGTTAAACCCGGTAACAGTAACCCAACGTTCTTTCCGCTATTCTTGGCTTTTTTCCAGTGCCATCACCGAACATTCGAAGGTCATCAGCGTGATCGCCAAGGTGGCCCCGACGAGCCAACTGCGGCGAAGTTTGTACAACAGTTCGGCGCACTTCCAGCGCGAGAAGTACATCTTCGACATCGTGCTGCCGACCTTCGAGAAGTTCCAGGAAACGCGAGGTCTGAAGCCGGCACGGATATTTACCCACTATCCGACGATAATCGCTTCCGACTGCAGCGAGGGACGAGAGTTCATCCTGCTGGAGGACCTGTCGGCGGCGCAAGGCTATCGAAACTTTCAACGAACGGAACCGTTGGACTACGATAGCGTTTCGGAGATTCTGATCTATTTGGCACACTTCCATGCCGTTTCGTTCGCTATGAAAGACCAAGCACCGGACATTTTCGAGAAAATCGTAGGCCAGCTGAGGGAGACCATCTTTGTGGCTCCGTTGCACAGTTCATTTGAGGGTTTCCTCAAGCGTCAGGTAGACTATGCGATGAAAACGTTGGAGCACAGCCCGGCTAAAGGAGACGACGAAGTCAGCAAGCGGCTGTTTCGATTCCGAGACGAGTATGGACCGTCGATGGTCGAGTGCGTGGACAACCGGGATGATGTGGTGATCTGCCATGGCGATTGCTGGATTAGCAACATTTTGTACCGACAAAAGGTAAGAATCAGCTGCTCACCTTAACCAACCCAAAATAATTGCTTTTTTTCTACTCACAGATTACCTCAAACCAGAAGGATCTGAAGTTTCTGGACTGGC
Source organism: Sabethes cyaneus (assembly GCF_943734655.1). Lineage (NCBI taxonomy): Eukaryota > Metazoa > Arthropoda > Insecta > Diptera > Culicidae > Sabethes > Sabethes cyaneus. The sequence goes on from NC_071355.1 coordinate 42,888,096, forward strand.
AAGTTTCGCGCTGTGGAACCCCGGTAATCGATCTGTCCTACTTTATTTTCTGCTGCACGGATACCGAACTGCGTACTCGGCTGCCCGAGTTGCTGAAGAAGTATCACACCGCGCTGCTTCAACGGATCGACGAACTTGGTAGTGACGGAGCCAAGCTGTTCCCGTTCGAAACACTGCAGCTGCATTTGAAAAAGTTTGCACGATTCGGATTCGGTATAGGCGCTTAACAATCTTACACCTTTGTCAATGCTAATCGAATTTTTAATCCAATCAGGAATGGCACTAATGACCCTGCATACCACTTGCTGCGTGGAGAAGGACCTGCCTGACATTTCGACTACGCTGGAGAACTCCGAGCTGGTCGATCTGGACAAGTACGCCAAAGATTTGCTGTACAATCCGGCCTACATCAAGCGCATGACTGGCGTCTGTCGGGATATGGTGAGGCTGGGCTATCTGTAGGTCGTCGTAATACCAAAATGCTTCAACAATATTGCCCGACAAAAAAGAAACACACAAAGAGAGGATTCAAATTTGTTCGTTCAACTAGATTAAGCTAGATTAAGCTTTTGTTCAAACTAGGCTAACGTTGTTTGACAGTACTTAGAGTCAGAGCCGCTAACTAAAAAAAGGGGTAGTATTTCAGTATTGCAACGTGAAATTCACACTAAACATTCGCTGCCTGCCAATGAACTGGGGGCTGGGAGAAAACGCAAACCACGCACAGGGAGTAAATCTATAGGATCTAAGACAAAAACCAAACGCTACAAACGAAGAATTACGAATCGTAATTGGCAGTAATCATCACATTTTAGTGATTGGCATGTACAATTGGTAATAGAATCGTATGAACTACATAATATAATAATATATTGAAACGCACTCTGCCTTTAGACAGCACTTCGATACTCAGTTTCTGGTGTTTTCTTTCCTAGGTTAGTTTCTTGTAATTGAATATCTCAACCAAGATATGACATTAGCTGATTAGAATGAACTATGATAGTATTGTAACGTCAGTTGGAATACAAATACAATTTATCAATCAGAACTGACGGTTTTTGGTGAAATTGAATAAAAAGAAATAATTTAGTTGCAAAAAAAGTTTTGAAATTTTTTAAAAGTGTAATTTCAAGATTTGAACTTACTTGTTACTTGTTTCTGAGAAATATTTGATCCCGAATAACCTTTTAAATTGAAAATTTAAAGACATTGATTTACAATAAAACAATATTTTTTTACAAACATTGTAGGCACAGACAAAGTGAGATCGCTTTCTAAGGCAGAAGCAGTCATTTTTTTTATACCTGTGATTTATGTAAACTAACGGTGGTTGAAAATACTTCTAACCTGCAATGGATGACGACAAATTAATACAAATTAAAACTAGTACGTCCGCATCTGTGTCTATACGACACGCAAATTACTAAATACCCGAACAAAATGTATAAGGAAGAAATATGGCGGAAAACGGAAAAGAGCTTGGATTTCGGTTATTTTAACTACATAACATACCAAATCACATTGATCGAAGTCATGTGTGAAAACATGAAACATACGAAAATGAAGTATGTATATTTTCCAAATACACAAATGATTCATGTTGAACACTACAATTGTTCGTGTCCGTGTGATTGATTTGTGAAAAAACATGGCGGTGTAAGAGCAGCATAACTGGCGATCAGGACACTGAAAACGTTAAAAAAATGTGTTCCGTGTTGATACAAGAGAGAGTTTTAGAGCGTAAGTATTGCACACAACATGATAATTATGTAGTCTTGACAAAGAGAACAGCGATCCCAATACTATCTTAATGCTTGATACGCCGAACAGTAAAGAATCGGTATTCATGCTACTATGGTTACAACACATTTTCAACAAACTCTGGTAGGACTAGGTATTCTGAAAAGTGCTACTTTAGGTCAGCTATCAGAAAGGAGACAACTAGAATTGGCACAAATAGTTGCCGAATGGCATTTGAACAATCGCACAAACCTTACGAGGCAAATATTAAAACGTATTCATGAACAAGTGTGATATTACTCGCATTCGAAAAAGAGCTAAGTAGTTAACATGTTGGAAGTCAAAAGTACGACCAGTACAACTAGTTTTAGCAGGAACTAACCACTAGCTGAATACCGAATGAGTGCCACATACACAGCAGTAGCGCTTAGCGCAGCATCAAGAACTTGAAGTCCCGTGATGCTTGAATTGATGCTTGAAACAGTCATTATTTCACCACCGAAAATATCACGTGTTGCAGCCCAATCGATAAAACTGAAGGCCCGCAAGTAAAGTGTTATTTGTGCCAGGGCAAATCCTGATTACAACGGCACCAATGTTCGTGATCGTCGTTCCATTTACTAACGGAACTAAATTCAGTAAGTTAGTAGACTTAAGGGAACACGAACGACCAAAAATTTTGAAAAAATCATAATTTTTTATTTCAGATTTTGATTCTGCAATCTTTTCCGCTTATTTTGATACTAAATTTGTAATGATCTGACCACGGGAAGTGGCCGAACGAAACGAAACGAAAAAGAAGAAAAATAGATGCCTGAAAAAATAAAATTTTGTCTTCTTTTTCTTTTTTCTCTAGCTGTGTTTTGTTAACGAAACTGAAAAGTTATAAAAGTCTTTGCCGAGCTACTACCAACAAAACCAAAAAGTTTGTTCCAATACGTTGTGTAGTTTCTGAGAAAAAGGTACATAAAGTTTAAAAACCATAGTTTTTCAGGAGCGGCGTTTTATTCCGCTGAAGTTGTTCCACGCCGCACTGGAATGCTCATGTGTATGATCGTTTTTCGGCCACTTCCCGTGGTCGGATCATTACAAATTTAGTATCAAAATAAGCGGAAAAGATTGCAGACTCAAAATCTGAAATAAAAAAACAATGATTTTTTCAAAATTTTTAGTCGTTTATGTCCCCTTAAAAAGATCACGAATAACCTACTATTTTGCATAAACGGATGTAGATTCTAAAGTTTAAGAAATTCTTTTATATTTATTTTAATCTAAAAATGATGCTCCAACAAAATGTTTTTCAACCAGTCCTGTCATCATTGGCCGAACTTTATTGGAAATCCATCAGATTAGTCCTCGATTCTTTGACTTCCATTCTAGACAATCCCTGGTAGAACCCAAGAGTAGTTCATGTCCGGACCAGAATTAGGCGGCGTCGACGAAGAAAGAACTCCTCTCAGATGCCGTTCAATACCGTCATCTCATGTCAGAAGTGGTTATCCTGATTAAAGCCTCCCGGCTCAACTCATGGGCTAAGCTTTAGTGGACGGTTGCATTCACATTCCACTATGTGGCCAACATCATTGGAAAAAGGCAGCAAAAACTACATTGCCCATAAATGGAAGACAGTCACAGCGAAAAACGCTGTTGAAACCGAGATAATTGAATGTACATAACCGATTGAATGTACATAACAGAATACTTTTACAAGTAATTTGTTCACAAGTGACTTAAAATTTGTTCCAAAACTTTAAAAAACTGTCGAAGCTACTGATATGCGTTTATTTGTGCTTGAATAAGCAAGAAAAAAACGCATAACAGTCACAGCATGCCTTGATCCTTGCGTTGCTGTTGACTAGGCAGTATTTTCAAGGTCACGTGCCGTTGTTTTGTTTCACGTGCTTGTTTAATTCAATTGTTTAAAATGTCCGTTTTGGCTCAAATCTCTTCCTAGCATTTTCTCCTTTCATTTGTAATTTATTATTTGCAGTTTATAGTGGCGTCGCATGATGGGTTTTGTTTGACGCAGAAGCTAGACGCTTTCTTGTGTGTCCGGGTCCGGAACACTCCCAGAACCAATATGATCCTCGACACTTTATAATACTTTCGAATACTTAGAGATGCCACCCTGATCCCTGAAGAGGTATCCGGGGCATTCGCGGACATGAAAATCTTTCATTTGGTAGTTATTGCAGCCAAATCGGTCTATGCATTTCCAAAAAATAGATGTTTATTGATGAAAATATCAGTGTGACTGTTATGTGTTTATTTGTAGTATGGGACTAACATAGTTAGATTTTTTTTCAACATTTTGGGAACAAACATAACTTTTTTGTTTGGAATATTAAAGAATAATAAAGAAATAAAGGAATAATAAAGAATAGATAATTTAAAGATGATTCCTAGGTTTAATTCAAAAGTGATGAAAAGTCACATGGGACTGTTTTGCGTTTATGGGCAGTACAGCTGAGAGTCGAAGTGAGCTAAAGAACTGTTATGCAAGATTACTTAAAAGTAGGCATTCATAGAAGTACCCATCCTCACTGAATCATAGAGATCACCATTGTCATTCATAGAGATCATTGTCCGCGGCTAAATTGGCTGCGATCTTGTCAAAAATACCCATCGGCGACTCCGGCACGCCAATTAAGAGATCTTCGTAAACTGGATTTGCTAGAAGTTCGACATTCCAGGCTAAGAAAAGGTTACGAAGAGCTAAATCTGGTCTCATAGCGTAAGAGCTGATTTCCTTCATTTCAGTGTCCATCTATGACTTGCTAGGAAGTTCAACTCCATGTCTCCCCTAGACTGCACTCAAAGGAATTTGGAAGTTGGCACAATTCATCTGATGAATTCTTGCGACGACGGATGTAGGAATACCAGTCAGTGATTACCAGTAGGTTGAGGATGAACAATTAAAAGTCGGATTTGAGCGAAATAAAAAGAGAAAGTGGGAATAATAAAGCGTCGACAGAGATCGAATAATAGGGAGTTTGCATGAGACCTATTTCAAGTGTTTTCTTGACCGCTAGCCAAAAGCGTAAGCCCACCCTACCATGAGGCAGTGAAGATGGGAGTCTCCACATTGCTGTGTGTTTGCTCTAATCGCTAGTTACAAGGTATAAGTCATTCGGAGCGTGCAAGGACCTCGAAAGGTCACACTAGCACATTTGCGTGCCCACACATAACCCGTAGCTAGATGAAACCCGACCTTTCATAAGCGTATTGTGGCCTGGAAAAATCAGGTAGTCGTAGGACGGTGGAACTATTTTTACTTTTATCACAAATACTCCGGACTTCCAGGTGCATAGTTGATAGTGGAAATTGAATTTAATTTACATTTTCTTCAATTTGGACTTTTGCTTTAAATTGACTTGGGAATTTAACTTAAAATTGTATTTGATGTTGAATGTGAAATTGGACTTAAATTTGAAAAAAATTGAACTTGAAATTTTATTTCTAACTGGATTTTGAAATTGGTCACTTTTTGGAACTAAAAATTCTAATTGAATTAGACTTGAAATTGGTCTTGAAAACAAGGCATTGCTTTCCGCTTTCAGAACTTGACCATCTGTTTTTTATTCGACAGACTTCGCAGTCCGCTGTTAGCGTATAGGACAGTTGCAGGGCTACGATCCCATTGGCCCTTACAGCCATTCCCAGTTGAGATTCAGATCGAATATGACTGGCTTGTTAGACCAGTGTCATAACTCCAGGCAAAAATAGCGGCCGATTAAATTAGAAATACGAGTTACACGTATTGTTTTGTTTTATCTATATAAAAGTGAGCGTGAGTATGTTTGTATGTTCCATCATAACTCCAGAACGACTTGACCGATCTCCACCAAACTTGGCACATATGTTCCTTGATATAACGGAATCAGAACTGAAGGGGTTGATAAAGGGGGGGGGGGTGGTAACATGAGGAAGGCTTCAAAATGTTTGGACGGTGCTCTCATAAGTGACGGTGGGACAAAAGAAGGAACTGATGACCGGAGGTTGCAGACAGGAAGGGGAGAGTGACGCCCAAATGATTGTAACAATTCATCCGTACACTCAAGGCTTTTTATACACGGTTTGTTTTCTTTTCGATTACTCGAAAACGGTTCGACTTAGGGAGCATTTACAAACTACGAGACAAATGTCCGGCCTTTCCCAAATACATTGAGTAATAAGTGAATGGCCCCTAAGTTGTCCCGTTCTTAATTCAAACAGTGTGGAGTTGATCTGAGAACACCATGTTTTTGCCACGGTCAACTTCCAGAGTGGGCTCGGCCAATAATTGTGTATTTTAAGTACGTGGTTCACTTAATGTTTGATTCAAGCATGCAGATTTACCGTTTTCTCCCAGGGGGCTTCCTATCTAACCGATGTAAAACGAGTAGAACTTTCCCCGGACCGTTGTTCTGGGGGAGGCGACTCTTCTTAGATGAACGTTAGCGACACGAGGCTATCGCCTCACTTCAGGGCACACGGATTCTTCCTTCTCTACTCGGCGTTTACACGGGCACCGCCCAAAAAAAGCGGATCGACACAGGTCGCACCGTTTTTCACGGCGCGGATATATTCGGTGATTGGCGATTTAAGTAGCGGGGATTTTCCCCAGGCTACAAACACTTCAGCCCTTCACGGAGCCCGGTCGAATCGATCTACGACTTCTTTACACCGCCACGTGGTTACCGCTTGGAAACTATCTCTTTTCGATCCGAACAAAAAAAACAGAACAAAAAAACCTCGACTTCACTTCGATCCGCTAGCAACGCCCTCTAGCAGGCTTTTATCGAACTCCTAAGCGTTACCTGACTCCTCTGCTCCCGGTCGGTCCGTGCGTTAGAGCCATTGGTAACCGCGGCGTCTCGATAGGGGATTTTATCTTAAAACTAACAATGATTTTTTCTAACTCCTGCCGTGCAACAAAAATACAATTTTTGAAATAATTAAGTTAAATTTATTATGGGACATGGTCGCAAGTTACAGTATACTTACTCCTGGTGGTGAGACAAATAACATTGTTTACAAACAAGTTTTGTCTTGAAGTGAGATGAAAGGAATGACAGGTTTTTTGTATCCATGGAAGAAACACTGTTGCATCTAATACTAATAAATGAAAAAAGTGTTTTGAAAAGTACAATAACAATACTATTCATTTCCTATGGGTGGGGTAGTCATTGTTAGCGGAAGGTGCAAATAGGAAAAAATGTCTTTGTTTCTCTTTTTTTATAAGGTTTTATAGGGATTTCCGTAAAGAAAACAGATGTGTAAGTGGCCGGGTAGACAAAAGAGGGGGAGCTGACAAATGGAGAGGAACGTCCAAAAGAGGAACAATAGCGTTATATTTTTGTATTATAAGCATTTCGGAAGTACAAGTGGCGGTGAGACCAAGGCGCCCCGAGTAAGATCGGGCACTCTGCTAGTATTAAATATTTCAGAGCAGGTTGGGCACGATTCCTCAAGCTGTTTTTTCGTTAACAATATAGGGTAAAGTGGTGCAGAATGCAACGGCGCGTTTGTTCCACGTTTTTCAACTTTTAGAAGACTTTGGGATCTTTTTTACACTTACTCCTGGTGAAATTTCCTAACAAAATCCAGTATTTTTTGTTATTTTTGATGATTTTTGGCAAGAGTCAAAATCATTATGTGGGGCAACACGCCAAAGCCCGTGGGCAAAACGAACCAAGTATGCCCAGCTGGGCGTTAAACGCAACCAGCAAATTTACATATAATCACGTGTTGTATAAACTCCTAAAACTAGGCTGTCGAAATGGCGGAAGCGTTGGTTATAGCGTTTGTCACATACGCTTGTTTGCTGGGATACAATGGGTTCATATCTCAACATAATTGGCAATAAAATTTAATCATCTACTTTTCTCCAACTGATGTGTGATGAAATATTGTAAGTAAAAACAATGTTCAATTAGGTTTAAGGCAAATTCTAAGTCCTATACAATACATAATATTGCTATATTTTTAATAAATAATCTGAAACAAAAGATGTACTGCAAATTAAAAAATATTTTACAACCGGTCGATCCAGCTGCGATGCATTCTACCCCTGTTTTGTATTTTGAAATTTTTGCAATATATGTGAAAAACATGCCTAGTTAATGCCGTTTTTGTGATGAATCATCAAGTATGACAGTATATTAATTAGATAGACTGTATTTGTTATGAAATTTGCATACCGACTAGCAGGGATGGTTCCTCCTCAGAAGAAAAAAAGAGAAGAGAAAAATTCAAACTGTGCTCAGTCTTCAACGCGATTTATTCTGCTCCGTTTCATTTTAACTTTTCTCTTTCTTGCTGAACGCAGTTGTGTGAGCAACCGCACACTGTGCTACTCATTGAGGAGAATGTTAATACACTTTGAATACGTTGATGCGATGCGCTGACGTATGACAACTATGGGTAGTTTTAACATGGGTAGTGCGTTGAGAAAAAATGACGATTGTCAGTAGCGGTCATTCCCATCTGAAAAATATTAATCCATTAGTGCAGTTGTATCATGATTCTTACATTTAGTATATTCAGTTGAGTTTGGCTGCCCGTGAACGCAACTGCATCATATGGTTAGGCATGTCACAACGGCAACAGTGCGAAAAATGTTATTTAGATATGACAACATTTGAATTCCCATGCATTTGCTTCTTGACGCGCACCAACAGGAAAGTTCCATTATAAACAAAGGTAATTCTCCGCTAAGATTCAAAATTTAACGACTTTTGATTGTCTTGACGCCTCTGAGTCTATAGCTGCTGTACGCGCACCGGTTGTTTTGTTTTCACGTTTACTGCTGTAGCTACCGAGAGGACCGGGAGCAAAACCGAAAGTTGCTCATATAAAGAGCGCATTAAGAAGTTTTTCTGCGCGTCAGTTTTTCTCATTATGTTTAGTCTGCTTCTCATTGTGTGGATTTGTTTCTCATTTCTGAAAGCAGTTCTGCTCATTGCGTTGAACCAAAAAAGTTGCACTTTTTGCACAATGAGTGAGGAAATAACAAGCCTGCCGACTAGTGGTAAAAACTTAAGAGAAAACCGTGATTTCTTACATGTGGAATGAGATCGCGGATAATCGTTTGATTTTATTGGATGTGGCTATGTTTGATGCTTTTACATTCTAAACAATTATGAATTAGCTTGTTTTACATCAAAATAAAAAGCGCATTCATAATTTTACCAAAAAGTTTCCGCGTTTTGAAGCCATTAATAGCATGGGCCATTCCACTCCCCCGGTGCGTTCTGGACAGTATTCCCCTACTACCAGAATGTTCGTGGATTAAGAACAAAGACCAAGGATCTTCGCTTGGCTCTCTCCTCCTGCGATTATGACATTTGTATTTACGGTGTTACAATGCTAGAAGCTCATTAGTAGCCAAGTGAACATTCACTTAGCGACTAATGAGACTCAATCCATTCTAGCATATGGGCTACAACAGATTCAGGATATTTGTAATGTGGCTGACAGACTAGGTACTTGACTTGGGTTTCATAAACCACACTGACAAAATCAAACGAATCGCCCAGTGGAATTTTGAAACCTGACGCTCATCATCGACCTCACCCCATCGGCAGGCAAGTATGTTTTCGCCGCCAACATCTCGTGTGTGCGAAAATGAGATAGCATGTCAGCACTGCGTTTCACTCAACTGCCAGCAGTCTGATTTGAGCCCGCTGTCAAATTTTAAGCCCAGGACATGCTGTCGCTGACGTTCACTGCAGCTAGATATGCAGATGTCGATGGGGTGATCGACCTTTCATTGTTAATATTGACTACATTCGGGCTATTGAAGACTTCGCAACAGTTCGTTATTACTATGACTATAAATCCAGCGATGAAGCTACAATTCATACACGACTTAGATTGGGCAACAGTGACGCTGCTCTCCAGTTTTATTATATGACCTTCGATATCATCCACGACTGTATCCCTATTAGACAAAGACTGCCCCTAGTGCAATTCAGCCAATCTTGGTGGACTCCTGAGTTGTGAAATCCTAGAAATAGATTACGAAAAGCCAGAAAATGCTTTATTATTTCGCGACATGGAAGAGCTCTACTCCAGCCGGAAGAACACAGTATTCCATGAGTACGTATTGCGCAATGAGGCGAACGCAAAACGGGATCCATCGACTTTCTGGACTTTTGTGAAGAAGCTTAGACGTAATGGCGGTACTGCGCACGACGTTTTCTTGAAAGATGTTCACGCGGACTCTGCGTAGCTGCTACTGAACTTTCTGCTACGCCGGACGAACATCGGAATTGACTGCCCATCATAGCACATTACAACATATATCTGCCACACTTGAGTGTGTCCACCGAGGATGTGAAACAAGCACTTTCGTCCGTGGATTCCTCAAATGGTCCTGGCCCAGACAGTCGACTATCAGTGGCAGATCTGCCACCATCGTTGATTAAACAATTTGCTACATCCCTCGCTACACCCGTGTCAATCATCTTCAATCGTTCACTAGATTGTGGAATTTTTCCAACAATGTGGAACGTCGCATCACTCCAATACACAAGAATGGAAACATTCAGGACATTGTGAACTATCGCGGAATTTTAATTCTAAACTGTCTCCCCAACTGTTTCTGAAAAGATGGTCTACTACGATGTTGCGTATCACGCAGTATACCCAATAATTCTCGAACGCCTACACGGTTTTATGAGAAAACGGTCCACAACCACGAATTTGATGGTATTCGTCAACTCGCTGATCAAGAACATTGGAAAAAGAAGACAAGTTGATGCGATATACATCGGTTTCAGCAAGGCGTTCGACAAAGTTACGCACGCAGTGGGAACAGAAAAAATGAGGTATCAATGGTATTAATTCGGCTTATTTCGAGATGCCATCCAGTGTGCCACAAGGTTGTTATCTAGGACCCTTGATATTTGTACTTTTTGTTAACGAGCTGTGTAGCTGTTTGAGCTGTTCTAAACTCATGTTCGCAGACGACTTAAAGATATTCCGTGAAATTAAGACCGCACTTGTCGGGTGCGCTCTCCAAGGCGATATTAACTCTCTCTCACGATGGTGTACTCTCAATGGCATGCAAATTAACGTCCTAACAAAATGTTGCGTCATATCCTTTAGCCGTCTACGTGAGCCCCTGCGAAACGATTCACTATCGGGCAAAACCATGTACGTCGAGTACAGGCTTTTCAGGATTTGGGCGTTACTATTGGCTATAAAGACAGGTTCAATGAGCACATCTCTACGATAACAGCAAAGGCTTTCGCAATTCTAGGTTTCGCAAAAAGAAACACTAAAACACGGCGGGATATATACACAGTTGTTGTATAGGCACCATACCATGGAGGCTATCCACAAAAAAAACCTGAAATGCGCTCTGCGTTTTCTGCCCTGGAACGATCCCATAAACCTGTCAGACTTTGAAGAAAGATGCAAACTCAAATGAATCTTTTAAAAAAGATTTCGATGCCGATTTAGTACATTTACGATTACAAACTAGACTAGAGTGCGAAACGCATCCTCGTCTTTGTGCATTCCGTCGCCGCTAGATTGTAACTAAAATTTTCGCTAATTGTTAATACTGATATCACAACAGACTACCTGCTGGCAGCTTTCACTTCTTCCCAGAGAACTTGTGACAATCTCTGCGAGAATTGCTACTTAACCACTGTGTAAAATAGTTAAATTTCGTGAGAAGAAATTTATTATTTTATCAAAAATACAAAGAAATTATCTGCGGTTAGATTGTCTCGATTATTGTTAGCTATTTGAAAAGAAGAATAGAACACGCTAAATACGTGTCACCAAAGGAGCTCAAAAATCAATTTGTATAGTGACGAAAATAATTTTTTCCAGTAAAAATAAATATTGTTACATATATTCTTAAATCAACCCTTTTTAACCCCAGTTTTGGAAAATTTAAGAAACCTTCCTAAACAATAAGGTCAGTGCAAAATATTTTTAAAGTTTTTGTCACCCCCCCCCCCCCTCCCCCTTTGAAAATGGCTTGAAAAATGGGGGGGGGGGAATAATTTGTGGAATATAAGTTAAATATTTATTATAAAATCAATTGTCTGTGGGCTTTGCCTAAAGAACACAAAAAATGAGTATATGGATTGTACGGAACGCTTCTAACAGGCAAAGAAATTCAAACAACTGAATTTCTTAAAATCAACAAAAAAAAATCTTTCGATTTTGTGTCTCTATTTGTAGATTTTTGCATGAAAACATTGTTGTACGTTATTGTGTACATACAAAAAGTAAGAATATATTTGGTTTTCATGTTTGAACTTTAAGTAAAAATGCTTGAAACGCATTTTTTTTTGGTCGATTAACAAAATCTGCTTTTTTCTTTCGCCCCCTCCCTACACCGGAAGGACAAAAACTTTATAAAATATTTGTAATGACCTAACCAACAAAAAATTATTACAAACACGTATCTCCCTAAGAGTGTTGTTATCTAATAAAAATGCTTGTTAATAACTTGAATATAAAAACGTAGCGCATGTATTTGTTTGCAACTTTATCATTTCGACTTATTCGCCGCATTCAAATCGTAGCACATTTATGTAGCTTTTTATAGCAGCAATCAGATCCCGCTGTAAATTATGATTCAAATATACTATAATAATTTCATTACACTAACTTTTATAGCACAATATCTTCGGCGAAAAATGAATTATTATACCATACAGTTGGCAGAAGCAAACGAGCTTTCAAAGCTTTCGATTGTGCTTTATAGCGATGCTTGCGCTTAAAGCGCCTGTGCAGTAGTCACGAATGAACACGCATCACATCAGCTGATTTTATTTTTGTGATAAACCTTTGCAACAAAGGTTAGGTTGAATTTCGTAAAATATAATAGGCAAAAGTCAACTTATTTCATCATCGTTAATTAGATGGTTTACATCGATTACACAATTATATTTGCAACATTGTACTACACTGTAACACATCTATTTCAAAACGAAATTTTAATGCTAAATGTTGTAATGTTACTGCTCTGCTTTGTTGCAGAGCGGTAGTTTTAGTCATGAAATACCAACACAAATGCACTGGAAAAACTCGGTGACCATCAACATCGTTTCGCAACATAAACCACCGACAGTCGTTGTCCCTGAAGAATCCCCCGTCAAATAGCCACCGGAACTTGGCAAAACGGTTTTCAACTTGTTTTTTGTTGTTGCTGTTCGCATAATGCTGCGAGCGCATCGCACAATACACGTAACCACGTAAAATTCGCATAACAACAATGCCATCCTTTCGCAACAACCTCCCACCACCCGGCTAGCATAAAGTATTGATGTATTGGCGGCACCATAGTACCACGTGTACTTACCGATTTTATTATTACAATACAATACACACGCAAACAAGTAGAGCGCACTTTTGCCGAGACGCAAAAACAACGCAATCAAATAATGTGTCAATGCAAACACAAACACAAACACACACGTCACGCTATCACGACGCGTCTTGGTTGTTTTTCCTCTTCAGAAGAGACCCGGTAGGAAGAAAGAAAAATTATTCGCGAATATCACACGCACACTCTATTGGCAAATCAGTGTGTATGCAAATCGAAGCACGTGAGACTAGAGTTCTGTAAAGCAAAAAAGCTCGCGCGAAGTTGACGATCGCTCTCAGGCTGGCTGCCTGGCCTGACTTGACTGACTGGTTGGTAGGTGAAGAAAAACCATGCAGCTCGCAGCCGCAGCAGCGCGAGCGCAGCCGTGGTGTCGTATCGAGTAGTCGGGTCCGAACGCAGTTGGTTGTGTGAGTACGATACTAGCTCTATACGCTGCTGCCTATGCCGATTGGCTTTCTCTTTCGCGATGGCTTTAAAAAAAATATTGTTGCTCTGAAGGAGGCGGCTGTTGTTGGATGATCTGAACGGTACGGTAGCGGGTACGCTGTGGGAGCTGCCGGTGGGTGGCATACACTGTTTTGGCGTCACTCCGCGTTAAAAAGACAGTTACAGTGTATTAGAATAGGACGATGTTTATGATTGTTGAGTGAAAATGTCAAGTCATGTAAAAATAACATTTTGGTTGCTTGTGCTCCATTATATTATCAAACACTAATAAATAAGAAAAAGTTCGCATTAAATTTTACTACAACGAAACAATGTAGGTAGGGTAGTTAATCCAATAGTTGTGGTAGTACCAGTAGTTGCGCTACTATTCATTATTAATGCATATTTTCGTCACCGTAGCATTTTAGATAAAACAGTAACATTCATTATATGAAACAGGTTTTTAGAAGTATTGCTAGTTAGACTACACCATTTAAAATTAAAGCATTATTTGCTAAAATACCAATTTTCCAAAATCTAACGCGCAGTTGGAGCGCACAACTATAGGCGCTCATCTATAGTTTTGCTACGATGTTTTTTCACTTAGCAACCTAGCAATGTATATGGAATAACACAATTAAAGGAACATCAAACTTAATGAAGGAAACATTAGCGCAACTGTTGGTACAATATAATTGAATCGGAAAATTCATTTTTTCTTTATAAAGCTTCTTGTACAACGAAAGCAATTGTCTTGCCTTGTGACGAATACCTTGTATTTGATAAATTTATATCCCACAAGCATTAATTGAAGCATATACCTCAATAAACAAGCAAAAAGAAGTTATATTGTGCTTAGTGGCGCAACTAATGGATCATCTACCCTACACACAAACCTGCTTAAAAATTTCGCGACGTAAAACATATATTTGCTTTGCAGCAACATAGTTTTTACCATGGCAACGGTTAGTGTTGTACAGAACCTTTCTGTTTTTGCAACTCTCGTTTATTGCAGTAGGGTAGATGCTCCAGTAATGGAGGGATTATGTCGGGGGATAGTGTGTAAAGACAATTTGAACGCTCAATTTATCAGTTTCCAATTGAACTACATGATAATATGGTGCACCATAATGTTGGCTTTAAATGCATACCAAAATTATACTATTCTGCTGGATGATACATCTAAAATATTGCTTTTCCTGACAATAGTATGTGCTCCTAAAGTAGTGGTAATGTTCCTTTAATAGTGGAAAAGATGCATTTAATAGTGGAATGTTCTTTACCGCCTTAGTAACGCTTGCAGTGAGCATGGCAGCTGGTGGATAACAGCGTAGGCTTTGACCAAACTCGTGACTTTAGTCATGACCTTGAAATGCGGTCAGGCATATATAAATATTTATTTTGAAACGATGATTCTACAATTGATGAAGGGACGGTAAGGGAAAGTAATGAAGAAGGATTTTTTCGGGAATGAAGGGGAAGGGTGGAGAGGAAGGGGGGGGGGGGGTAATAGGTAGCTATGGTTAACAAGTTGTCGCTGTGACTCCTATCTTTTGTCCAATGCACCTTCCAGCATTGGACAAAAGATAGGAGTCACAGCGACAACTTGTTAACCATAGCTACCTATTACCCCCCCCCCCTTCCTCTCCACCCTTCCCCTTCATTCCCGAAAAAATCCTTCTTCATTACTTTCCCTTACCGTCCCTTCATCAATTGTAGAATCATCGTTTCAAAAGCGTAGGCTTGTTAAAATGCTATGGATTGTTACGAATTTCTTAAGAAATTGTACTTTATTGGTCTGCTGAAAAGGAATTTGTAATTTTAGTATGAACATCTTGAATTTTAACTGTGTATCTTAGATAAAACTTTTAACAAATATATATTTAACAATAGAAAACTGGTACTACCGCAACTACTGGAGCATCTACCCTAATCGGTTTAGTTATTTTAGGTTTTTGTGTTTTATCAGAGGTTCGAATTAATTTGTAGTAGCTAAAGGATGGTGCTTTGGCGATAAAAGTTAGGTTCAGTGCAACACTAAACAACACAGGAGACCCCTACAGATGTTAATTGATGAACTTGAGTGGTAAACCAGACCAACAGTTCGACGATAATTACGAGACAATTTTGCTTCACGATAGTGACAGGCACGTTAAAATAATCTCCATCTTGGCTTCTTCTATACTCATTCGCTTAATCTCACTCTGCAGTGTTTTACTGCAAAGCTAGAGAAATCAGAATAACGAAACTAAACGAGTACAAACTCTTCCTATCTGATCTGATTACTTAAGTTTTAATTAGGCCATTTCAAATATTTTATAAAGTTTCTGTACTGAAAATTGCTCTTAAACCTTCTGCTTCATAAAATTTAGTATTGTTTCTGAAGCAAAAGGCATTGAAATAAGTGCTTCTCTAGGTGTATTTCTTCTGAAAAAGTGTGAAAAAGTTGATTGCTTTTATCTACCACTTTGCAGCTCTAGTATTGTAGTATTGCAGCTCTAGTCTAGTTCTGTGGTGTGAAATCGCTTCTAGTTTCGTTGCAATTTAATTTCAAACGTATCATTTTAGGTGTTAAAGTAGTAGCTGAAAACTGCACGAATTCTGCACTTCACGCATAGCACTCTAGATCACCGCGAGCGACGGTCACGGTCTAACACGTATGAAAAACAACAACAGCAACAACAATATTTTTCATAAATTGAGAGTTTGGCTACACTTTTGCTTGTATTCCTGCGAAATTCAAGCTGCTTAAATTTATCCGCTGGCAGCAGCTCTTGAACCTATAATGGGGAGAGAATGCATTTTTACTTGGAGCATCTTTCTCTCATGTATTTTGTTTTCCAATTAGGCCATTACAAATATTTTAAAAAGTTTTTGTCCCTCCGGTGTTGGGCTACTGTAGGGGGGGGGGGGGTGCTAAAAAAAAACAAAGAGAATTTTTTAATCGAGAAAACAAAATTTGTATTTTAGGCATTTTTATTTTAAGTTTAAACGTGAAAGCCAAATCTATTCTTGAGATCGAAGTAAGCTACGGCCGTAAACGGATGTAAAAATTTTTTCGCGTCCACATTTTTGACATATTCTTCTATTAAAAACGATTGAAAATTAGTGATCAAAACCTAAACTAATCGTGGACATGAATACGAATTATGTATAGTTTTGAGATTGAAATTATGAAGAACGGTTTTAGTGCTGAAATATTCGGTTCCATTCACGAAAATAATACTTGCTCACAAACGAAAAACATCTCCATGATGGGAATGACGATGGTGACCAAGTTCGTGCCCGTTTGATTGGCAAAACGAAGCCTAAGGATTTCGGAAACTTGTGCTAGTTGCATCAGTGTTCGGTTTTTGTGGGTACAAAGATGAAATTATCAATAAAATGTTGAATTTAAGATGGACCTGCCTTCTAACCAGTCATTCTGGGGTTAGAATATACAGAAATATAATATGTCGTGCTGTGTGTGAGATTCCTAGTCATGTGTCGAAGGGTAGCAAGGAAGAAGTCTGCATGTTTTTCATTACCGTCGGAAAAAGGCAATTCTGGATTGTAAAGAGTTCAAAAATTAGACGCTTTTGGAAGAGCCAAAGCATGTACTATTTGCTATATTGTTTCGTTGCTCATTGGAACAGAAGAAAACACATAGAAAATGCCGGTGAGATTGTTCTTTATTTTATCATTATACCCATTCACACCTGGGCGATTTGAAATTATTGTAGAATTAATTTCTTTTACATTTATCTGGTTTTTAATTTTATTATATTCGTATATTACTTAATGTTATAAATTTTAGTAACTTGAAATAAGAATTGGTTTGTTTGCTTGCTCGTTTGTTTTGTCTCTTTTCAGAGAGCGAACTAAGGCGCTATAACCTTGGCCTATCGCAGCCTGGCTTTTGGTCGAAATGCCATAAGTTCATCCCCGAGGGTCCGGAGTATTATTTAATCTTTACTAGTTGAATACTCCCAACGAGCATTAAAACTAAACAATAACAATTGAACAGAAACGGTTGGTACGAGACGTCCCCGTTTCTTCCTCCCCTGTTGATTCAGAAATGTATTTATGTATGAATAAATTATTCACACAAGATTCATTTCACAGAATCGTCTTTGCGGCAATACCTCACAGTTGGCCTGGCCGATTTGATTTTTGTGATATATCTGGGATATTTTACAAATGTCAATACTGACAAGAAAATCGTTTGAAATATTTCTATGTTAAGAAATAATTTAAATTATTTCCAGGAATCCTCTATTGTGGCTGTGACAGTATTAATGAGTAATGAGAGTAAAATGAGAAAGCCAAATCTATTCTTGCTTTTAATATATACGTTATTAATTTCCCTGCAAAAATCTACCAAAAAAAGACAAAAACGAAAGAAAATTTTTTTGGCCGATTTTCGGAAATTCCGCTGTTTGAATTTCCATTTCTATTTCATGCTAGAAGCGTTAACTCAACTCATATACTCATTTTTCAAGCTTTTCAGGCTGTAGAGCCCACAGACATTGATTTTATAAAAAAAATTTAACTCGTAGCCTACAAATTATTTTTTTGCCCCCCGATTTTTCAAGCCAATTTCCAGGGCAGGGGGGGTGACAAAAACTTTTAATATGATTTGCAATGGCCTTATTGATGACAAATTCAACTTTACTGGCCACAACCTTCAGTCTGATGCACGTTTCCGTCATCGTCCTAATGTAACTTTTCCCTATGTCAGTGTCGCGTCGTCTACGAAGTCGTAAAGGTGCACTTAAAGCTTATATTGAAAAAATGGACTTATTTCGGATGGCGGTAAAAAAATACAAATAATAATCCAATGAAACAAATTTTCCTTAAATCCTACGTTTATTAAGCCTTCCATAAAAATGCTACGACGCCCTTCCTGCTCTTTCGTGACCTTAGCGATCAACTGCTTCTTCGTTTTGGTCACGAAATGATTAGAGTAGATCGTCCGTTTGAAATTTGCCCAAAAATCTTCAAACGGTCGCAGCTAGGGTATTGTGGGAGAATTGACGGTCTTGTAAGCCTTCTAACTGCTCAACGGTCCGTCTCGGACGCAATGCGACAGACTTGAAGGAATATCGCTTTTCTAGTTGACAGCTTGCTCAAATCTGTTTAGCTATACCAGAGAGAGCTTTCCGGTGTGAGTGACCCCACCGTCCTCGACGCAAAGTGACAGATTTGGAGGGATGTCGCCCACTCAGTAGGTTACAAAGGTTAGTCTTGGTCTTGGTACGACGTTTATCTTCAATCGGTTCATCTCCTCCAAAATCGGTTGGTATAATGGGCAGAGACCACATCCGGCCGACAGACCACATCCTCCTTCGCGTGATACTTCTTGACAAAGGCGGCAACTATCGACAGGCGGTAACTTTCGTACAGTGTATCTCGTCGTTCATCGCAAGCTCCGAAGGAAAGAACAACGAATTGGATATTCCATTCTCGCTAATCGTCAGCCACAGAAGGACCTTCTCCGGGAACTAGGCGTGGAAGATATATTCGACCTCATCGCTAAGCTTTTTGGTGGGGGGCGTAAAGTACCCGCTCCCTTGCCAATCGTCGCAGTCCAGCGTCAAGTAGGTCTCGTCATCCATTATGACCACGAAGTAGCTTTTCGGCGGAAAAAAGTTTTTCACCGACACTTTCAGCTGTTTCTTCTGGGTGATTGGTTGCCGACCTCGACTGATACTTCCAGATAGAAATGTCTGTTTTGGCCAGGTACTCTGCACCGTTTGGCCGTTTGCTCTTATCTCCCGGCCCAAGGCTCGAAACGATGAGGCCAAGTTGCACTCGGTCTTCGATATCCAACTTCGCTCCTGGATGGAGCTGGTAGTACAAACAAAGCACCGAGCGTAGTTGCTTGACTGTTCTGCCCATGCACTCATAGTTGACGTAAAGGCCAAAATGACCAAAATGTACTTTTTCAGTCCTACGCATTCTTAACTATGTAATATACATGCCCAATGCTCAAACAACATTTGTTTGTTCGAAAATATTCCAGTAAATTGAGATAGAGCTACTCTGCATAGTTGACCTAACTCCCCGTATAATTATATAGCATAGTAACCGGCTTTTCATGGGCTTTACGCCCAGCTATGAGAATAAACAGTCTGTTTATTCGCATAAACTGGTGCATGCATTTTTTGTATTCAATAACCGAGAAATGAAACACGAAATCCGTTCGGCCCCTATTTTGACTAATAATCTCTACTAAATTGGCAGATTATTTGATTGAAAAAGTATACAGTTAAGATTATATGGCCTTCAGGGATGATTCCTCTTCAGAATAAAAAAAGAGATGAGAAAAATACACACTTTACTCAGTCGCGATTAATGTTGCTCCGTTTTGTTTGAACTTTTCTCTTTTTTACTGATCGCGATTGCTCAGCAACCTGCTCATTGTTCTTCTCATTGAGGAATAAACTGAGCAACAAAGTGTTATTACACTTTTTGGCAGCCCATGATATGGCACAAAAAACTGTTTAAACTTCTCACAGCGGCAACAGTGCAAAAAATGTTGCACATAATGATGGTGGATGATAGATATGTCAACAATGTAATTCCCGTGCCGTTACCTGCTGCAGTACGAGCGATTTCGAAAGTTTCTCATTTTTCGCACAATGAGAATCTAAAGTTTGTTTATATTTCTCTTTATTTTTGGTCTGTTTCTCATTGCGTGGATGTATTTCTCATTTGTGGCACCAGTTCTGCTCATTGTGTTGAATGAAAAAAGTTGCACTTTTTGCACAATCAGTGAGGAAATGGCAAGCCTGGTTGTCAGTTTAAATACCAACATATACTCGTAGGGAAGCATAACAGAGATATACCCATTTATTCTTGGGGGGGGGCACATTATACACAATTCCCCTAAACTGCAAACTGACTGGAAGCATTAGATGATGATTTTTTTCGTTTCTCTTTTGTCTCAAAATCGGCTGCTCATAGGAATAGTTTGTCACACGGAGTCGGTCCGACGTAAGCAAAATGATCGTTTGTATTGGACGGAGTCCGACCGACTTCTTCCATGCACACGTAGTGGTTGTTTTTTTGTAGTGAGTACAGTAATCCCCCCAATAAGGACGCTAATAGGGACCACGTTAATCGAAACCGTGTTAATGGAGTGTACGTAGCATATGGGAATTGACTTAATTGGTTCCAACATGGAATAACTCTTGATCTTGACCGTATAGAACGTTGTCTTCGACAAAGTTGTTCAGCAGATCGAGGGCTTTTCGTTGGATTTTGGTATTTCGGAATTGCCTCACTACGTGGCGCTAGCGTATATGTAATATGTTTGTATAGGCTGTATCTTGCGCTGCTGACTATCTAGAAAGTTGTGGTCTTCGGGAAGGTTGCTCAATTTACTACTACCTTCAAGATGGCATGAAAAATAGCGCAGAACCGATTCACTAGGTGCGGGTAGTGAATATGTAATATACTGTAATATACGTTGAGTCAATTCTGCATTATTTTCCATACCATCTTGTTCTGCGCAACCTTCCCGAAGACCACAACTTTCTAGATAGTCAGCAGCGCAAGGTAGAGCCTGTATAAGAGTATTACATGTTCGCTAGCGCCACGCAGTGAGACAATTCCACAATAATATAATCCAATGAAAACCAGTTGATGTACTGAACAACTCTGTCGAAGACACGAACCTTCTGTACGGTCAAGATCACGAGTTATTCCACGTTGGAACCAATTAAATCAGTTCCCATATGCTACGTAGACACCAATAAGGACGTTCGACCGCGTTAATGGAATCACTCGAGACCGTCCTTATTGGAAACGTTCTTATTCGAAACCGCGTTATTCTGGGGAGCGCTGTAATTCCCGCTGAAACGGGGCCACTACTGACACGAGGTCTTCAAATATTGGAACTTTTGCGCTTAATTGGTTGAAGATTATAAAAAAATGAAAATAAACACTTTTGATACCTCGAAATACTGGACCCCTCGTTCGCCAAGGGGCCTAAAAATTTGAGTTTTGAGCAAAACTTGAGATCTATATCATGTGATATTTCATAAACTTTCCATGAAGCAACTAACAAATGGTCCGATTCTGTAAAGAAGAACAGGGCTTTCAAATGGAGTAAAAAAATTTTTGGTGGCCATCTTGGATTTGGTCGCCATATTGGATTTTATCAAATCACCATTTTCGTCATGATTCCCCTTATCGATTTTAATTTCAAGACTACCATCGGTAGGGCTAGGGCTAGGGCTAGGGCTAGGGCTAGGGCTAGGGCTAGGGCTAGGGCTAGGGCTAGGGCTAGGGCTAGGGCTAGGGCTAGGGCTAGGGCTAGGGCTAGGGCTAGGGCTAGGGCTAGGGCTAGGGCTAGGGCTAGGGCTAGGGCTAGGGCTAGGGCTAGGGCTAGGGCTAGGGCTAGGGCTAGGGCTAGGGCTAGGGCTAGGGCTAGGGCTAGGGCTAGGGCTAGGGCTAGGGCTAGGGCTAGGGCTAGGGCTAGGGCTAGGGCTAGGGCTAGGGCTAGGGCTAGGGCTAGGGCTAGGGCTAGGGCTAGGGCTAGGGCTAGGGCTAGGGCTAGGGCTAGGGCTAGGGCTAGGGCTAGGGCTAGGGCTAGGGCTAGGGCTAGGGCTAGGGCTAGGGCTAGGGCTAGGGCTAGGGCTAGGGCTAGGGCTAGGGCTAGGGCTAGGGCTAGGGCTAGGGCTAGGGCTAGGGCTAGGGCTAGGGCTAGGGCTAGGGCTAGGGCTAGGGCTAGGGCTAGGGCTAGGGCTAGGGCTAGGGCTAGGGCTAGGGCTAGGGCTAGGGCTAGGGCTAGGGCTAGGGCTAGGGCTAGGGCTAGGGCTAGGGCTAGGGCTAGGGCTAGGGCTAGGGCTAGGGCTAGGGCTAGGGCTAGGGCTAGGGCTAGGGCTAGGGCTAGGGCTAGGGCTAGGGCTAGGGCTAGGGCTAGGGCTAGGGCTAGGGCTAGGGCTAGGGCTAGGGCTAGGGCTAGGGCTAGGGCTAGGGCTAGGGCTAGGGCTAGGGCTAGGGCTAGGGCTAGGGCTAGGGCTAGGGCTAGGGCTAGGGCTAGGGCTAGGGCTAGGGCTAGGGCTAGGGCTGGGGCTAGAGCTAGGGCTAGGGCTAGGGCTAAGGTTAGGGCTAAGGCAGGGGCTACTGGAATGGAAATTAAAACTAAAATTTTATTTGAACTTGGACGTTCTATTTCTATTTTGTTCTATTTACGCAAAAATACCGAGTTATTAAATTATTAACTGAACATTTGGGGATTATTTCCACTGGCTTGCCCAGCCCTAAAGAGAAGATGGGGCCTTTCAAAAGCAAGTTTTGGACAGAAAATTTCCAAGTAATCGTAGGGTAGCGGATCTTTTCTACGTAGTTAAATTATTTATCGTAAAAATTCCGGTCGATTAACTTAACAACTCCATAGTGCAGTGTCTTACTCCAATCTGGACCCACCCGTGTCATTTAAATTGGATTTGAAGTCAAACTTAAAATTTAACTTTAGATTAAACGTTAGATTAGTATTTGGCTTTGAATTCGAACTTGACGTTTTGCTCAAATTTGGTTCAAAATTAAACTAAAAATCGGATTTCAAACTGAACCTGAATTGGAAGTTGCAATTGAACCTTGCCGACTCCCGATCTCCAAGAGATCCGGCGAGAAATCCGTTAGCTGAAGAATAATAGAGCCGCCGGGAAGGACCGACTCCCGGCAGAGCTCTACAAAAATGGCCAAGAACCACTAACAGCGGCACTTCATTGGATAATTCCTAGGATTTGGGAGGAGAAAAAAGTACCGGAGGAGTGGATGGAAGGTGTATAGTCTGTTCCATCCATAAAAAGGGCGACCGGCTAGATTGCTGTAATTACCGCGGCATTACGTTGGCCAACGCCGCCTACAAGGTACTCTCCCAGATTTTGTTGCGTCGTCTATCCCCAATAGCAAGAGAATTCGTAAGGCAGTATCAGGTGGGCTTTATGGGGGCTCGTGCTACTACGGATCAAATTTTTACTCTCCGACAAATCCTCTAGAAAAGTTCCCACGCATCATATTTTCGTGGATTTCTGGGCAACATACGATACAGTTGAACGAGAACAGCTATGGCGGATAATGCACGAGTACGGTTTTCCGGACAAACTGACGCGGCTGATCAAAGATACTCTGGAGCGAGTGATGTGCTACGGGCGCGTTTCGGGGACACTCTCGAGTCCTTTCGTATCGCGCAGAAGGTTGCGGCAAGGGGTTGGGCTGTCCTGTATGCTGTTCAATATCGCGTGATCCGGCGAGCGGGCATCGAAACGAGAGGACCGATCTTCAGCAAGAGTAGCCAACTCTTAGCCTTCGCAGACGACCTTGACATCATTACTAGAAACCTTGGGACGGTGGAGGCAATCTATGCCAGATTAAAATCGGAGGCTAGGAGGATAGGGTTACAAATCAATGCGTCGAAAACCAAATATATAGTAGGAAGAGGCTACAGAGCAAGCAAAGTTTGCCTCCCACGGACAGTGACTATTGATGGTAATGAGCTGGAATTGGTTGATGAGTTCGTATATTTGGGATTTATAGTCAACGCCGACAATAATACGAGTAATGAGATCCAACGATGCATTCAAGCTGGAAATCGAACCTACTTTTCCCTCCGCAGGATACTTCGATCTGGGAGCATGCGCCGCTGCACAAAGCTGACGATGTATAAAACACTAATCATCTACGGACATGAGAAAGTAATTTTGCTTACGGAGGACATACGTGCACTAGCCGTATTTCAACGAAAGGTGTTGCGGACTATTTCTGGCGGAGTACTAGCGGAAAACGGAGAGTGGCGGCGAAGGCGTATGATTCACGAGTTACAGGTACTACTTGGAGAGATTCCCATCGTACACCTGGCGAAAGTTGGGAGACTCCGGTGGGCCGGCCACATCCCAAGGATGCCGGACGACTGTGCAGTGAAATCCGTTCTCTTCAAGAACCTTACCGGCACCAGGAATAGAGGGGCCCAACGTGCTAGATGGCTCGACAATCCAAGCTCCTATACAAACGAAATACAAATTTCCTCATAACTCGAAAACTAATCAAGAAAATGGAACCAAATTTGGCATGTGAGAGATTTTGGAGTCTTGAATTTATTTTATGATAGTTCGAGACCTCTCACCCCTGTGGTAGGGGGATATGGACTCTCATACAAATAAAACAGATGTTTTTGCGAAACTCGAAAACTAATCGAACTCGAGAAATTCGAGACTCTTCCATAAAACATTAGTCAATAGAAAGACCACAAAAACTATCTATAGTAACACTAGATCATTCAGAACGAGACGGCCGCGAGTGTTGTCGGTGACCCGCCGTCGGAAGCGCCGCCCACTGGGGGAGGCAACTCCCAGGTTTATTTGTTTTCCTAGGTCTACCTGGGTTTCCTGGAACGAGCGACAGCGAGTAAGGAGAGGATCGCGAAATGGTGCCTTTCCACAAAAAGTTTTCCGTGAAATAGTACATTCCACTTAAGGTTTTTCGCAAAATGAAATGATTGTACAACATTTCGCCGAATATTACTACCCGCTTTCTGGCTATGCAATGAGGCGACAGCATTGGCGTAGCTAGAATTCTGCAGAATTCTGCAGGCCCCCTCCAGAAATTTTCCTCATTGGAATTGGAAACCGGGAAAAAACTCAGTGTATATGTTCCCGCTGTGTAGGTATTTTCTTTTTCATGCTGTTTCAAGCGTTCGTCTCCATTCAACTACATCTTGGGCCACTCGTCGCAAATTTCCCAGTCACAGAAGTCGCAAATCACTTGCGACCTGGTCGAGCCATCTTGCACGTTGAGCCTCCCTGTTCCTGATGCTGGTGCAGATGTTAACGAGAACTGTTTTCGTCGTTTATGTTTAGAACACTCGTCCTAGATTCCGATTTCGTTGGATCACCCCTTCACGTGTGATGTTGAATAGCATGCAAAATAAGCCGTCACCTTGTACCAACTTTCGCCGCGTCTCAAAGTAACTCGAGATGCATAAGTATCTCCGAGAAGCACACGAAACATAACACTCTCTCCAATGTAGCTCTGCTCAGTTACGTCAGTTTATTCGGAAAACCGTGTTCGTGCATTATCTGCCATAGCTGGCCTCGATCGACTGTATCGTATGTTGCTTTGAAATTAATAAAGATGTGATGCGCGGACAGGTTGTACTCCCGCGGACAGGTTGTGTTTCTGATAATTGCGCGGATCCTCATCAAGCCCGCCTGGTATTTCCGTACAAAACCTTGTGCTATCGGTGTCAGCCAGAGTAACAAGATCATTATCAAAATTTTTTTGAAAGGCACCCCCTAGGCCCCCTCCAGGGAAATTTCCTAGCTACGCCAATCGCGACAGGGGAGTTGTTTTCTACCTTACTGTGAGGAAAAATTGCAAATTTGTATATTAAACTACCCATTCCTGGTAACTAATAAGCATTAACATAAGCAGCAAATCAGCGTATCTGGCGTTTTATACTGCACGTTGTTGTATCGAGCAGATGCACCATTTTTTCCGTTCTGAGCAACTGTTACCAAATGGATGGTTGACTACAGACGTATCGAACGTTGTTGAGTATAATACTATAAAGTTTTACTATGCAGTATATCAGGTTATAGTGGGAAACTGTCCTAGATTACCTTTAGTAGGAACTAAAGGAGAACGTTATCCTGAATGGTTCGACTCGGATTTAATTAAAATGATACGCGAGAAAAAATCAATGCACAACCGATTAACAAAGGATCCAAACCCAAATCTCAAGAGGGAATACAATAGTTTACATAACATGTTTAAAGCTAGGCACCGTGCGCTTCGTCTTAAGCATCTTAACAATGTGCAAGTGAATTTGAAAAGTAATCCTAAAAAGTTTTGGAGCTACGTTAATCAGAAAAGAAATGATAAGGGGACGCCTGTTAATGTTACTTATCAAGGGAAAAAGTCGAGCGATAGTCAGCAAAGCGACGGATCTTTTCGCTACTTATTTTAAAAATGTTTACCGAAACGAGAACTTAGACCACTTCGAACATCTACCAATTCTTCCAAACAATTTCGAACTATCAGAATTGTCACTGGGAGAAATCAGTAACAAAATCGATAAACTTGACGCACAGAAAGGTTCGGGCCCTGACGGAATTCCGAATAAACTACTGAAAATTTGGAAATCAGGATTAATATACCCCCTGCATATTTTATTCAATAAATCCCTGCACCACGGATATTTCCCCGGCTGTTGTAAAATTTCGCATATTGTTCCTATTCACAAAAAGGGCAGTAAATTGAACATAGAAAACTATCGCGGAATAGCCATTTTATCAGCCATTCCAAAATTATTTGAATCCCTCGTCTACGACCGCCTTTATCTATGGTTGGAATCAAAGATTAAAGATCATCAACACGGTTTCTTAAAGAAAAGATCAATTGTGACTAACCTCGCAGAATTTGTGTCAAGAACCAAGATCTGGATGGCAAATGGTTATCAAGTCGATACGATATATATCGACATGTCGAAGGCTTTTGACGTTGTCAGTATCAAAGTTTTGCTCGCTTGTTTGAACAAAAGTGGAATCTCTGGAAATATGTTGAACTGGATTTATACATACCTGTCAAATAGGAAACAATTCGTAAAGCTTAATAAGTCTTGCTCAGAAACCTTCGATGTAAATTCTGGAGTTCCACAAGGGAGCCATCTTGGGCCCTTGTTCTTTATTGTTTTAATGAACGATTTACCTGAATACATCAATGATGCGTTCTTATTAGTGTACGCTGATGACGTGAAAATGTTCTACCCGGTGAAAAACAATATTGACTGCTGCAAGCTGCAGGCTGATTTGGACAACTTCAAGACATTTTGCGACAGATGTGGTTTGATGGTCAACAATGTAATGTAGCGAAATGTAGCGTTTTGACTTTTTCACACAAGCTATCTAATGTCATACATCACTACCGCATAGGAGATTTTGACTTACAACGATCGGACACAGTACGCGACCTGGGAGTGATTATGGACAAGAAACTATCTTTTAACGCACATATCGATGGAGTGATTTCGAAAGCCTTCTCGATGTTCGGTTTAGTAAAACGTTTTGCAAAAGATTTTGACGATCCGTATACAATTGTGACACTGTACACAGCTCTGATACGATCAAGTGTGGAATTCGCAGGAATTGTCTGGACACCTCAGTATAATATCCATAAACAGCGGTTGGAACGTGTTCAAAAGAAATTTGTTAAGTTCGCACTTCGGAACTTGGGTTGGCGTGATGGTTTAGCACCATATTTAGATCTCTGTAGATTAATAAATCTAAACTCGCTGGATTATAGACGAAAAATGAACGATGTTCTGTTCCTGAAGGACCTCTTAACGGACCGGTTCTACTCGCCATACCTTCTGAGTCAGGTAACGTTTAACGAAGGAAATAGAAATTTGAGGAGAGTTCGCCAATTCCAGTTACCCACGAGAAATACGAACTACAGCATGAACGAACCAGTTCGCCGCATGATGTCCATGGCAAACGATGTACTAAACGTTGTTTCAATTTTAGAATGTAGACAATCAATTAAAAATAAGTTAAGAGTGCATTTTATGCAATTTATGTTATACGTTTGTATTTTAGTGATTTGTTTAAATATCCTATGGATGATGGCAAGACCCATATCCGGATTCCTAATAAAGACTAATAAATAAAGTAGCTGTATATTTTGCCAAAAGAGCATTTAAGTAGCATTTAAGGCGACTTAAATGCTTATTGGCCTACATTTGAATAGCATTGGTGATGCTTATTGGTTACCTGGGATGCTTTCATAGTTACGTAACTGCCAAAATGAATCATCTAAGGTTGAACTCCTCAGAAACTTGCAAAACTAGAGATTGTGACAAAGATCATCCGAGATTCATGATTTATGTACAACATAGGTTATTTTGTGGCAATACGAAGTTTGTCGGGTCAGCTAGTAGCAGATGAAAATAAACTCTCTTTCGATTTATCTACATATTATAAACCCTCCCGATAAGTTTTTTATGTGAAGAATGCTACTGATTCAGTCAAGTGAACCAACAGAACAGCTTACAGCAAGCAAAACCAGTGCGCATCTATAACCTATTGCAAATCCTACCTTTATGCGGCACAGTAAGCCGTGGATTCTGCGAAGCGTCGCGACGCATCCGTGCTACGTGACTTTACTTCTCAGTCAGTCAGTGTTGGCTGCATGTTTGCTTGTGTGTGTATGAGTGAGTGTGCGCGAAAATGACCGGTTGATTTTGGTTGATGATATCACGACGCGACACGTCGTGAGGTGAGACGAGCATAAAATCACCGGTTGATTTCCCCTTCCGAACCAATCACAACACACACCGTTGTTGTTGGCTGGCTGTGGCTGACTGACTCTGTTTTGCTGCTACCGATGCCGACCGACGGCGAGCATGTGTTTGTAGCGTCGCCGTCGGTCGGTGCGCATTGCATTATAGTTTCGTTTCCATCACATCACATTACTACAAGCTTTATTACAGCTGTGTAGGATATGCAAAACGTTGGGCTGAGCTAGGTTGGGTTGGGTTGGATTGGGTTGGGGATGGAAGCTCATAGCACACAGTCATAGCGAGATCGCCGCCGCGAATTCTACCGTTTGCAAACCAAACCACTGACTTGACTGGCTGACTGACTGACTGACTGACTGGCTGAGGCTGAGACCTGATGCAAAGCAGGATTGAAACCGAGCGCTGAGTGTTGGAAGATCTGCTCTGCAAAGTGGACGTGTTGTAGACGGTAGTTCAGTTACTGTAGAGTTAGCGCACAATTTCAGACCAAGCAGTAATAAATCAGTTGCTTTCGGTTATTCTGGTGTGAAAAACAAGTCGGATGATAGTTTTTGATTGACTGATTACTGTCTTAAGTGTCAGCAGATTTTTTTGTACAGTGCAAAAACGAGCAAAATTAAGTGTAGAATTAATTCGGTCAAGTTAAATCCGGAGACTGCGGTTTTTGATTCGTTTTGCGAGGACACTAGTATGTAAATTATTATTTTTAAAAATCGGCAGTGTAAAACGGCGGTGCATCGTTTACGCTTTCATCAAGTGAAGGCATATAATAGTGTGCGCGTGTGTAAATAAAAGTGGAATTCAAGTGATTCTCACCTAAAAATAGTAAGTACGAACGGTGTTTCATTTTTCTATTAAACGGCTTAATCCCCTTGTCGTTTGACAAATTCATTTGTTCCGGAAAATGTTCGTTGGAAAATTCTCTTCATAGAAAATTGTCAGTTCCTGTCTCGCTTTCTCAACCCACACTTTTATTCGTGTGCCAGCCTGCAGTCGCTGATACCAGAGTAAAGTAAAGCATCATATCTGGTTGCTATATTGCTCTGGCCTGCAGAGAAAACGAAAGAAAAGTGCAACGCGATGGAACCGACGACAAGCGTCGACTTGTTTGCAAGTGTGAGTGAGTATGTGTGTGTGTTTGTGCGCGCTAGCAAGTGCTGAGTAAAGTTTACGTGACGTTCGCACAGTGTTCACTGGCGACTTGAGACCGAAGATGATTACAAGTTACCGTTATTTGATAAACATGCCATAAAACACGAACATTCATTCAGCAAAGTCACGCACTGCTTTAAGATGACGAATTGCCAATCCACGATGGGTATTAAATTGCTTCGCATTTTGCACGTTTGAGACAAAACTTTAAGGAAGAGATGCGAGAGGAAAATTTGTTTTCCTCCCCAGTGGAAAAAGCAAAAAAAAACACTAAAGCTCATCAGGTCGCACATGTGAACACTCCCAGCACACATACACTCACTCACGCCTCCTGGGGTGACCGCGTCGTCGACCGAGCTTGTTTTTGTTTTGTGCCACCGCTTTCGGTGGCCCCTTTGTGGGAGTAGTCCCGTGGGTTGTGTTTGTGATCTTGAATTGCTCGTACACTCTCACTCGCTCTGGGCTCTCAATTCCGAAAGGTTTTCAGCAACGCTCTCAGCAGAGTGCTGTTCATTGCGCAGCAACGCTATTGTTTCATTGTTGACGACGACGGACGCGCTGAAAATGTTTTCCTTCGATTAGCTTTTCCACTTAGCAATGTTGCACAAGACACCTTAACCTCGCGGAGAAGGGTTTAGCCATTAAATTCCGGTCTGCAAAGAATCACTACAGCCGGTGTACCGGTCGGTTCGGTGCTTGCTAGTGTGAGTTTCCAACCACTACAAAATTGGTTGCGACTTCTAATGATTGCCGTGTTGGTAGAAATTTTCAACCGTTGGAATCCGTTACGTCTGATACTAAAAGATATGATTTATTAAAGAGAAATCAAAATATTGAAATACAACTTTAGTTTAGCGAACAACGTTTTTGTTCCATGATTACTCGATTATCGAAAATCAATGGAGACGCCTTGTTCACGTTACTACAGTTCACACGTCTTGTTGCGCTATTGCCGTCTCCATTATTTTTACTTTCAATGGAGACGCATTATTTACTATAGCTCAGTCGTGAAAAGAGCGACTGTACGAATTCATAAGTCACAACTAAATTTACTGCTTTACTAAATTACACACTAAAGCTAGTGAGGTATTGACACATTTACATCATAGGTTTATCCTTAATAATAATTATTAAATGTAACAATTATTAGATTTCGGACGAAGCCGCTCCATTCATCAATACAGCCGCGGTAGATAAGGCGTCTCCATCACTTCATATAATACAACATTATAATGCACGTTTTTCGACAGGGTATCTGCAGGGTCCAGCTGAAGGAAAGTAATAGAGGTCAGTAGATCAAGAAAAATAAATAAACCTAGATAGAGGTGATCTTTACGGGGGGCTTCCCCCCGCAGTGGCCAGCGCTTCCGACGGCAGGTCGCTGGCAACACTCGCGGCCTGTGGCCGTCTCGCGCTGAATTATCTAATGTTACTATTGATAGTTTTTGGTGATCTTGTTATTGATTAATGTTTTATGAAAGAGTCTAAAATTTCTCGAGTTCGATTAGTTTTTGAGTTACGCAAAAATTTCTGTTTTATTTGTATGCTAGTCCTTATCCCCCTACCACAGGGGTGAGGGGTCTCAAACCATCATTAAAAAAATTCCTGCCTCCAAAACCCCCCACATGCCAAATTTGGTTCCATTTGCTTGATTACTTTTCGAGTTACGAGGAAATTTGTATTTCATTTGTATGGGAACCCCCCCCCCCCTCTTAAAAGGAAGAAGGGTCATTATTCCCCTCCTAAAGAGGGGAGGGGTCTCAATTCACCATGGAAAAAAAATTGCCTACAAAAACACCCACATGCTAAAGTTGGTTCCATTTGCTTGATTAGTTCTCGAGTTATAAGGAAATTTGTATGTCATTTGTATGGGAGCCCCCCCTCCTGAAAAGGTAAGGGGTCTCAATTCATCATAGAAAAAATTCATACAACATATGGTTCCATTATTAATTAATCAAATTAGTTCTCGAGCTGTGAGGAAATTTGTATTTCATTTGTATAGGAGCCCCCCCTCCTAAAGTTGGGAGGGGTCTCAATTCACCATAGAAAAAATTCCTGTCTCCAAAAAGACCCACATGTAAAATTTTGTTCCATTTGCTTGATTAATTCTCGAGTTATGCAGAAATTTGTGTTTCATTTGTATGGAAGCCCCCCCCCCCCTCTTGGTTGGAGGAGGGGTCTCTAACCATCATAAGAACCTTCCCTGGCCCCAAAACCCCCTATATGCAAATTTTCACGCCGATCGGTTCAGTAGTTTTCGATTCTAAAGGAAACATTCGGGCAGGCAGACAGAAATCCATTTTTATAGGCATAGATTTGTATGGGAGCCCCCCCTCTTAGTGGGGGGAGGGGTCTTTTGCCATAGAGAGAACCTTCCGTAGCCCCAAAAACCCCTACATGGAAATTTTCACGCCGATCGGTTCAGTAGTTTTCGAAAGGAACATAGGGACAGACAGACAGAAATCCTTTTTTATAGGTATAGATTAAATAAATATAATAAATCTTATTAAAAATGAGAACCGAATTCAAATGTTAGTGTATTTTTTAACTCGAATCTTGCTTTCCTAAACGACCCAGAGAAAATAATCCATTGGATTTGCGTCTGGTGAACTCGAAAGTCGAAAGCCATTTAGCCTTGGGTTATCAACGTCCTTAAGACTTGACCCTTCTTTATCGACCCTTCCTGCAATGCTAGATCTACTTTACCCATCTTGCTCCTCAATGCCAGTACTGTCTCCTATTACAGCCATCCCTGGCGAGGCTGACCAGTACCATTTAACTATAAGAGTGACTTTTTTGCACTGTCAAGACTGTGCTTTTATGAGGGTCATATAGAATTCAGCATGAAGGAAGGGTAAATTTGCACGCATAGAACAATCTATAACTCGGCACTGGAGTGTCATAGAAAAACCTATAAATGACTGGATTGCGGCATTTTTATTCAGCTTCAAGTTTTACGGTGTTATAGGGTTTATTTCTAATCCCCGTCGTAGTAAGTGGAGCCATTCTAATTTTCATCATTTGTTGGATGGATTTGATGAATACTCCAAAAGTTCTTGTGCTGATTTGACTAAAACACACTTACCTTCCTATCCGTGAACTTTGAAATCACAAAAAAGCGATTATTAAAGCATATTATAGAAATTACGCAACTGACTTTATTTCTTACATTAGTCGTACCATTTTAAAATCCGTCCATCAAAATTTTTCATCGTCTGAACTAAAAATCACAACAATGTTTATGAAGCTAACGCGCATGCATTTGTGTAGGACCGCCTGTGCCTTGCGTGAGTCATTTTCATTTATGAATGACGGAAATTAAAACGATTAGTCGACATTTTATTCTTCGTCGCACAAAAGAACGTAGGAAATTTGGCTGGTAGAACTTGTTTAATGATAAAAAGCATTTAAATAGATCTCAACTCACTTTGATTGATCGCGTATGATAGTCAACAAACTAAAATATTAGGGAATAACTAGTTTGCATTATGTGTCATAAAAATGCTGATATTTTGAATAATTTGTGTTGGATGGAACGGGAATAGGCAATTACGACGATGCAGCAACATACCCTATTATGGAAATGGATTTCTCTGGTTCTG
Source organism: Sabethes cyaneus (assembly GCF_943734655.1). Classification (NCBI taxonomy): domain Eukaryota; kingdom Metazoa; phylum Arthropoda; class Insecta; order Diptera; family Culicidae; genus Sabethes; species Sabethes cyaneus. The sequence continues at coordinate 42,921,640 of NC_071355.1, forward strand.
ATAAAATCTCGAACTATTGTCTTAATAGAACTCTTCATACCTTGCACAGTTGAAGATGCGACAGAATCAGCATGTTTATTCCACTTTAAACGCATTTCTTTAGCACTGTTTACTGTCCACCTGCTTCGCCGAAGTCGTTGTTTGACAATTGCTCAAAATTTTTCAGCGGGTCGAAACTCGACGAAATGGACATCATGACATCATTAGCCGGATACCATTCTAGCACCACTATAGAGTAGTGACAGCTAGCAAAATCAGGCCGAAATATAACGTTACCCCTATGCTTACGAATGAATGGCAAAATCCGTTTCTTCAAGCATTCTTGCATGCATAAACTTGATGTCATTGTTGAGGAAGTGATAAAAGGCTTTTTTAGCGAGTAGGGAAATCTGCTATCAGACACCTGAGAAGACAACTCAGGGAGTGGGGTTTGGTATCCCGACCCCCCTACTGGGGCGTGTGGATCCAGACCCACTAAAGCCTTACTCGAGTCCCCAGCCTCAATCCCCCCTGGCACCACCTTATCGGTATTACTTCCGAGAGGGGCTATTGTGCTTAACGCACACTCTTAGATAACTACTGGACTATGGTAGTTGGGCTGTTTGTTCGCCGTTGATCGGCTTTCCAGCGGTTTTGTAGCTCAAGTACGATCTGGGTAGCAACCGCATTGACCGCTTCCCAGACGTCCGAGCTAGAACACATCCTTTGGACTAAGTTATCCGGAGTAGTGTCCTGTCCGCTCACTGCCATCATGCTGCTTCTCACGCCCACGAAACGAGGGCATATGAAGAAAGCATGTTCTGCAGTTTCCTCAACATCCACGCATTTGGGACACGCGGGGGATTCCGCATGCCCAAACTTGTGCAGATACTGTCTAAAACAACCATGCCCTGACAGAATCAGGTCAGGTGGAAGCTGACTTCGCCATGGCGCCTATTGACCCATCCGGATAGTTCCGGAATAAGTCTATGTGTCCACCGGCCTTTTGTGGAATCAAACCATGCCCGCTGCCATGTGATCATCGAGGCCGATCTTGTGGTACTCCGTATGCCTCTAGTTCCACGTTAGTTGAAGCACTCTACGTCCTCGCTGATGATGATACCAATAGGCATCATACTCGCTAAGACGCAGATTGCGTCATGTGAAACTGTGCGATACGCACTCGCCACTCTTAAGCACATGAGACGATAGGTGCTGTCCAGCTTGGCTAGATAGCTTTTGGTACCTAACGCCGATGACCACACCGGCCCGCCATACCTGAGTATGGACTGGAGCACGTTGGCTAATAGCCTTCGCTTGCTGCCATATACCGCAGAGCTATTAGACATCATACGAGACAATGCCGAAATAGCTGTGGAAGCCTTTTTGCAGGCATAGTCGACGTGGCTCCCGAACTTGATCTTGTCGTCGACCATGACTCCCAGAAGTTTTAAGGACCGCGTTGACGAAATAGTGCAGTCCCCAACGCTGATATTTGCTTGCTGTACCGACTTGCGGTTGTTTACCACGATAACCTCCGTTTTATGATGCGCTAGCTCCAGTTTCCAGGATCGCATCCAATCTTCAACAATGCTTATAGAGTGGGCAACCGTCAACTCTACCTCTCTGATAGATTCACCATAGACTTCCAAGGTGATGTCATCCGCAAAGCCGACAATCACCACCCCTATCGGGAACTTTAGCTTCTACACCTCGTCATACATAACGTTCCACAACACCGGGCCCAGTATGGAACCTTGCGGAACCCCTGCGGTGATTGGAACGCACTTCCGACTTTCCTCCGTATTGTAGCATAGCACACGATTCTGAAAATAATTTTCCAGGATCCTGTATAGCGACACCGCCACTTTGACGTTTCGAAGCGAGTTGGCTATGAAGTCCCAGCTAGCGCTATTAAACGCATTTCTCACGTCAAGCATGACAACTGCGCAATAGCGAATACCTGTCCTCTTGCGTTGGATTGCCACCTCGGCTGTTTAAGTGACAGACAAGATGGCATCCACCGTAGATTTGCCTTTTCGGAAGCCGAATTGGTTCCTAGACAGACCGTTTGTATCCTCAGTGTACTGTACGAGTCTGTTAAGAATAACCCCTTCCAGTACCTTGCCGCCAGTATCGAGCAGACAGATCGGCCTATATGACAAGGGGACACCCGTAGGTTTTCCCGGCTTCGGCAATAGGACCAGGTTCTGTCGCTTCCATCTGTCCGGGAAGCAGGCTCCGCGGAGTTCCGCAACTTCTTCTGTCCACCAGTAAACCGGTGACCTACCATACCTAGGTCGGCTTTTCCTAGGCATGGTGGCGTCACACGCTCGCGACAGCACCTCAACCAAATGATCAGCGTTCGGATCGGGCATACCGCGATCACCGCACCCTCTCCGGATCGCTTCCACAAATACTTCGGGAACGAAGTATGATGTCTTACATCCACGGGTGGTTGGAGTGTTGGCTCTACCCGCCGCCTGCCGCCTCGTCATCTGACCAACACCATAGCGGACCGCCTGATGGTCACTGTGAGTGTAGCCATTGTCTGTCTTCCAGTCTCCTATCAGACCAGGACTGCCGAAAGTCAGGTCGATGATAGACTCCGCAACGTTCCTACTGAAGGTACTTGTGTTGCCGACGTTGACCAGATCTACGTTAAGCTTTACCAGAGCCTCAAGCAGAATCCGACCCCTATGGTTCGTGCGACGACTTCCCCACTCTACCGCCTAAGCGTTAAAGTCGCCCGCCACAACCACCGGCCTTAAACCAATCAGCACAACTGATACTCGGTCTACCATCCGCGTAAACTGCTCGATAGACCAACTCGGCGGAGCATAACAGTTGCAATAGAACACTCCATCCACTTTGGCAACCGCAAAACCCTCGCCTGCAGTTGACACAACCTCCTGAACCGGGAACCTGCTTGTCGTCCATATAGCCGCCGTTCCGGACCTATCCGAGACCCAGTTGCCGTTTCCGACAGAGACGCGATATGGGTCCGAGATTATGCCAATGTCCATTGCTGACTCAGAAACTGCTTGGTGTAACAGCTGCTGAGCAGTGCTGTAGTGGTTCAGGTTAAATTGATTTACTTGCACTATGAACGTGGCTTAGTCGGCCGGGCCCCTTGGACCTCCCGTTACGTGCTTTGTGTCCCGTTTACCGGTACAGATCAGGCACTTGAGAGGCTCCGCGCAGTCCCTCGCTTTATGGCCAGCACTGCCACATCTGCACAATTGGCTCCTATCTGGCCCCTTGCAGTTCCAGGCTTTATGTCCGTACTCGAAGCACCGGAAACCAGCTTCGGACTGCTTGAGTGTAACGGGCCGGGATGGGTTTTGGGGCAGGGAGCAGTGACAACCTTCACTTAAGCGCCAGGCAAGTAGGATCTTGCCGTGAAGGAGAGTGTTTCGTAAATAAATCCCGGTCCGGCTAGGTTACCTCAGGGCAGGTCCTTCAAACGTCTCACTAAAGCTTACAGACAAAAACTTACGAACTTAATCGGGTGGATCGTATGGCCGACTAAACAAGGGCAAACAGAATAACCATCAGCTAGTGTAGTAGCCCCTAGGCGTCCTACACTAACCTACCGGGGGCTAACTCACGAACCGATCGGGAGGGAAGAGCGCATTCGGGACTAACACTTTCTGAGCGAACAGTATTTGGCAAACATCGTTTCAATTGTTAACAGATTTTCATTGGACTCATTTTTGCTTAACTTAGTTACTCTAAGGGTTAGTTTTGTGGGGGTATCTTACTGCATGCTGCTCTCGTCGATGTTTTTCTCCTTCGGCGTACGTTCAGAGCCGGCGGCTGGCTGGTTCTAAGCGGTTTCTCAAACCGTCTGCGGGTGAATCGGATTGGCTACGGCGATGGACGCAACGTGGTGAGTTGGTCGGAAGTTGGCCTTCAGACTCCAACAACCGTCAGATGTCACACCTCGGTGGTGTATAGGGCCACGAACGGTAACAATCACGGAAGTGGTGTGTATGGCAATCGACACGGTTTGTTCCTGGGCGATCGGTAGTGTAGAGCGCCACTGGTGGTAGACGTACTTCGCACGGTTTGATTCTTGGGGAATCGGGTCCCACAATCGAGGTCGACACGTGGTGAGGTCGACAGTCTACGGTCGTGCACACTGAAGCCCTAGGGGTAGACCTCCGTTTGAAGGAGGGTGCTGTTGGTATTTTGTGTCGAACTAACCAAACTTTTCCTGCTTGTATACTTTTTTTCTTCTACCAACTGTGTCTTTACAACAATTCACTTCCTATGGCTATCCACTTTTACAAGCTTTTAGTCAACTAACTTTACTCAACTAACTTTTCTAGTAGCTTCACTTTTGAAACTTTTCTTTTCTTCTGTCTTCCGGTTTACTTTACCTTTTTGTGCGTTCGTGTTATCTCGTAGGTGGTTGTCTTACAAATGGCTCTTTTCCCAGACTTTTGTGTCTGCCAAGCACAGGACTTTCGAACGGGGCCAATGACCCAACTTCGGCTAATTTCGCCAGGTGTCATCCGGTGGGCATTAGCAGGGTTTGTTTACTGTCGCGGTATCCTAACCTTTTTTCGGGGAGAACGACAGGTAACCTTGTAACCTCGTTATATGAGCACACTCAGTGGGCATACCGACCACCCCACTTTTAACCTGGAAGCTTTCAGGGCTTCGTTTCCGTCCGCCAGCGGAAGTCGTATGGTGGCTATCTGGGTCCCGGCCTACGCAAGGGTCCGAGGACCACCTCGGTTGACACCACCACTCCACTTTGCTCTTTGAGAGCTTGTACGACCTCGCGCACTTCGGTGATCTCATCCAGGTTCTAAGCTTCTTCTTCTTCTTCTCTTCTGGTGTGAGAGCACGTACCTGCGCTCCGTCCCCGAAAACTCCTTCGCTATGGACTTGAATGCGGAACTCTTCTTGGTGGCGTCCTTCTTTAACTCGAGGATCATATCGCCCGTGCGTGAGCGGCGGATGCTCCGCACGTCCGTGCCCAGATCCCTGAGTAGGCCGTCTCCTCTCATGGCCTTCAGGACCTCCGAGTTTTTCGACCCGTCGGTTTTCAGGATAGGAGCGTCGCCCTTCTTCGCTCGCTTCTTTGCCGGTTTAGGTGGAGCTGTTTTTCTGTGGAGCCTCCTCTGCCTTTCCTCTTGGCCTTAACCTCGATCCACGGGCCACCCGTCTTGGAGCTTCCCGCTGGTTCATTGGTTAGCTCTGCCAACCCGCTAGCCTGAGGGCTTTTACCGATCAGGCGTTTTTTTTGGTACACCAGGGGTGCTATCCCCCAGGGACTGTCTCAGACGCTTGGCGGACGCCTTACCGCTGCTGGTAGCGCTTTCCGCGGCCTCCTGGGCCGCGTTGCGACACTCCGTCAACGGGTAGCCGTTCGTGACCTTCATGGTCACCTTCTTCTTCTTCTTCTCCTGCACGCGCCACGAGGTCGTTGTGCGTTTTGGTCGCTGCATTCAAGGTTCTCCGAAGCATGAGCAAGCTTTGCTTCAGGTCCTTGGAGAAATTGCCGCGACCTGACGTGAACTCGATTATTATATCGAGCTGCTGAGACGCTGCTATCACTTTAGGTACTGCGTCTCTATTCTTCTCCATCGCCCTGATTAGCGCTGGGCCGTTCATCGCTGTGTCAGGCATGGTAGGCATACCGCTGTCCTTGCCACCCACACTAGTTGCATCCTTCTCCACCCTTGGTGGAGAACGCTGGATGCCTCCTCTCGTGAACGGGGTTTCCACCGTATCTGCACTTGTTGAATCCCACGAGTTGTGGGGAAAGAAAAGTCCGCCACATCAGAGCCCCTCATGATGCGGTAAGGGCGGATTACTGTCGAGGGCGCCCTGGTACTCCACCGTTTGCGGCTGAGTATTTGTACTCCCCCCTCTCGCCATTCATTCCTCGGCACGGGTCGCATGACACCTTTGATTGGAGGTTTTATCTATTCACGTTTTACATTATAGACATGGATAACAGCTATAAAAACCATCCTTCTTTTGGGGCTTTGGACCCTCTGCTCTGGTTCCTAGTATTTATAGATTCATTCGAACCTGTTCCTACCGAGATCCGTCATTTGCAGGCGGAGAATTTACACTTAGCATTCGCATGAGTGCCTCCTTCCCTGTCCGCATACGACCCTAGTTTCGACCGGTTGTCCGATTTCCGCTAAGGAACGTATCCCGGATGGTACCACGAGGAGGTAGGGAGAGGCGTTGCTGAATAAGAGGCTGTGGACCTCCGTGGTATCTATTTTATAGCGGCATGTGTAAAATAAAAGGCGAGCTTCTGGAGCGCATTATTCAACCATTCACCATCCATATGGTTTCAAGGATCTCGGGATGGTTGTGTGCCTGTTGGTACTACGAAGACGTAGGCCGAGTTGCAGACTTACGATACTTAGTTGTAGTAACTTATTAATAACTCAAATTAGTCAGAAATCAAGATTGTGTAAGAGATTCCTGTTTCTTTTTCAATTGACGTTTTCGCCAAGCGTTACAGGCCGTAAAATCGCATTCCAGAAATCTAAGAGCTCAGTTTTTTTTTTCAATTTAAGGCAGCCATTCAATTAGCATTCGTGTAGTATTAAAAATTGACCACATAAACGACATGTCGTTTCACTTCTGACTTGTAACACTCACTGACGACGACAGCATTCTGAGCTATGCAGGGTGCTCTCCTTCCACCAATCAGCAGCCAGAGTGTAAGTGAGTAAGCCGGTAGCTGCGTTGCATACGATCCGAGCAAGAACGTGTACATATGTATGTAAATCCCGAACAACGGCCCAGAGGGATGGTCCCAGATTTAGGTTCGCTCTATCGTTCGCTGTAGAAACAAAGGATGGGTCCGGAAGCGGTGTGTAGTGGCTGAATGGAAAGTAAGATTACTTTTCTCTTAAAATTAAACATGCAATTTTGATTAGTTCGAGATTGCTTCCGAGGGAAGACTCACTGCGGATCGTACTATCTCTATGGAAGCGCGATGTGTGCATGTGTGTTTGCAGCCTTAAGCGGGAGTAGGTGTTTGACTGGGTTCGATTTTTTTTGAAAATAAATCACTATAGGTAGTGATTTATTTTGTTTGGTATTTCATTGGTTTGTTGAAATTCAAATTACATAAAAACAACCGAAAAGAGATACAACTACCTTATCGTTTAGTCTTCTATAGAACGAAACACAAACAAGCCAGCCAGTTTTTCTACAAATTGATCAACATGTTTTGATTGCGAGCTTTTAACTTGCGGAGCATGGTATGACAAACGTAGACACACATATCATCTTAAAAGCTAACTCATTACGAAGAACCTTCAAAAGGATGCTCTCAGGTGATGGTGGTTTGTGTACATGGTAGTTAAGATTTTGCTCCTTTACTGGGTAGAAAATTGCTCTGCAGATACATTCAGCTTCACGTTCTACGCCTGACAGCTCAAACAACATACCTATACCCAATCTCAATAATAATCAGTTTGCGTTGTACTGAAATTTCTAGAATCATTTAGGTACTGATTTGTTTTGATACATGTCAACTATGTGTAAAACAACTTGCTACAGACTTGCTACAAGAATTTACGGCAATCCTCCCAACGTAATGCAATGAACTTGTTTGCTCCAAGCTCATGGCTTTTTGTGTAGGCCAGCGGAAACACCATCCAAATGTCAAATTTAAACTAACAAACCTAATATTCCGATGAAATGTAGCACAGGAAGCAAAACAAAAAAAAATAACATTCAAAACTCCATGGCTACTTTGTAAAATCCAAAAATAGCACAATGAATCATTTCGGTATATTGAACTTTGCGGAAAGGCACCAACCATAAGCCAACTCGCAACTGACGCTGGAGAGCTGGAGCTGGATGGCTGGCTTCGACGGAGATGGATGGGGAGACCGAAAACTGCTACCTACAACAACAAAAGCAACCACTGATAACAGCACTCGCTCACTGGATGGGGAATACCCCACTTTGCCTACAAAAGAGTGAGCCCATGCTAATCGCAGGTATTATTATTCTATGCTGTTTTATGATAGTGGGTAGCTACCCAGTGGCAAGGGGACGGACTGGTCGCGACAGTGGGCAGTGGGTTTGCAAAGTGCAATTGGTCTTGCACGACTTGTTGCCGCTCTAGTACGAGTACGTAGGTACGTACTGCACTCTGGTTGGTAAATTGATAACATCAGTACACTGGCGTTCGAATGAGTCGGAATGGATTCCATTTGGAAACGGAAACATTTGCTTGGCTGAAAATGTTTGCCAGTTGGTGCTGCTGGTTTCACTTCTCCCGGCGCACATACACCAGCCTCACACACCGTACAGAATCACACCATCACAACAAGCTCCATGGATCTTGATTCGATTTACATTTCGTTCGGTAAGCAGCGTGCTCTTGGCGGTCGGTGGCGCGGTCAAGTAAATCGTACTTCAAGTATAAGCGTACCCTTGTAAGATATGTTGCTGAGGATATGCTGCTCTGTTAGCTCTGTTTTACCCGCTGCAAGAAACGAATTGTCAAGAAAAACGGTGAAACTAAGTGCAATTGCGTTTGAGTGCAGCGGCGGCGACGACCGACGGCGTGTTCTTTCGAGAGGGTGAGGATCCGTGGTCAACGCGGTGTGGTGTGGTGTGGCGGTGTACTCCTCGTAGCGTTGCAAAACAAGCGTAAAAATGATACCCACACATACATACCCTTAAAACGTACGAAGAGTCAGTGAAATAAATGTTAAATAGCTGGAGATGAAACATGTACCAATCGTTGTCTGGTCACAACACAGCGAATGTCCCTAAATTTAATATTTTCTTTTGTATTTTTTACGTTCCGTTTTTTTGGACGAAAATGGTACAGAAAACGACGAAAAACATACAATTTTCGAAATTCGGTAATACATGTATGTGGTTTAAGCACTAGCGTGCGCAGACCCGTGGTTGGTAAATGGTTGGATAATGCATAAAACAGACCCCATAGCGGTGCTTAGCCTCTTATCCAGCAACTCCCACCCCTACCTCCTCATGGTAGCAGCCGGAATACGAGCAACCTTAGCGGAGATCGGGTAACCAACCCCGGTGGAAACTAAGGTCGAATACCAACAGAGAAGGAGGCACAGTGTATCTCGACACTGCAAGATGGCAGCCCCATCACGAGACTCGGTAGCGTAGGCCTTGGTACGGCTACCTAATTAAAACCTAAAAGCTAAAAAGAGTCAAGAAAATCTTACTCGAAACATTCGATATGGACTAAGGCGACGAAATAAGGACATGGAATGAAAACTTGGTACCTGGAACTGCAGTTCGGTAAATTTCGTTGGCTCGATCAGTTAGAATCCCGAAAGTTTGACATCGTGGCACTGCAGGAGGGCCGGTTTTTCTCGAACATCGCCAACGTACGCTCCCTACGGGCTCCCTACGACTCGGACCATTACTTAGAAGCAGTACACGTACGCCCGAAACTATCGACGGTTTATACCTCGCGACAAAGCCGCCCTTCTCGGTTAAACATTCGGCAGTTAAACAATTCGCCAGTTGCCGAAAACCACGCGCTAGGTGCTTTTACCGTCGAAAAGGAATGGAGTATGATGCGCTCGGTCGTCAACGAGGCCGCAACCGCGGTGCTAGAAGTGGAAACCTCGAGTACACAAAATGATTGGTTTGACGGTGAATGCCAACAATCGATAGAGAGGAAAAAAGAGCTTGGAAAAATTATCTAAGCATATCCACGAAAGAGAATTTGGCCAAGTATCGACGAGAGTGGAATGAGTTGACCACTATCCTGAGGAGGAGAAAGCGCCAGAAGGAGGACAGAGAGCGTGAGGAGCTTGAACAACTATTCCAAGCTAATAACACGTGCAAGTTTTACGACAAAGTGAACCAAACTCGTAAGGGCTACACACCCAAACCTGACATGTGTACCCAAGTAACAAGTTCAATTTTAAGGTGCACAAATCTGCGATAAAACAGCCATAAAACCCTTTTAAAACTGGGGAGGCCCACACTAAAGACGGTTATCAAGAATATTTCCAAAGACCCTGTTAAGACTTGTATTTCTTATCGATATGTATTTATAGCGACTTCCAAGAGTCGGTTGAAGCTAAAAGAAAACCACCACAAATGTTGATAATTTTATGGTTATCTTCTCAAAGAACGCTTGCAAGACAACATTCCGGCTACCAGCCCATTGCAGCCTGCCGTATTTTAGTCGCTTCACCATTTCCGCATCTTTGTACAATTGGTATATTTCATGACTCATGCTCCTGCGCCACACTCCTTCGTCTAATATGCCGCCAAGAAATGATCGCAGGATCTTACGCTCGAAAACGCCAAGAGCTCGTCGGTCGCTCTCTTTCAACGTCCACGCTTCGTGGCCGTAGAGTACCACCGGGAGAATTAGGGTCTTAGAGCGCGAGTTTTGTACGGAGTTGTAGGCTACGGGACCTCAGCTGGCTACGTAATCCGTAGAAGGCCCTGTTGGTAGCCGCTATCCGCCTTTTTACTTCACGGCTCACATCGTTGCAACATGTCACTAACGTACCAAGGTAAACAAATTCGTCGACCACTTCAAAAGTATCTCCATCTATCATCACCGCAGTTCCAACACCCGAAGGGCTACCACGCTCTCTACCAGCCACCATATACTTTGTTTTCGTAGAATTTATGATAAGCCCTATCTTCGCAGCTTCCTCCTTAAGATGCGTATACGATTCTTCCACAGCTCTACGGTTAACACCGATGATATCGATGTCGTCCGATCGACGAGTCCGATGTCTCACCCGCTATCCTGACGCTTGATTTTGAACCATCAAGGGTAGCACGTATCAGCCTAATCAGTTTTGTTGGAAAACCATGCTCAAGCATAATCTGCCACAGCTTGTTTCGTTCAACTGAATCGTACGCCGCCTTGAAGTCTATAAACAAATGATGAGTCTGCAAGTTGAGTTCCCGGCATTTATCGAGGATCTGTTGCAAGGTGAACATTTGGTCCGTCGTGAAGCGTCCCTCTCGAAAACCGCACTGGTATTCGCCAACAAAGGTTTCCTGCAATGGCCTCAGTCTGAGAAACAGGATGCGAGAGAGAATTTTGTATGCAGAATTGCGGAGAATAATACCTCGATAATTGCTGCATTTGAGTCGATGGCCCTTTTTGTAAATGGGGCATATGAGACCACCTCAAAGTGGGCATAAAGACCTCTATATTCAGTTTTAAAAATACGAACAACTCTACAGAAAACCCGCACCGTCTCCGGCAAAACACAATCGAACAAAAATTTTCTAATTACATGCAAATCAACCATTGATGCATCATCACAGGCACAGTCCTTCCCCTGGTCAATTGGAAATCTTCATTGTTTTGTGGCTTCGTTGATTGTTTATATAAAATTTTCGTTTAAAAGTTCCATGTTTGTTAAATTTTCTCTAGGTTCAGATGCCCATTTTGACAGATTAGTTGTTTACGCTAGAATGTTCTTTCTTAAGAGTATGATTTCTCTTTCAAGAATATACGCTTTTAAGAGGGTTTTATGGCAGTATTGTTAAGATAAACTAATCTTGCAGAAGAATGTCATAAATTTTTGTCAAAACTATTGCTAAATTTTAAGAAGCGTCGTTTTTGAGCAGAAATCAAGTATCTTTTAAAACCGTTTATGAGATGAATTACACTTATTGATATTTCAGTTTTATGGGTGTTTCTTCAAGTCTCCTTCAATCATACTTCAGGAATGGTAATCAAATAAGACAACATTCACTTTAGGAAAAATCATTATAAAGCGTGATAGATTTCGCTGATAAAACTACTATAAGAAATGAATAAGACCAATTAGCTATTGGATTGTTACTTGGGTAGGGACGAAGAAGGGGATCTAATCACAAACGAGCGCAAGGTGGTCAACAGGTGGAAGCAGTATTTCGATGAGCACCTCAACGGCGATATAGCAGCAGGAGACGCAATGTAAGCTCGAAGTGCCTACAAACGACAACACCGTGCCGGCTCGCGATCTCGAAGAGATCCGGCGAGAAATCCATCAGCTGAAGAATAAAAGAGCCGCCGAGAAGGGCCGACTCCCGGCAGAACTCTACAGAAATGGCCAATAATCGTTATCAGTGGCATTTCATTGAATAATTTCTAGGACTTGGGAGGAGGAGAAACTACTGGAGGAGTGGATGGAAGGTGTAGTCTGTCCGATCTACAAAAAGGGCGACCGGCTAGATTGCTGTAATTACCGCGGCATCACGTTAGTCAACGCCGCCTACAAGGTGCTCTCCCAGATTTTGTTGCGTCGTCTATCCCCAATAGCAAGAGAATTCGTAGTGCAGTATCAGACGGGCTTTGCTACTACGGATCAAATTTTTACTCTCCGACAAATCTTCCAGAAATGTCGAGAATACAACATGCCCACGCATCATATTTTCGTGGATTTCAGGGCAGCATACGATACAGTTAAACGAGAACAGCTATGGCAGATAATGCACGAGCACGGTCTTCCGGACAAACTGACGCGGCTGATCAAAGCTACTCTGGAACGAGTGATGTGCTACTTGCGCGTTTCGGGGACACTCTCAAGCCCGTTCGAATCGCGCAGAGGGTTGCGGCAAGGGGATGGACTATCCTGTATGTTATTCAATATCGCTATTGAAGGTGTGATCCGGCGAGCGGGCATCGAAACGAGGGAAACGATCTTCAGTAAGAGTAGCCAACTCCTAGCCTTTGCAGACGACCTCGACATCATTACTAGAAACCGTGGGACGGCGGAGGGAATCTACGCCAGACTAAAAACAGAGGCTAGGAGGATAGGGTTACAAATTAATGCGTCGAAATATATGGTAGGAACAGGCTCCCGAGAAAGTAACGTTTACCTCCCACGGACAGTAACTATTGACGGCGAGGAACTGGAAGTGGTTGATGAGTTCGTATATTTGGGATCTCTGGTCACCGCCGACAATAATACGAGTAAGGAGATCCAACGACGCATTCAAGCTGGAAATCGAGCCTACTTTTTCCTCCGCAAGATGTTTCGATCTAGGAGCATACGCGGCTGCACAAAGCTGACGATGTACAAAACGCTAATAAGTCCGGTAGTCGGACTTGAGACAGTAACTTTGCTCACGGAAGACATACGTGCACTTGCCGTTTTTGAACGAAAGGTGTTGCGGACTATTTTTGGCGGAGTACAAACGGAAAGCGGAGAGTGACGGAGGCTTATGAATCACGAGCTGCAGGCACTCCTTGGAGAGATTCCCATCGTACACCTGGCGAAAGTTGGAAGACTACAGTGGGCCGGCCACGTCGCTAGGATGCCGGACGACTGTGCAGAGAAATCCGTTCTCTTCAAGAACCCCACCGGCACCAGGAATAGAGGGCCCCAACGTGCTAGATGGCTCGACCAGGTTGAAGCCGACTTGCGTGTATCGAGACGCGTAACGAAATAGCGGCGAATAGCCCAGGACCGACTACAATGGAGAGGAATTCTTGATACGGCAAGAGGCACCCCGGCTCTCGGCTGCTAAAGTAAGTACCCAGACCCAAATAGAAGGTGAGGCATCAACCTTCGAATTTGGAAGTGAAATTAAAAGTTTTATGTATTTGATGTTGGATTTTAAATTAAATTATGAATTGGAATTAAATAGAACTTAAAATCGGACCTAACTGAAACTGAGCTTGAAATTAAAATTAAAATCGGACTTGAAATCCGATATTGCATCTGAATTAGGACTTGCGTTACTTCAAATTGGACATGGGACATGAAATGGGACATAAAAAGAAACATGAAATTAGACTAGAAATAAGACTTACAATTTTACTTGAAATTGAATTGAATTTGAAATGAAGTTAGACTTAATATTGCATTTGAAAATGGAATTAGCATTGTCTTGAAATTGGGTTTGAATTTGAGCTAATTTGAAGATCAACAATTAAAAAGGGCCCAAGTCGAAAATGTAAACAATCCGAGTGAGGGTTCATTTTACCATGCTAGTCCAGCAAGGATAAACTCTCACTCGGTTTGAACTAGAAATTTTACCTCGAATTGTACTGACACTAGGTCTTGAAATGACTTGACTTGAAAACGGAGACAAAATTAAACCTAATTTGAAGTTTTAATAGTACTTGAAATAGAGCATATAATGGGACATGAAATAGCACAAGAAATTGAACTTACAATGGATCATTATAGTTCTCTTTTGAATAAATTTATCGCAAAATGGTCGTCAGAACGTTCATGTTTGTTGTGTACGGCATAACTTCTTCCGAATCACTACAGTTGGCAGGGGTTCCTGGGGTCCCCAAATATATCCAGATATGACCAAATCTAACTCTAGATAGCAGATTTGGTTTCCATTGATCTAGTTATTGTATTCTAGTGTCATTTAAGGTATCGCACGATAGGTTTTGGTTCATGGACGAAATTGGCCACTTGTCTGGGTGTTCCTGGAAGTCCCCGAAACTTGTCCAGATATAACCAACGTGGTGCTAGGTAGTTGATCTGACTGTCAGTGATCTAGCTTTTAAATTCTGGCGTAATTTGAGGTGTCGCATGATAAGTATTTGTTCATATTCGATACTGGCTATTTTCTACAGCGTAAACTTTATCCGGAACATTTCCAGTTAGTTCTAATACAGCGTAAAACTCCTAAAATGGTCGGCAATGAGCATATGTTGCATAAAAAATCAATACCGGCTGTGATTTAAGTTCATTTTGGAAATGCCATTGAAGATTTTTATTTACTTCATAAGAGCAACCCGCCCTTTAAAACTTCAAAAGGGCGTAACTCGAAAATTCGTCGATCGTTTTTTTTAAATTGGCTCAGAGGTGTAGGATGGCAATACAAACCATCTGGCATTTTCCGTTTAAATGGCCTATTTTATTATTTAATAACGGTATTTTGAACACCGTGGGCCATCTTTTGCACCTACTTTCCACGTCTGAATATTCGGCAATACTCCTGAAGGCATCCAAATGGAGACTCAAGCTCCCAGATCATTCATATCTGGATTGACGGTCAAAACTCTTCGGATAACATCGATGTGCGGTCTTTTTGGGGACTCTTACTAATATCTCGTCCTGCGCAAGGTTGTCGATAGCGTCAAAGTCTAGTACTGAGAGGACGCTGTGTTCCCACATCCAGTGATTGAGGCCATATGGCGCAGCAGCCAGAATACGCCAGAAGACACAATCAATGAAGCACACCTGGAAGAAAGAGAAGAAGATATAAGTGGACTGTTGAACATTATTATGCCATTGAAACCACTACGCGTGAAAGACAGCGTAATAGCTGGTATATATAATACCGAATGCTAGAGAGTGACAGATAAGAAGAGTCTGTAAACTGAGACCGGTAGCGGACTTCGTTGGCGCGTAGTAGGCCGATTTACGTGAGCGTCGTTCGACGACGGATTAAATATTTACCCTGTGTCAGTTAGGTTAAGTGGATAAATTCCGAGAATACAACTGACAGACTAATCATCGGTTTGTTGTCCATAAGGCTGCGCACGATTCAGTCGAATCTCTTCAAGATCAAGAGCTGGGATACTGTTATCGTTTGTAGGCACTCCTAGGTTTACTTTCGCTCTACATACTTTTGTTCTATCGCCATTTGTCGCCGGTTGTCCAATTGCCGAATGCGTAACACAGGAGTGAGGCTTTGTGGTGAGGTATCTACTGTCGGTAGTTTGGTGCGCACTTGTACTACTAGGTAATGATCCCAGTCAATATCCGCACCCCGTAGAAAACTATGTTCATTGGCCAGGGCATCTCCGATGGATATCTTTGCGTGGATGGACTGTGTTTCTTGATGTCCCGAGGCGAACAGCTATCATAAGTTGGCTCCAGCTGCACATAGAACTTTTTCTTATCGTCGTCGGATCTACCTTCCTATGGACAGTACACATTTATGATGGTGTACTTGAAGCAGCAGTCTTTTGTCCTCAACATACATATCCTCTTGCTGATCGCCTTTCTATCCATCACGCGATCCTGCATTTTGTCTAAGATCGTATTCAACTCGTTGGTCGCTCCACGACCCTGGTAAAATTGGGCCTTGCCATCACGAGTCCTCCACATCTCACTTTTGCGACAGATCTGCTGCAGTGCCACGATACCCAACTTTCGAGGTTCTAACTGGTCGAGCAGCATCTACTGAATTTCCATGCATCGTCCTTGTTTCGTTGCCTATGTCGGTGCCGAATACATGTTCCGATCCATATTTGCTTGAATTTTCGAAGTATTTTAATTAGGTAGGTTGCTGTAATTCGAAAATACTTGAATAGCTTTGTTTCCGGAAAGGACTTAAAAAAGTAAGAAGCTTTTTTTCCCTTAAATATGCCCATTTTGCGATGTATGGAAGAATTGTAGGCCATATCTTCGTAAAAAATTCCATCAATTTCTGAGATGGCCTTTTTTTGAAAATCGATTTTTAGTTTTTAAAATGCTTGTTTCTCAGTGTAGAAATTAATTTTTATTTTTTTCAGTATTTTTTTATGAAAATTCAGAAGATTTTCTAGAAGTCACCCATAGATCATTTTTTTGTAGGTCCTGCAGTTTTCGAGTTATATTTTTTATAATAAAAAAGAAGAGAAAAAAATTAAGCCCTTTCCAAAAGTTAGTTCAAATTTTCGAAAAACTAAGTATGCAAAGTTGTTTATTTACATGAACTCTTTACACACAAAAAGTTTCATTGAAATCGGAGAGAGTGCTGCCAGCCCCATATACAAGTTAGCATGAAATCCGTCTATGGTGCGACATTAGCACGGATCGCTTTTGGCAACAAAAGTATTCGTTTTTGGCAACACGAAAAATTTCGCTTCCAAAAATATGCTTAAACATCAATCAGCTACTGCATACATATTCAAAATGATGACATTAATAAGCTCATGAAAAAAGTTTGTAGTTGTAGAGCGTTTTGAAACGTAATATTTTCGTTGACGTAGCACTATGTCTTACCGCAGGGTGTCAAAATCTTGCTTGCATCGGCCTGATAGCTCTCGTAGGGGGCTTTGAGTATAAAATGGTTACAATCGTAGAAAAATCATTGATTAATTATATTGTGCTTGTTTGGTTCAATTTTTATTGAATTTTTCCACATTTGTTGCCAAATTCTAAATCCTACTGTACTCATAATTGTTTTGTGTTTCGCTTTTGTTCTCATTTCTTGTCTGTTTAGATTTTCCTCCTATGTTTTATATTCCTCAATTCTTTTTCCGGCTTTAAAATTCTGATTTAAAATCATCTTTTTACATTAAGGTGAAATGAGTCGTCAATGATTTTGTACATTTCAAAAACCAGTATAGAGTAGGGCGGGGCATAAGTTCGATATTTGAAGTTGTCATCAATTTTCGTGAAATATAAAGAAGGACAACAACAAAATATAGTTTATAGTGATGCAGTAATTCAATGCCTTCACATTCAACTATAAATTATCTGGAATAATAGTATTATGCAAAATAAATTTTTCATTCTTCTGATCAAATGCCGCGAGTGGGGTAAAAGTGCGAATACCGCGGGGCAAAAGTGCGTAGCTCGAAATCCATGAAATTAGCACAGGATTATCTAACAAAACCATACTATCTTCAATCTGCGTTATGTTTCGGTAAGGAATATTCTCACTTTGCACCTCTCCTATTTTGCGCTGGTGTATTTCAGCCTCCGTCAGATCGAAACTTTTCTAAACGTTTGTTTTTTGTTTCATCAGCGGAAAACCCTTGTTTTCCTTCGGCTAACATCTGTAGAGCACACAGTTTTCTGCAGATCTTCCATTTCTAGTATCTATATTACCTAACACTATATTACCTAAAGCTGTACATAATTAGCTATACATTTTTGCCTCGTCCATGAATCACACATTTGCCCCGTCCGTGAGTCGCACTTTTACCCCGCTAGGCGCTTGACGGGGTTTGATTAAATTGTGGAAAAGCGAAATATATTTTGTAAATTCTTTTCACCATATTTTCAAAACAGATATGTGAGTGATGTAAAACGCTGCTACAAATTTTCAACATGTAATATCCTCCTGTGGATATCGTATTTGCCGTGTAATGAAAAATTACATCAAAACCGCCCTAAAATAACATTTGCACGTAACTCAGCAACTATGCTTCGTAAGCATTCAAAGTTTACGTCGGATTCAAGCTGTCAAAGTAGTCACCCATCCATGCCAATGTAGTCAATTCACTCGGAATCTGTACCGATAAATCATCGAATCGCACTTTTACCTGCATCGCACTTTTACCCCTCAAAAATTCTGTTCATGAAAATATATTCGCTGTGTTTAGATTGGCAAGAAGAATGCAGTGAATACATTTTTAAATACAGAACCCCTGTTTTGTGCCCAAAAACTGCTTCCGAAATTGGGGTTTTCAACGAAAAGTTGATGACTGCTAATTTCCCGTTAGGTGAATTTTGTTTTTGATTGAAATTAATTGAGTGAAATCTTTTGATAGCGAAGACAAATACATAGGTACTGAAAGTAGTTAGGTACACACTGACAAATCAAAGGAGTGGGATTATAATTCAAAACACTCAGAACGAAAAGTGACACACATTCGCCACACATAAGCAAAAGCACACTGTTTTAGTCCCTTATTACCGTTATCTTTCTATACATTGTTTTGTTATTCGTTTTGCAAAATATCGCTTCTCGCCTTTGGCATTACCGCTCTTCGATGGCGAATAAATAAAATTCAAAACAGGCAGTGGTGGAAATAAAATATAAATATAAGGTGTAGGTATGTATGTATATTGTAACTTCTTTACTGGTTGGGTTTACCGGCACGCTGCGCCGCCGGTGGAAGAACCGGCAAGCGGCAGTTTGGAAAAGAACCTGTTTTTTGCTCGATGTGTTTTCCTGCCACAGTTCGAACCGAGGTTCAAATAAACACAGCAAAAGCAGACAGATGTGGCGACAATTTATAAGTACTGAAATTGTAAATAAAAGTCTAGTCATCTTAGTAGAAGCAAATATTGAAAAAGTATTTTTAGCATAATTATGGAAAGAGAAAAATAGAGCTTTTACTACATAGTTAAAGATAGAAATAGAAAAACAGCATAGCAAAACAGAAGCGCACGTGCGCACCGATTTGAATTTATGCATTGAGTTCAATTGATTGGAAACTATTCTGCCCATAATAATCTGAAGGTTTCTCTTTGATTAGAGTACCTAGTTAGACAGTACAGAAAAAAAAACATAACAGAACCGAGTAGAAAAGCGGCAAAGTATTGCAGCAACAACAACAGCAGCAAAGTAGGCTTTACGGGAAAGGTGGGAGGGTGGTACAGACTCAACTTTTGGTGCGAAAAGCTAGCGGAAGGCTTGAAAGGAAATAAAACCGCCGTGCTCGCTCTCGCTAGTGAATGCCGACAAATTTGGAGAGCTGCGACTTCCAATCTTAGTATGAGGTGCATTTTTGTTGTTTCGCGCACTCATACAGCCGTAGGACTACCATGGATGGTGTGCTTCGTAGGGATGGGCAGGTTTATTTTCAATTAATAAAAAGTTAGTTTGTTTCAGTTTAACTTACCCTACCAGTTGACTTTCAATGGGAATTTCCCAAAACTTCTTCAAGGAAGAGTCTTGTGATCATCTCTAGTGTGAAAGAACATTTTACACTTGTGTACCCCGGCATGCAGAAAACCGTTTCAAAACAAGCCTTATTCTCCAGCTCCAACAGCAATAGTGAAACCTAGACAGCCAAGTACGAAAGTGCTCGCTCGTATATGTTTTGGTATTTGGGGTGTTGATTATGTATGGGTTTGTGGCTGGCATTGTTAGCTAGCCCTGGTCGGCTGGTTAGCTACCAGCACCGTCGCAGTGTCCATCCCCCCATTCCGGTCCGGTCCGTTCCCACGATCCCTGTACGTACGATCGGCCGGGGAGCTTGTGGGTTTTACATATGATGAATCACGTGGTTTGATGTGTATTGGCGGTTGTTGTGATGACGCGCTGTGGCGACACCATGGACTAGCATTGCAATGCTCGAAGCTTAGCTCACTATACCGACAGCTCTTAGAACACGTCTCGGTTGAGACTGAAAATGTCACATTTTCCCTTCAAACGACCACTACTCGTGGGCACTTCCACAATGCAACGATTGGCTTATGCTGTGGCTCTTATTTTCATTTCCACAATCAGTGTTGAGGACTGCCGTCTTTGAGGGCTTGTTATGGAGAGCATTCATGTTGCAAAATAACACCGTTCAACCGAATGATTAACACTGGCAAAAGTGTCATTTGTAAAAGAAATCTTTTTCATTTAATTGTACTATCATGGAATTAACAAAATATTCACTTGGTTAATGATACACAATGATGATAATGGTACACAAAATATTCGCCTTAAAATAGTTCGTAAAACAATTCACTTCACAACTATTCCGCAGATATTTTGCTGCTATTACTTACAACTTTTATCGGCGTTTGGTGAGAAATCGGTGTTGCTTTTTATTTTGACTATTGAACACAAGGTAGATAATAAATGCTGATTGGTGCTGTCTGAAATTTTCAATCGTATTCGATTACCGATTATTCTGTGAGCATTGTCTTCACTAATCGAATAATTCAACTATTCATGCCCGATTTTGTCTACACCCGATTTTATCAACTTTTTATCCCGATTTGGTCAGCCTGTAAATTTTGTTTAACTTTTGTGCTTTTAAACATGATTTATAAAACTTTTCAGCCCGCTTGAAACTATTCTGATTCTCTGGGGAGAGTTTTTGAATAAAATGATGCCTTCTTGCGAGTAATTCGGGGTCAAAATTAGGGTATTTTTATAGTAAAGTTCTATAGTTCCTAAACAAGCAAAGATAGAGGTATGCTATATTCAGCAATGTTGTGCATTTTTACTATTTGCACAACTTTGTGAAACATGAAAAAGCCATACAACAACTATAAAAACAGCTAAAATAGAAAAACTGATTTTAACGAATTTTCATTCATGAGAAATAGGATTTTTCTATCTTTGGTGAAAAGATAGAAGGTTACTGTCTTCAGCAAAATTTCTTGTAATAATATGCCGTAAAACTTTGCAGAACACATCGATGTGTTATATTCAATTTGAAGAAAAATAAATTTTTTATTGCACTTTTAGGGGGATTAATCAAAATTTGGATTTCGCTGGACGATAGAACTTTTAATTTTAATAAACTCTTCCGAAGGTTCTATAAACCTAAAACCTAGTTTTCCCGCTCAAAGCTAATGCGCACCAAAAATGGTTCTGGACCAGCAATGTGCTGTGCCCGGTTCATTGAGCTTTCGGTTAACCAATTGAGGGTTAAAATTTAATTTTTAGTAAAAATCTTTGATATTGCAAGATCTTAGGTCTTGAATTTTGAAAAAATGTTCGAAAAAAATTTCCTGATTTTGTCAGTTTCCCCATTTTATCAGCCCAAAATTCAACATGGGGCTGACAAAATCGGAACATTACTGTATTTCTGATTTTATTCGATTAGTTCGAATTAATAAAACGGTCTTTATTCTTTATTAATAGTTCAATTATTATTATTTTGCTTTACATTGAAGTGGAAATAGGACTTGAAATTGAATTTGAAATTGAACCTAAATTTAGAGTAGTTTGTACTGGAAGATTTACATAAATCGGAGTTGAAGCAGAATTTGAAATTTTTATTTGAAATTGGACTTAAAATTTTATTTGAAATTGGAATTAATCTAGATTTGAAATTAGATTTGAAATTAAAGTTGAAATTTTACTTTGGATTGGAAGTTAAGCTCGAAATTCAAACTAAAATTGAATTTGGATTGGACCTAAATTAGATTTAAACTAGGGATTAGCGAAATGAAATGGATCAAAAATGGATACGAAGCTTCACTTGAAATTATCTCTCTTGAATTTTCCCACACGCTTTACCTCTTTTCCGTTCCGTTTTTTCTTTTCCAGTTCTGTTTTACCACTTATTATTCCGTTTTATCTCCTTTTCTGAACCGTTTTCTAGGTTTTCGCGTTCATTTTTCTTCCATTTTTCTTGTTTTATTCTCGTTTTTCTTTTTGTCTATCCCGTGTTTCCTATTTCATTGTTCGGTTTTTCTTCGTTTCCTATCCCATTTTGTCTTTTTTCCAGTTCAGTTTTTCCACTTTCTCATGTTTTAAGTTTCTTTCTTGCTTGCCGCCTTTTCTCTTCTATTTTCTCGTCTTTTTTCAGTTTTCGGTATTTTTCTAACTTTTTTAATCTATGTTCCTTCTTTTCCAAATTTTTCTTTTTTCTGTCGCGTTTATGCGGTTGGTTCCCTGTGGTCACTTTTCTCTCCGGTTTTCCTTTTCTATCTCTTGTTTTACGACTTTTCTTTTTCTCTAGTTCGGTTTTTTGCTTTTCTTATTCTTTTTCTGTCCCATTCTCCTGTTTTTTGTTCCTTTCTTTTGCTTATATATCCCCTTTGACCTCTTTTTCCCTGTTTCTTCGTTTCCTCTATAGGTTTTCTGGTTTCTCTCTTGCTATTCCGCTTTTTCTCTTTTTGTTTCTCTTGTTTTGTGTTCTTTATTTCTTGTCTCGTATTCTCTTGTCTCGTATTCTCTCTCTCTCTCTCTCTCTCTCTCTCTCTCTCTCTCTCTCTCTCTCTCTCTCTCTCTCGTTTCTTGAGTCGTGATTGTTCTTATCCATTTAGGCCATTGCAAATCATTTTCAAAGTTTTTATCCCCCCCCCCTGGAAATTGCCTTGAAAAATCGGGGCGCAAAAAAATAATTTGTAGGATATGAGTCAATTTTTTTTTTATAAAATCAATTGTCTGTGGGCTCTACAGTCTGAAAAACTCGAAAAATGAGTGTACGAGTTGAGTTAATGCTTCTAGCACGAAACAGAAATAGAAATTCGATCAATAGAATTTCCGAAAATCGTCCAAGAAAATTTTCCTTCGTTTTTGTCTTTTTTCGTAGATTTTTGCATAGAAGATAATAACGTATATATTATAAGCAAGAATAGATTCGGTTTTCACTTTTAAACTTTAAATAAAAATGCTTAAAACCCATGTTTTTTGCTCGATTAAAAAATTTACCCCTCCCCCACCCCCCCACTTCAGTGACCGAACACCGGAAGGACAAAAACTTTACTAAATATTTGTAAAAGTCTTATTGCCTTTTCTTTCGTTTTCAGGCTCATTTTTCCATTCTTCCTGTTGTCTTTTTGACGTAGGACTACGTTTTTGATTTCTGTTCTACCTATATTGGGGAGCAAGGGGGGCTCCGTAGCTGCAAGGTTACCGAGTCTGCTTTGACAAGCGAGTGGTCGTGGGTTCGAATCTTAGTAGAATCAAGCCATTCGATGTCAAGTGTTTTTAGCATGGGTTTATTCTCAGGCCCCTCCATTTACCCTTCCTTCATGCTGAATGCTATATTTACCCTCTGAAGCCTCTTGCCAGTGCAAATGTCCCTCCTATAGTTTAAGTGTACTGGTTAGAGGAACGAATAAGTCCTCGCCAGGGACGGCTATAATATGGGATAGTACTGGCAGCGAGGAATAAGTGGATAAAGCAGATCAAGGTTTGAAGGAAGAGTAAACCTCAATACACTCAAGCACGCATAAAAAAAAATTAATAAGCATGTCGCTCACTCAATAGCGATTATAGCAAAAACAAAAATGCAGTACAGCTCATACAGCAAACACCCGGGCGATATTACAATAGATCAACTATACTGGTCGCAGTAATGAGTCCACACATGGAAAAAAAATATGGGGGAGCACTAGAAAAACGAAAAGCGAACATGTAACAAAAAGTGGTTATAGTTAACACGCTTATAACTCAGTCATCCGTCAATAGATTCTAGAGATATTGGTATCAATCGATTGGAAAGTTTTCAAAAAATCCTTTACAACACAGTAGTTTACATGTTTCGATAACAGACGTTTAATAATTGAGAAAATATTGGACGACTATTCATCATTTCATTATTTTCATTTTTTCGTCTTCCTACGTCAATGCTTTCCTAGCACGGATGACACAATTATGTAGGAGATGAGCTATGGGTTAAACTCCCTTATGATTGTATTTAATTTACGCCCTAGCTGTTGCAGCTTCCCCGGATAAGGCAACGAAGACATTCGAATTCACCAAGCGAGACGCCAACAAGCCGAAGAATCCATCGACTCATCCGCCAGCTGCTATGCCTTGGTTTAGGTTGCTATGCCTTTTGCTGCGCATCGTCATTCGGTCGCGACACATCGGCAGGGAAGGTTGTATTTGAAACATTGATTCTGCTTGCCTGCATTTTGCTGCTCATCGTCATTCCGTCGCGACTCATCGGCAGGAAAGGTTGCATTTAAAACATTGCTTCTGCTTGCCTGCCTTTTGCTGCTCATCGTCATTCAGTCAGCGGCTTTGGTTGGCGCCACATCGGACAGGCACGAATCTTTTCAGGTTCACCAATTAAATTAGCTGAAAAGTTGAAATTATGAATTTCTCACATGTAAGAACACAATACTTTAATGCGCAACTTGGGCATATACAGGGGTTAGACAAAATGGTCGGGACAGGCAAAATTTTGATGAAATTCAAACGACCATAACTGCTACAAAATTGAACATTTTAGATGAAACTAATTGCATTCGACGGAAAAATTCTTCTAGTTTTTCTAAAATATTTCAAAGTTCGCAATAGTCAGCGGACACCGGCGATATTCCGGATTGTCTGAGGGTATGTCAAAAACTGACTTTTTTATCGCTTGTATCTTTTTCTGTCCTGAAATTTTATTAATATTCATATTTTATCCCAAAATTAGATTTCATTTCCAGTCGATTGGTGAAAAAAGTACGAATATCCGACGAGAAACAACCGAGATATGCCCATTTTAATGAAAACAGCTCTGGAAATGTTGCCAGTAATGTCCTACCTTTATGACCATTTTAAAACATGACTAAAACCATTCCAATATGGATGTTAAACTTCAAAACTTTACGAGGGTTGAAAATCCTGAAGTTTGACACCCATTTTTTTCCCGTGTTGGGGACTTACCACCGCGACCATTATTTTGATCTATTGTGGTGTGTCCTCTTTTAATTTATGCCATGTCGTATCAGTGAGCTATCAAAGCTTGATGAGCCACCTCAACTACTGTCGGCATTTATCCCAATCAGGTGATGCGTTTCGTATGAAATATATCAGCTGATTAGGAGCAGCGTTCCAAATATCGCAGGGCTGAGTCAGCCCCTTATCAAGATATCTACGTCGTTTATGATATAGTGCAACACAGTCGCACAACAAATGTTCGGAGCTTTCAATCTCATGATTACAAAAGCGACAGTTAGCTTAATTAAGTTTACCGATGAGTTTCAGCTGGTACTTACAAGGACAATGTCCTGTTATCAAACCGGTGTATGTGTTCAAGTCGGATTTTGAAAGGTTTAATAGTTTTTGTGATTGAAGAGCATTTGATTCTATGACACCCATATTGATATGATTTCGAATATTCCCTAAAATGACCACTTCCGCCGGGTTACCTAGAACCTGCTACAGGGTTGCCATGGCACGCTGCTGACCTGGAGATGCTTCTAGTGTCAATGGCGCATCAAATCTTAACGTTTGATGTTCATATTGATATGGTTTGCGTCATGTCCTAAACTGACCAGAGCAATAGATGTTACTAGTACTGATTTTACTAAAATGGCCGTAACTTGGTTGTTTCTCGTCGGATTTCCGTTCTTTTTTCACCAGTCGACTCGAAATGAAATCTAGTTTTGGGATAAAATATGAATAATAATAAATTTTCATGACAGAAAAAGATACAAGCGATGAAAAAACTGACTATTGCGAATCTTGAAATATTTTAGAAAAACTAGAAAAAGTTTCCCGTTGAATGTAATTGGTTTCATCGAAACATGTTCAATTTTGTTGAAGTTCTGGACGTTTGAATTTCATCAAAATTTTGCCAGTATATATATGAAATTCGTACAACAATCACTGGCTTTAGCATTGAGAGACGAATTGCTCTACATTCGTAATCCTACGTCAAGCTTGCGCCAGTGCCACTAAGCATGGACCCTACTTTTTTAAAATTTTGCGACTTGGTCCGGTATGATTTAACACCGACCATATGATATCGCGACAAGCAATCGAGTAGAGCAGGCGAGTCGAGCAGTCAAGTCGAGCAGTCAAATCGAGCAGTCTAGTCGAGCAGTTAAATCGTGCTGTTCAGTTAAGCAGTCCGGTCGAGCAGTTCAGTCGAGTAGTCGAGTAGATCAGTTAAATCGAGTGGTCGTCTCGAACAATCAAGTCGATCAGTTAAATCGAGCAGTCCAGTCGAGCAGTTCAGTCGAGTAGTCCAGTCGAGCAGTTGAGTCTAGTAGTGTAGTCGAGCATTTAAGTCGAGCAGTCGAATCGAATGGTTTAGTCAGGCAGTCGGGTCAAGCGGTTGAGTCGAACAGTTGAGTCGAACAGTTCATTCGAGCAGTCAAGTCGAGCAGTTGAGTCGAGTAGTCCAGTCGAACAGTTTATTCGAGCAGTTGAGTCGCAGTTTAATAGAGCAACCCAGTCGAGCAGTTTAATCAAGCAGTTAAGTCGAGTAGTCCACTCGAGCAGTTAAATCGAGCTGTTCAGTCAAGCAGTCAAGTCGATCTGTCCAATCAAGCAGTTGAGTCGAGCAGTCGATTCTAACAGTTCAGTTAGCAGTCCAGTCCAGTCCAGTCGAGCAGTCTAGTCAACCAGTTGGCAATCGAGCAGTCCAGCAGTCGACCAGTGAGGTGACTGAGAATACAACCCATTGCTACGAAAGCATGGCGTCCTGTCAGGGACCTGTTTTTAGTTACCGATAAGCCTCTTATGATGTCCTGTCAGAGACCTGGTTTTCGGTACAGACATAAGCCTCTTATATAAATAGATTTAATTTATAAGAAACATACTTCTACTCTTACGAAAATTGGTTTGCTTCTAAAGAAATAACAAACAATTGTTTTGGTGTGACATCCACAAATTGCCGAAAAGTTTGAAAAGAATTATAGCTATCGATAGAAAATACTTTACCATAATAACTTTTAATCAATAAAACAACCGGCAAAGCAGTGAGTTTTTGTTCGGAAGCCGCTGAAAACAAGATCGACCGATGGGTGATAATAATCGAAGCATAAACCAACACAATAATGACTTTCGGCAGGACCGAATATGTTTATTTTGGTGAGAACATTATCCAGTCAGCATAAACGCATTCCGTTCGAAACTTGATGCAGAGTTGCAAAAAAAGGGAACGCAAATTCAACGTTTCCAATCTGAACTCGGTAGGCAAAATACCACACAAGCAAAATAATAACCAACAACGGCCAGGGGTGCGCTTGAGCACCGCTATTTACTACCAAGCGACCGGAAAAGTACCAAACGTACCAACACACAGCTGATCGGCGCAGTTCTCACCCACTCACCCGCACACAGACGCACATACACACAAACACAGACCACATCAAAACGCTTCGCTGTCTCCCTTATTTACTGTTGCTGCTGCTGCTGCTACTGCTCCTGCGGCTGTTGGTATCCCCCGGTTCAGCCCGACACTACATCTGATATTCTCTTTGCACCTTTTGATTCCCAAACAAAAACAGGTACCTACATAGTGCGAAGCAAAAGTTCCAACTCAGCTGAGCTGAGCTGAGAGCGGCAAGGCTTCCGCTTTCCGGGGAGTCATTCCATCCACCTGCTTCTGGTTAGCGGCCAGCGGCGTGGCGCGGTGCGGCGGCTGCCAGCCACCCCAAAACAGTGCCAGTGCTGCTTTTTCTCACTACAACTTTATATGAGTGGAGCTAAGCGCAACACAACAACCAGCGTCGTCCGAGAAAACAAAAGTTTTCTGTTGTAGGTTACCTACCGGGTCGGCGACTGATGATTTCATGATTTTTGATTAACTCTCGGAAAAGGATTATCAAACGAGAAATTTGAAATGGAAAACTGCATTTATCTTCACCTAGATTGTGTATGAAGTGTGGGTTTTTATGAAGATAAGCCGAATGTTCAGTTCTTTTCCTACTAGCCTAAGTTTCTAAGTTACTGCAGCAAGTATGTAGATATGTACATACATATTTACTTGCAGTGTGCATGCCAGTACCGTGGACCCCCGTTCGTTTGACCGTTTTTAATCTGAACACTTTTTAATTTGAACCCCGTTGGTTTGCACGACGTGCAAATTAAAAATGGTTCAAATGTCATTCTCAATATGTCATCATTTGCTTATGCAGACAATGCACATAAACGCGATTTGTTTGTACTGATCTAGCGTGTTCAATCTGTTTCACAATGCGTTTTCCCAACGATTATGGTAGAAATCTGATCGGAGAATGAAATATTCGTTGCTTGCAACTGCCAACTGAATCAAACCACCAAAACAATAACAAAGAACAAGGCAGCCAGTTCACACAAGCTCCAGAATATTTAAG
Organism: Sabethes cyaneus; assembly: GCF_943734655.1. Lineage (NCBI taxonomy): Eukaryota > Metazoa > Arthropoda > Insecta > Diptera > Culicidae > Sabethes > Sabethes cyaneus. The sequence goes on from NC_071355.1 coordinate 42,949,947, forward strand.
GTTACCAGTTGTTCAAATTAAAAGCTAACCCCGTTAGTTTGCACGAGGAATCGTTCAAACGAACGGGGGTCCACTGTAATGCTGAGCTGATAATTCTCTGATATTTTTTGCGCAACTATGGCAACATAGCAGCGATGCACATAATTATTCACGCTTCTTCCACAAACGGAGTTCGACAAAGTGAACCTTATAGCTTCAATTCGATGGGCATGGGACACATACATGCATGCATACATACGCACATACATATACTGTACAGAAAGAGGCTTGCTGCAAATGTTCGCAACAACGAGACTTCGAGACCACATGATTCCGGTCGATTGGAACAGCGATGGGAATATGTATAGACTGAACATTGGCTGAACTTGAACACGTATTGTTATCTGCCATCGGACCGGATTTGACAAATAGCGCTGTAACAACCCGGCCCTATACTAAAGTGCATTCTATTTGCAAATCCATACTGGTTCATATTAGATGGCAGAGCAAGATCTGCGCATTGATTTGCTTTATATCTCCGGTTTGATAGCGTCGACGGAGCGGAGGGCATAGTGGGATTATCGCGACCAGAATTCAAAATTCAATTGTAAAATTTCCGCAATTTAGCCGCAACCGTAGGCGGCTTGTGATGGAAGATACATACACTTTTGTATACCCTACTAGCAATTGAGCCACAATTTTCTATTTTTCTGTTAAATCCATGATGAAAGACACAGACACAGAGAGTCACACGAAAGAAGAAAATGTTGAAGCACAGAGGAACATCCTCAGAATCGGGAATGGATTCGAAGTGTCACTCCGACTGTCCTAATTATCATGTTTTGGGGCAGGCCCCGATTGCTGTACACAGCTTACGAACCGCTCATACATAGGGGAAGACTGTTCAGAACGCACCGGGGGGGTAGAATGGCCCATGCTATTAATTGTTTAAAAACGCGAAAATTATTTGGTAAAATTATGAATGCGCATTTTATTTTGGTGTAAAACAAGCTAATTCATAATTGTGTAGTAGGATGTAAAAGCATCAAGCATAGCCACATCCAATAAAATCAAACGATTATCCGCGATCTCATTCCACATGTAAGAAATCACGGTTTTCTCTTAAGCTTTTACCACTAGTCGGTATGCAAATTTCATAATAAATACAGTCTATCTAATTGATATACTGCCATACTCGATGATTCATCACAAAAACGGCAACTAGGCATGTTTTTCACATATATTGGAAAAAACTTCAAAATGCAAAACAGGGGTAAAATGCATCACAGCGGGATCGAACAGTTATAAAATATTTTTAATTTGCAGTACATCTTTTGTTTCAGATTATTTATTGAAAATATAGCAATATTATGTATTGTATAGGACTTAGAATATGCCTTAAACCTAATTGAACATTGTTTAACTGACAATATTTCATCACACATCAGTTGGAGAAAAGTAGATGATTAAATTTTATTGCCAATTATGTTGAGATATGAACCCATTGTATCCCAGCAAACAAGCGTATGTAACAAACGCTATAACGAACGCTTTCGCCATTGCGGCAGCCTAGCTTTAGGAGTTTATACAACACGTGATTGAATGTTAAATTTTTTGGTTGCGTTTAACGCCTAGCTGGGCAAACTTGGTGCGTTTTGTCCACGGGCTTTAGCGTTCTACCCCACATAATGATTTTGACTCTTGCCAAAAATCGTCAAAAATAACAAAACATACTGGTTATTGCTAAATTTCACCAGGAGTAAGTATAAAAAAGATCCAAAAGTCTTCTAGAAGTTGAAAAACGTGAAACAAACACGCCGTTGCTCTGTTAAATGATGTTTTGCTTAAGCGGTGCATTCTGCACCACTTTACCCTACCCTTTGATAGAGATGAGCTAGATAAACGTCAAAAATATAAAGATGGTCGTTGCGGCTAAGGACAGCCACGAGCAAGATATAGACCCCCTGAGCCAATGCATTAGGGTCGGCCTGCCTATCCTTATTCTCGCTGGTAAACGGAATTGCTCGTAATTGGCAATAGAAAACTCGTTATTGATATTGGTTTACAAAGAGTTCACAGCTCTATTTGTCGTTCACACTCATTTCTGGTTTCACTATTCCCACTTTCTTATCTTTTTATCTTTATGACGTTGACGAGGCCCCGTTTCCACTGCACACCTTGCTCTCTCTTCCAGAATCTATACCACTAGCCACTCCATCCCGCTTATCTCCTTCCGTGTCCTCTACTATAATCTATGGTTAGACTACGGCCCTTGCCGCCAATCCGTAGAATGGCCTCGTGTTCCTGTAATAGAACCGAGATCCACTTAACCAGATTATAGCCGGCTCAGTGTTGATCAAAACTCCGGCGCGCTGGTGATGAAGTCTTCTACACATGACCCAGTGGGGTTCTGTAATTTGAACATGGAGATTTCGGCTTTAGTGGGCTGACGACGGGCACTTTGACGAGGGGCAAATTAACGAAAGGCGAGGGGAAGGGTTTACCTGCAGTACAATTAGCTTAGTTGGTAGCTCTTTGAGCAATAGTATTATCACGTATTCACTAGTATGAGCAATAATATTAAGCGGTAAGAATAAAAGAGTTGGAGCAAACGCTCCCATAAGATTTACACGGGAAAAGCAAAGCAAACTGTTTTATTCATACGGCATTATATCACGTATTCAAATTTTAATTGTCGACCGCAAATGAGTCTTTTTGTGTATCGCCAAGACCTTTTTAATCCCCTAGCCTAAAGGACGTTGCCCTCGTCCAGTAAATTAACAATCCCCGATCGTCATCGTCATCTTTTCGCCGCCTACAGTATACGATCATCTGAGAGCGGTGCCCTGCTTTCTGTCTATTTTGCTTCTGGTGGCAACGGGTAGAAACTCTATGGGTGGTGGGCTGTGTGCTTAGGGTGTCTGGCTCTATTTATTTGGATTATAGTGGGAGGTTTTATGGGAGTTCATGACCAATTTTTACCTTCTGTGGGATATGTCTTGTGGTAGTTACACATTAACCAGTACAAATATTTCTTACTTTTTTAATGAAACATGCAACAAACGAATAAAATAAACTAACAAATCCATAAAACCTTCATAGCGAAGCCTACCGACGCTTACAAAATATTCTTATTTTTTTATTTTTTCTACAGCAACCCACCCTTACAGTAGACATTTAAAGTTTTATCATTTACCTAATTCATTTTAAAAATATCGTTAAACAAAATATAGTGAATTATCGAGGAATTGTTTTCTCTTTGTATGGACTCAAAGCTCGCAACAGCCCAACATGGATTTTTACCAGGTAGATCAACTACGACAAATTTAGCACAGTTTACTTCGAACTTCATCAGGACTATGAAAAACAAAGCCCAAGCAGCATTTGATCCCGAAAATTACCTCATTCTATTGGCAAAAATCGAGCGCCTTGAAGCCCCTTACAATATGATCGAATGGCTGAAATCGTACCATACTGGCCGCACTTTATCTGTAAAAAATCAACCGCCTAATCACAATGCTTCACGAAGTTGTCGGGCGTACCACAAGGGAGTAATCTGGGACAACTTTTTTATCATTATTTTTCTACGACGTCTGTAAGATAATACCATCAGGCCAAAAATTAATTTATGCTGACGATCTAAAGCTTTACCTTGTTATACGCTTGACAGCTGATTGCATCGAACTTCAGCGACATTTGAACGAGTTTAGGGATTAGTTTGCTCGAAATTTGCTTATCCTGAGTATGTCCTAGTGCTCTGCGATCTCTTTCTCACGCAAAAAGAACCCAATTCACTGAAATTATTTTATATCTGGAGAATCACTCAGCAGAATGGTGGTAGTCAAAGATCTTGGTGTACTTCTGGATGATCAAATGTCCTTCAGGAACCACCAGTCTCATGTCGTTGCGAAGGCAAATAGGAATTAGAGGTTTATTATAAGACTCGGCAAAGCATTGACTGATCCGTGCTGTTTATGAGCATTATATTATTCCCTTGTTCGTTCAATACTAAAAGCTTCAGCTGCCATTTGGAGCCCATACGTAGCTATTTGGTCAAACAAGATCGAAGTTATTCAAGCATTGCTTGAACCTTGAAGGTTCCTGCATTAAGAAATCTGCCTTAGAGAAAGCCAATGGAATTACCACTATATGTTGAGCCGCTGCCGCTTGCTGGATATGGATACCTTGACTAAGATAAGAGACATATGTAGAGCAGTTTTTGTGGCAAAACTGATGATATTTAGGCGTAATTGACTCTCCTCTTATTCTCTCCCAAATTGACATCAACGCTCCACCTAGAAACTTCATGGGATTTCTTAAGACTCCAATATCACTGCTTTTTTACTGTAAACCTACGCAGACAATTGTTACTGTGCACCGTAGAGCACAATTGCGAAGCTCTTTCAATTGAAATTCGAATATACGACGACTGGCTTCTTAAACTAGTTAGTAGTGGCGTACCGTGAGTTCAGTGAGTAATCAGTTAAGTTTTCAGCGGGATGTAGCGCAGTTTGAATTTATACTCATTAACATTAAGATTCATTGCAGTATTGCCTCATGCTACCTTGCTAATTGCGATTTATTTTGTTTTTGTTTCAGAATTGCTGATACAATCTGTGGATAGGTAAGTTGGGAATACAAAATAACCGTAACTTGATTTCATGAACTGCTCGAATAAACCGATTAGAAAGAATTAGGAAACCGAGATAGATGATTGTTTCGTCTTCGAACTTGTGTCACCACTATTAAAAATAACTAGATACTATGTAATAAATAGAAGACTATTTCAATATTTGAATCGTCAAATATCACTAATTTTAATGCACCCATTTTATATGTAATGTTCCGGTTTCAATATATTCCCCATAAAATAATATCTAAAGGGTCCAGATCCTTCTTACTTATAGCGAATTTGGTTATTAAACCCGGGTGTTTATTCAGCGAATTGAATTTCATCTGTCAAATTGGAGTAAATGAATACGAAAAATTCAACCAATTACTATCAAATAATAAACAAATACGCTATTAGATGCGTTAACCCATTCGTTTATATAAAAGCAAAGCCATGGGTATAAACGTCCTTACTTGACTTGACACTTCTTTTTGGACAAACTTTGCAGCCGGTTATTAGAGTACAGAAAAATTACGGGATCTTTGCAACGATCCTATTATCTTTATAGCGGCACCGCCCAGACGAAATTCGAACACACGACGACTGGCTTGCTAGACCAGCATCGTATCCCGGAGCTAAATGGGCAGGGCATTCGTTTATATGAAGATGTCATTTTGCACTTGATCTGACATAAGACAAAGCTTCAAAACCCTGTACCTCGGGATCCGCACAAAAAACTTTTTTATTTAAAAAAATTAGGAAATTTTTTGAGTTTTTGGACAAAAAATTCTACTTCCTAATTGATAGAAAAAAGAAAATTTATTTTGCAAATCAAAAAAAAAATGACGGCGCTAGGGCTCACTCATTGCAGAAACATCTCCAAGTTGATGCAATCTACACCGACTTATCGGCAGCTTTTGATAAAATCAATCACCAGATTGCAGTAGCAAAACTTCAGCAACTTGGAATAAGTGAGAATATGTTGGGCTGATTCGAGCTTCGAGTCGTACCTCACAGGACGCTCAATGTCCGTCAAAATAAGTAGCGTTATCTCATCGTTATTCTCCGTCACATCTGGCGTACCCCAAGGTAGTCATCTGGGGCCGTATATCTTTCCGCTTTACCTGGACGATATCAATTTTACACTGAATTGTATGAAGTTATCATATGCAGGCGATTTCAAATTCTTTGCAATTATCAGAAACAACATAGATGCTGAGTTCTTACAAATACAGCTGGACAATTCCGCTGATTGGTATACAACGAATAGAATGATCCTAAATGCCGCCAAGTGCTCCTGTATTTCTTTTACACGCAAAAGATTAATTTTGTGCCATTATTATAAAGTGTCCCAAATATCTTTGAAAAGGGAAACGTGCGTAAAGAACTTAGGAATTCTACTAGACTCCATGCTAATATTTAAGGGGGCATAGTACTTTTTCAATTAAAAAAAATCGAAATTTTTTTTATTGATTATTTCGAAAGATTAACATGTTGACCATATGTGTTTGAAGTCGTTTGGATGAAATCTAAAAATTGACAAAGTTACAGCTATTTGTACCGCGCATACCTGGAGCGATTACACGGCGAATAAAAACTTCAACGTCGTTTTTCTCGAAACCAGGTTTTCAAAGTCGGTACCATAAATATCTCAAGAACGGCTCAAGCAATTCTGTTGATTCTTTTTTTGTTTCAAAGCCAACAAAATTATCTAGTTTTTTTTTTTTTTTTTTTTTTATTTTCCGTCACCGCAACAATTTTACAAAATTGTAAATATTAGTATAAAGTGCAATGTTTAAAATGCAAAAAACCCGAATCGATTCGCTTTTCGCGTTATCGGGAAAAAATATTTGAAATAAGGCAAAAAATATGGTGTAAAAAGTACTATGCCCCCTTAAAGAACATGTAGCTTTTGTTCCAGCCAAAGAATCGAAATATCTTGGCTTTTTGTTCCGGTTTACTATAGATATTTCGAAAATATCCAATGCCCAAAAACATTATATTGTTCATTAGTACGGTCGATAGCTGTAGTCTGGGCTCCGTACTATCAAAACAGCATTCAACGGATTGGGTCTATCCAACGAAAATTTGTTCGCTATGTCTTACGACTCCTTCCTTGGAACGACCCTTTGAATCTTCCAACCTATGAACACCGCTGTAATCTAATTGGGCTTCATTCTTTGGCTGTACGGCGAGTGGTGGCTAAGGCAATTTTTATTTCTGACATCTTAACATTTCAAATTGACAGTTCGCAGTTTTAATTCGGCTCCTGAACAACAACATCCGTCGTCGGCATCTCCGATCTCACCATTTTTTCAATCTTCCCGCGTCACGCGCACCATTTATGGTCAAAACGAACCTCTCTCTGGCATGTGTCGTGTGTTCAACCGTTGTTATGATGTATTCGATCTCCATTTATCTCTTTCTATTCTTAAACAACCCAGGTAACCAATAAGCATTAATATAAGCAGTAAATCAATCACTTATTAGCATCCCTGGCGTTTTATACTGCAGGTTGCTGTTTATCAGCCTTATGACTGCGTAACTGTTGTAAATTGGCATCCACAATTCTATTTGAATTCTTGTTGTCGGTAACTAGCTGCAAATTAGCATTGTCAGCACTATAAGAGGGTTTGCAGTAAAGTAGCCGCATATTTTACCAAAATAGCATTTAAGTAGCATTTAAGGCAACTTAAATGCTTATTGGCTTGCATCTGAATTGCATTGGAAATGCTTATTGGTTACCTGGGAAGCTTTTTACGTGCTTTAAAGTAAATTACGTCATTGTACCTGTGTAGTGTTAGCCGTTAGCATGCAGATAATAGTTTTTAATACGTGTAATAATTTTAAGTTTCCAATGTGTAGTTAGTAGTAAGATGTATCATTTGGTGTGTAATCTGTTGATGCAAAAAAATGAAGGTTTTGTGCCTGCTGATTGAAGAAGGAGTCGTTAAAGCCGATCCACTTCCGCGAGCTTTTCCCTTCTCAAAGAATATACAAGAATTGATATTTTTAGCGTTCTTTGGGCAATTTTCGTTAATAATGCAAAAATGCGAAGGATGCGTTCCGCATAAATTAAAACCACGTAAACTTCCAAATTTGCGAAAAAAAAACTTCGTGAATTCTAAAATTACACGCAATATATAAGCGTCAAATACGCACAAATTTTGAAATTGAAATTTCGGAAACTGGCATAAAACAACCACGCAAATCCTGCAATTCGCGTAAAAATAATTGTGTCATCATGGATTTTGACCAAGAGGTGTGCGCAAAACGCTCACAGTGCTCTCGCAATTATTTTTCTTATGATTCTCTCTCTCGCGTGATTCAGACCTCCCATCTTCCACCCACTTATCGGTATACTACACACATGTTTACATATACACTGATCGGTATTGTAACGTGTTCGTGTTCGTTGGGCGCTGGAGTGACTGACGACGGTGGTTCTCCCATCGTCGAAGCTTTCTCAACATGCGTGGCCGTGCGCTCTCTTTACCGAAGCGCGCGCTCTTCGACGGATGGCGCGGCGCGGCGACGTTCTTTCGTCATCGCCCGTCACAGTCGAGTGACTTTGTTTGCCGTGTGTTATGCTGTTTTGCCTTTCTCACCCTCGAGAAAATGTTTAGAAAACCCGATCTCTATTTAGATTTTGTTAACAACAAAGTTTGCCATGAGTTGTTGACTACTTTTTTGTTGACTACCTACCAGAAATGTTCAATATAACAAGCTATAAGTAGACCTAATGTGACATTTTTTAATGCTAAGCACTTAAAAATGTGTATATTGTAAGAAACATAAACAAACACATGAATTTACTCAAAAAAAAACTAGTGTGAAATGTTTTCAGCCAAATTTTCTCTAACAACTCTGTGATTATTCCAATGTTTTGCTAAACTGAATACTGATTATAGTAAAGAATGCCGGTAGAATGATTCACTAAATTATTTTTATTTCGAATACTAGTAAATTATTCTTTTCTATTTTGGAGTTTATATTGGCTCATTATTGACTTGAAAAGTTAACAAAAATAATGATTTTCGAAAATGAAAATATGCTAAGGAAGCTTGGGATGGGTTTAGTGAACGATAGGTGGATTAATGTTTCTTTTTTCTTACCAACAACTCCGTTGTTTTCCGTCCGTTTGTCCAACAACCCGGTAACTGTGTGACGGACTGCTCTCGCTCGTTGTGGGTATGTGTATGTGTGTCTGCTACCAAACCAATCGCAGGAACAAAGCCATCGTTGCGCTCAACACGGTTGAAGCGTGCAAAAATGGACCTGTTTCTATTCGCTTCGCTGTATAGTGTATGTGCCATCGTTCTGAACTGAACAGTAGTAGTACTAGAGCGCATCGCCCAGTGAGTAGCGTGGTGAGAGCAGGATAGAGCAAAAAGAAGCTATTTTTCTCACGTCAAGACATGCTTTTGTTTTGCAGTTCGTCAGCAGCCAACCCGTCAGCCAGCGTCAGCGACCGTCCGAATGACGGCTCGGCTCATTCTCTGTTGGTTCCGTTTTCGGATCGGTTGTCGAGACGAGCATCGTCGTACGTTTATCAACGGTGCGTGTAATTCTGCACAGATAGAAGTTTTTTTTTTCTTGTGTGAGCATGCTGCAACTTTGATGCCCGATAATAGTAATAAAGGCAGTGCAGTGCATCGTCACTAGAAGTGGTTGAGCTACATATTTTAGCTCGCGTATCGTGGCAATAGAAGTACTTTTTCCGCGTCGCCTTGCTGAATTAAATTTAGTGTGAGTTGAGTGTGCAAGTAGTTGGCCGGGGGAGGTAACGGGGGCAACCACACACAGTGGAAACTGTCTCATCGGCGGAGTTGGCGGGTGTGCGAAGGTGTGAAAGTTTGTCGTGGGTGAAAATTTTAATTTTAGGACTTTCTGAACCGTTGGTTGTTGGGTAAAGTACGGAACGGAACGGAGAATCGGTGTCGGGAGGTTTATTGCCCGGGAGGAGTCGAATGCCAAGTGTATAGTGAAGGAACTAATTTATTCCGCCCAATTTTGCTCGGCAGTCGGTCACTAAAGTGAGAAGGTGTGAAATTTGAGTCCAGAAATGGTTGCTATAGAATCGATCAAATCGTTTTAGTTAGTTGATTTTCGTTCAAACTGCAAAGTGTTGAAAAGTCTCACTGAAGAAGTAAAATAGCTTGTGCTGGAAAAATCGGTAAGTAAACCCTGGTGTTGTCTCCACTATTGGCCACACACAGTAACCTGTGTGAGGTGGCGGAAAATTTACACACAATCTCAAACCGGGTGTTTTCTACTGTGGTTTGCTCTTTGCTGACGATGTGTGCGTATGTGTTTGTGTACACAGTAAAAATACGTTATGCGAGTCTAAACTGTTATTACGCATCTTGTTCAGCTGCTGTGTTCTAAGCGTCCATCGTGTCGTGACATTATCTTAACACTGCTTGATTCGTTTGACGAAACAAATTTGATGAGGTAATGCGATTTTTTTTATAGCTGAGATAATATGAAGATCTAAAATTATTTCTTATGTAGACAATTTTTTTTACTCAATAACTTAAAGCAGAATTTTGATTATATGTTGCTATAATCGGTATTGGTTTTAAAATAGTAGGTTTACCCGTCTTGGAAAACTGATATAATTTTCTATCCGGAAAAATCTTGAAACGATTTGGAAAACAATCACAAATCACATCTACGTGATTCAACCAGCGCTCGAAAAAATGCATAAATAAAATGCATTTAGCGCCATATTCTTTTATCAAAGAAGAGTATAGCGCATAGCATCAATTGAGAAGTTTCTAAGCACTGGCGTCAACCATTAAACTAAAAATACAAAGCTTCATTGAAATGGTAAACGGAAACAATTAACAGTAGTCGCTTACAAAAAGAATTGCAAAATTGGAAAGCCTGACGCATATTGTACGCATATGTATATTATTAACAAAAGAGGTTCTAATGTACTTCCTTGGGGCACACCAAGGTTTTTTTCACACGGAATTAGATAAAAAATCCTGTGCAAACAGCATTTAGGTCATTACAAATATTTTATAAAGTTTTTGTCCTTCCGGTGTTCGGCCACTGAAGGGGGGTGGGGGGCGAAAAAAAAAACAGTGAATTTTTTAACCGAGCAAAAAAAACATGGATTTTAAGAATTTTTATTTAAGGTTTAAACGTGAAAACCAAGAATCTATTCTTGCTTATAATATATACGTTATTATTTTCTATGCAAAAATATACGAAAAAAGACAAAAACGAAGGAAAATTTTTTTTGGATGATTTTCGGAAATTCCATTGTTCGAATTTCCATTTCTGTTCCGTGCTAGAAACGTTCAACTCGGAGACTCATTTTTCGAGTTTTTCAGACTAGAGCCCACAGACAATTGATTTTATAAAAAGAAATTGACTCGTTCTACAAATTATTTTTTTGCCCCCCGATTTTTCAACCCAATTTCCAAGGGGGGGGGGGGGGGTGACAAAAACTTTGAATATGATTTGCAATGTCCTTATTGTTTTAGCTATTTGGAATATAGAGATACGCTTTTTATTTAAATGCTTTTACTGTATGAGCGGACTATAAATCTAATATTATTTTTGGCAATCAACGCAAAGCGATTTATTAAAAGATCTCAAATAGATAACTTGGAGAGATCGACTTTGTCTCTAAAATATATGTGGAGTTAGTATCAGTTCGAAATGCTATTGAATCTAAAATATAGCTACAGAATCTACATTGTTTTAAAATTTACCGTAAAGAACTTGGCACTAGGACCAAACGAAAATAGATTCGTTCTGCCAAAAGAACAACGCTCTACAGCTCTAGGCTCTAGCCTCGCTGGGTCAGCGAGGAAATATAGGGCGCGCATCTATCAACGGGATCACCAGAGAACATTTCTGGGGACTCAGGCTATGTGTGAATGTTAAATTATATTTAAAGACGTGATAATGCCAATATAAATCTCTTAAATTTTTTGTCAAGTAGGTTTTCATCAAAAAGCTGTTAGAAAATATCTAAAGCTAACCCAGTTTTGAAGATACATTTTCTTGACACTAGGAAAATAAGCTAGATTTTGTAAATATTTCATTGCAGGTAAGAAATCTAGTATTGAGACAAGGGTGATTCGACGAGCGAGTATTGAAACAATGGGCACGTTTTTCACCAAAAGTAGCCATAGCCAACACTTAGACTACGCGGATGACTGATATAACCAAGAACTTTTGTGACGGCGGAGGCAATCTACGCCAGACTGAAAGCGGAGTCTAGGAGGATTGGGCTAAGAATAAATGTTTCAAAAATCAAATACCTACATCAAAGGAAGAATCTCCAGGAAGACAAACATGAGCCTCAGCTCGTGATTTAGGGTCGCTGGAGAGCCCGGACAAGGACACTAGTAGAGAGATCCATTGGCGCATTCAGGCGAGAAATCAGGCCTGCTTTGTTCTTCGTTAAACGCCACGATTAACCAGAATACGCCGCCGTACAAAGCTGACAATGTACAAAACCTCTATTAGACCGATAGTTCTTTAGGAAATTAAAAAGCTGCTCACGGAGGACATATGCGCCCTTGCAATATTTAAGCGGAAGGTGCTGCGGATATTTGACGAAGTACAAACTGAATCACGCGCTACAGGTATCGCTTGGAGAGATTGTAATCTGGCGAAAGTCGATAGATTACGTAGGGTGGGACAGTGCGGTAAAGAACGTTTCCATCAACAAACCTCACTAGCAGGAGAAACTGAGGGACCAAAAGTGCGAGATGATTCGACCAGGTCGAAAGTAACTTGTGACTTCTGAGACGCTGGGAAATTGGCGACGAGTGGCCCAAAATCGAGGTAAATGGAAACGACTGCTTGGAATAGCGGGCGCCAGCCCGGATTTAGACTGACGACGACGATCTCTTCGTTTCTTCTAGATTTGTCCAAATAAAGATAATCTTACTTTGATTTTCGCAATGCTAAATGAGACTAATATTGCCGTAATTTACCATTCTGCTATCGGATTTCACAAGAAAATAGCTTTCTCAGTGGATTTCAGAGATGTATTTCTAAGTGAGAAAAGTAGTGTTCATCAGTTGCCCAAAATTGACAGAAACAGACGTGTGCTGTGAAGATCATTGCAATTCTTTCAATTTTGTCATTGATTATCTTTCTTTCAACATCAAAAGATCGCAGCTGGTTCAATGGCATTCAGGGACATTGAGATAAAAGACCTTTGTAACAAAGAAAAATTTTCGGTGTGCATTGCATTGATTGATTCAATAGCAGTGCCATCGAAATTTCAAATTTGGCCGGTTTTTTGATCCGTATGACCACTTTTCAATCACTATTTCTGTCTTTGTTCACTTTTCAATCACTTGCTGTTCATTTATTCACTAAAATCGTATTTTTTTAGTGCATCTTTGGCTATCAGCCCCTTGATGACCAAATATGAGAGCTGGACCTAGACGCTCTAAAAGCTCAGTGTTCTGGGTAATTGGTGACAAATGACGCAGGGCGCTAAAAAAAGAAAATATTTTTCGAACAGAAAGAACTTAGGTGTAACATCGACGCTAACGGACATGGCGCGTACTACTCCGGTTTATTGTTGAGAGCTACGGTATTTCAAGGGCCAATTGGATTTTCAACAGTATCGAAAAAACTTGGAATCAAGCGAAAGCGGGCTATTAGAGCGCTACTTCAGTGTTACAAGACAAACGACAATGCCTTTTAACGCATTTTTTTCTGAACATTATCTCTTTCAAAATCGGTGATCGAATGTTATTGCACCGGTTCTGACATGGTTTGGCACATTTGTGGAGTGTACTGAAATAGCAGTCTCAAGTACTGCCACAAAATGGCCGAATGCGTAAGTGAAAGTCATGTCGAAAATTCAAAGAAGAAAAAAGGATTGAATGTATAAACTTGAACCGTTGCGTAGTTTCAAGAAAAATTCATAAAAATGCTTTGTTTTTTAACCATACCTTATCCTTCCATCGATCTTCGTAGGAGATAGATTTTTGTTACCTTCGTTCTGTTTTCCATGTTTTCGTTAAAACAAGCCATAGAGGATAAACAGCAAACCCATAATTTATTGTATTTTCTCGGGTATCGGCCGGGTATAAGAAATTCCAATTTTCGGGGTGGTGTTGTAAATCAATATGAAAGGCATTTAGTCAAAATAGAATCAACTGGCTAGTAAGATAGTTATAACAAATTTCACTGAAACCAATCCTATATTAACCAAGCTCGTACATTCTCGATCATTGGTGATACGATGCTACCGTCCAAGTGCACAGACATTTTGTTACATCCAAAATCATTGTCATTAATGTTAATGTACCATTTCTGCCTACCGGCCCTGATGTTGGCAGAAGAAGAATGTTCGTCCCCATGCTTCTCGATTCAGAGTCAGCGGCATTGTGTATTCTTTTCCGAAATTCTTCATCCGACATTTCCGACTGTTGGTTTGTGTGTGCATGCGAACGCACAATTTATTGACTAGCCAGTACCTATGCTGCGAGGCAAGGTATGTACGTGTTGAGCTGTTATGTGCCCAGCATAAAGCTGAACAAGAGCTCCCACAACACTCTTACACTCTACATATCTGCCTGAGCAGCAGCAGCAAGCATGTATGCATTATGTACAGCAGCGTGTAAATTCCATCTGGATTCAAACATTGATCCGGCTTCGTGCCCGGTGGTTTGTTGATTGTTGCTGTTGTCGGCTATCGGTGATCGTACAATGTCAGTCATGCTTACGGTTAACTGGTACAAGAGGAAAACGGACGGAAAATATACACACCATTATCGTTCACCAGTAAAGGCAAGCTGACGTAGCAGTAACATCCTTCTTTTTCGAGTTGAATAATATTCTTTTCTTCAAGCTTCCCTTCAGGCCAAAAAGTATACAAGTGACACTTGTGCCTGTGTTTTCGAAGTTGTAAAGTTTTAAGTTGTTGGGAAAAAGTTGTATCAATTCTGTCTGGAATACTCTAAGAAGAGTGCCATTACATATAGAGGCCAACATGTTCAACCTTCGCTAGCTTCTCGTATACGTATTTCTACAATAATAACAAAAAGTGTTGACAATCCGAATCAATAGAAAATTCTCCCTTTTTCTGCGATACCATGCAATGCAAGTAATCTCGCAACAGCAATTGACCCTGATCATCTATTCCTTCTTGTTCCCCACTTTCCAGCAGTAACTCCGGCGTTCAGCAACGATCTGCACGAAGGACGAACTTCTGGCTTCTTTGTTCCCTTCGCAAAAATCCCAGTCCAAGAATACCTTGTGCACGGCTTTGATATTAAAATCATAACTTTCGTTTCGAACTTGGATGGAATGCTTTCGGCAAAAGCAGCCCCCCCGGATCGGATCGCAGCACAGTTCCGATGGCTCCGGGGGCAGATTAAATGGGGAGGATGATGCGTGCGGTTTTCTGATGTACTGATATGCTGTATCATGCACTACACCGCGCGCATACAAATCGTTGCCATTAAAGAGCACGTTTGCACACCAATAAAATATGTACAAGTCAGGCACCTATACATCGCATCGGTTCGGTGTGTAGTGTGTCTGTCTGTCTGTCGGTGATGACTGTGAGGCGGGTTGAGTTGCACTGTAAGAAAGCAAACCGCAACCAGACAGAATGCGTTAAGCTCCGCAGTGTACAGATTTTACTTTTCATTACAAAGGGAAGATGATTGACTAAATTTTCCTTCCACTTGGTCCTTCAGTTCTAGCTGAATCAATTCCGCTTTCGAATATTAATTATAGTCTTTTCTGCATGAGGAAGGTTAAACAAGAGGATCTGCTCGCTCGAAGAACAGGTTTGAAAAATCGATTTGTAAAATAAAATTAACCTGTAGCTATGGATTTATTTAACACGGGAAATACTAAATTGTAATAAAAAACAGGAACACTCAAAAGTTTTTCAAACTTGCTAAGAGTTCATGTCTTTTAATTTTTTTTTGTTTTTGTGAATGCATATATTCACTCTCCGGTTTATGCAAGTCTTGTCAACGATATCCATTACTTGCTTAAAAGGTCCTAAACACAGTGTATATGACTCAAGGTTACGTTTGATAGCTTGTAATCCTATTGACTTTTACATCTTCTTCCATGCGACGACTGGCTCGTTAGACTGAGCAGTGTGATAACTCGAGACTAACTAGGAGCCTAAGAAGATCATCTATTAATGTTGATGCTTTCGGAGACGAAAGGAGAATGTCATTTTTGCGCTGAGCAGTGCATTACAGTGGATTGGATCGTTTTATGCTCAAGTTTTCTTGAGTAGCTTTAAAGGTCATGATAGCTGAATCTTTTATAGTCCAATAGATTTCCGACATACGTTTTGGATTGCTATAGAAATTTTCAGAATTTCAAAAGGCACGGTTATGAAAGGATGTTTGGTTTGGATCATCTACAATGCTGAAGTCAGAACCACTTGATAGGCAACGCAATAAAGCGTCGATTGATGATGGTACTATCAGCCGAGCAAAATTTGGCATAGTTAACTAACTCGGCTGGTAAACGGCTTGGTAATGCGTACCGTCGGAGCCTTGTACACTGGGCATAAAATAGACCCCACAGTGGTTCACAGCCTCTTACCTTAGCAACTCCTACCCCTACCTCCTCGTGGTACCAGTTGGGATACGAGCAACCTCGGTGGAGATCGGGTAACCTACCCCGATGGAAACCAAGGTCGTATGCTGACAGAGGAGGAGGGCTTCTTCGAGCTACGTTGGCCCTCCGGCAATACTGTGGGGTTGGTTGCGGGCTTTGCAAGCCTGAACCACTAAAAAAAACCAAAGCAATGGACTCCGTAAGTAATAATAATAACTCTAATCGGAACAATCGGCAAAGTCCCAGGCGACGAAAACGGACTAACGATTGGAAATTAGGAACATGGAACTGTCGGTCTCTAAATTTCCTCGGAAGTACCCACGTGCTTTCTAAAGAAGTGAAGAGTCGCAAGTTCGACATCGTAGCGCTGCAGGAGATATGCTGGAAAGGAATGATGGTACGTACGTATAGAGAGGGTCATACCATCTACCAGCAATGCTGCGGCAATACACACGAGCTAGGTACAGCTTTTATTGTGATGGACGAGATGCAGAAGCGGGTGATCGGGTGGTGACCGATCAACCCTCGAATGTGCAGATTAAGAACCAAGGGCCGATTCTTCAATATAAGCATAATTAACGTGCACAGCCCTCACCTCGGAAGTACCGATGATGACAAAGACGAATACAACGCGCAGTTGGAGCGTGAATACGACCGCTGCCCAGGACATGATGTCAAAATTATTATCGGGGACTGTAATGCTCAGTTTGGTCAGGAGGAGGAATTTAAATCGGTGATTGGACGGTTCAGCGCTCACCCGCAAACGAACGAAAACGGCCTAAGACTTGTCGACTTCGCCGCCTCCAAGAACATGGCCATACATAGTACATTCTTTCAGCATAACCTCTACCATCGGCACAGCTAGAGATCACCCAACCAGACAGAATCACAAATCGACCACGTTCTGATAGATGGTCGGCACTTTTCAGACATTATCGACGTCAGAACCTATCCGGGTGCTAACATTCATTCGGATCACTACCTAGTGATGGTAAGGATACGTCAAAAACTATCTGTTGTGAACAACATGCGATACCGCCGCCCGCCACGGTATAATCTAGCGCGACTTAAGCAACCGAATGTCGCCGAAAGCTACGCGTTATCTCTCGAAACCGCGCTGCCGGAAGAGGGTGAGGTGGATGAAGCCCCTCTTGAGGACTGTTGGAATGTCGTGAAAACAGCCATTAACAGCGTAGCGGAGAACTTGCTAGGCCGCGTGGCACCGAATCGACGTAACGAATGGTTTGACAAGGAATACCAGCAGATATTGACTGAAAACAACGCAGCGCGGGTACAAATGCTGCGTAGAACCACCCGTCAAAATGTGGAGCGATACAAACAGAAGCGGAGGCAGCAAACCCGATTTTTCAAGGAGAAGAAGGAATGCGAAGAACTCAATCAGCTGAACGGTTTCATAACACACGGAAGTTCTATCAGAGACTTAACGAATCTCTCAAAGGCTTTGTGCTGCGGACCGAAATGTGCAGAGATAAAGATGGAGGTATCTTGACTGACGACCGTGCGGTGATAGAAAGGTGGAAGCAGCACTACGATGCACTACGATGAACACTTGAATGGCGTGCAGACGGAAGACCGTGATAGCGGAGGAAGTGACCCCATTGGTGTAGCAAGCAACGAAGATGTGCCACCCCCATCGATAAGGGAAGAACTGAAGAATAACAAAGCAGCGGGAAATGATGGCATTGGAGCGGAACTTATCAAAATGGGCCCGGACAAGTTGGCCGGCTGTTTGCATGAACTGATTGTCAAGATACGGAACGACTACCGGAGAAGTGAAAAGACAGGGTTATTTGCCCTATCTACAAGAAAGGCGATAAGCTGGATTGTGAGAACTACCGAGCGATCACTATTGTGAATGCCGCCTACAAAGTGCTGTCCCTTCCATCGACTATCGCCAATAGCCAATAGATTTGTGGGAAGTTACCAGATCGGCTTCATGGAGGGTCGCTCTACAACGGACCAAATCTTCACCCTGCGGCAGGTCCTCCAGAAGTGCCGTGAATTCCGAGTCCCCACGCATCACCTGTTCATTGATTACAAAGCCGCATATGATAGCGTAATCCGACAAGAGCTATGGAAAATTTTGGACGAAAACGGCTTTCCGGGTAAGCTTACTAGACTTATCATGGCTACGAAGGATGGGATCCAGTGCTGTGTGAGAATCTCGGGTGGGCTGTCGGACCCATTCGAATCTCGCAGGGGACTTCGACAAGGAGATGGCCTTTCCTGCCTGCTATTCAACATTGTGCTTGAAGGTGTGATAAGACGAGCAGCGATTGAAATGCGGGCCCGATTTTCAATAAATCCAGTCAATTTACCTGCTTTGCTGACGACGTGGATGCTGTCGGCAGAACATTTGAGGCGGTGGAAGATCAGTACACCAGACTAAAACGCGAAACAGATAAGATTGGATCGAAGATAAATACGTCTAAAACGAAGTATATGCTGGCGGGCGGGACCGAGCGCGATAGGGCTCGCTTGGGCAGTACCGTGGTAATCGACGGGGATGAGTTCGAGGTAGTCGACGAATTCGTATACCTTGGCTCACTGGCAACAGAGGACAACAATACCAGCCGTGAGATTAAAAGACGTATTATCAGCGGAAGTCGGGCCTACTACGGACTCCACAAACACTTGCGGTCGAACAATCTGAGCCCCCGTGCAAAGTGCATACTGTACAAAACGCTAATTAGACCGGTTGTCCTCCACGGGCACGAATCGTGGACACTGCTAGAAGAGGACCTACCAGCACTCGGAGTTTTCGAACGACGGGTGCTAAGAACCATTAAGTTTTCGTGCCTGCCTAAAGAGCACTGTTCAAAATCATTCGTTTATATCCAAGACAAAGATTTTTTTCTGTGTAAATAATCCGCCGTTTTGAATAACACCCTTTTATGTATGCGTAGATCAAAGAATCTGCTAAGGAATAATTAAGGTATAAGCGTTCAAAGTCTGATTATTTGTTTTATTTTGGATCTTAATTTTACACCCATAACTTTTTGATTTCCTGAAAATAATCTTGGGTTTACGGTTAAATCATGTTTCAATCACTAGAAATTTTAATCGGCAAAGTTTATTTGCGAATAATATTCAGTTTTTGTGTGTTGCATATCAGTTTGACCTTTTTTAGCGTTTCTGATTTATCTTCCACTTTAACCTTTCCGTTGTATATTCGAGATTTTTTTCTTTTATTGCTCAATATTTTAATTTATTGGCGAACAAAATGAAAATTCGACATTGAGGGACGTGTAAAACTGAATTTCATAATACATATAGAATTCAGCCGATTCCTGGATTGATTCTCCCAGCTGTACAGGTCGTACGTCGTTCGTGACTCATACAGAGCGCTGGAATACTAGGTACACACCCGTACGGAAGACAAACAATAACAATTTCACCACAAGACAGAGGCCAATCTAGAACCAGTTTCCTGCTTCTCGGGGCAAGATTCGTATACGCATCGTATGGCTAAGAAGAAAAAAATCA
This sequence comes from Sabethes cyaneus, assembly GCF_943734655.1. Lineage (NCBI taxonomy): Eukaryota > Metazoa > Arthropoda > Insecta > Diptera > Culicidae > Sabethes > Sabethes cyaneus. Next base: position 42,969,628 of record NC_071355.1, read on the forward strand.
ATCTCAGCAGAGCACACTCACTGCGAAAGTCAGGAATATATGATGCTGGCTGGCAGCAATTGTCGGCTTCGGTCCTCGGTTTCATGCGCGTGGCAAACGCTTGGATCGACGGATGGATGACTGGATGGACGGATACACGCAGTGCAACGTGCAAGTTTTATCGACATTGGCCGACCGAAACGGGGGTTGTCGCTACTGTCCAAGGCAGGAGGCACTCTATGGCACTGCCAATGCCATCCGTACATGTTGTTTATCAAATGTGTTCGAACTTTGGAGGCTTCCCTGCGTTCGCTGGTGAAATGGGTAGCTTCTTCCCTCAGCCATTTTTTCGCACCGATTCCTGGATCTCCATGTGTGTGAGGGAACCGAGCAGTAGATATTTGTTATTATAAAGTTTAGCCAGTTTTGGCCGGTACCGGCGATGGATGGCCTATGATAGAAATAGAAAGATCGATCAATGATTTGTGCGTATTGCAACAACCTCACTCCCGGTACGCATACAGCGAAATGGGAATAGGCCAGTAAATCGGCTCGGCCGGAGATTTTACACGCGTGAGTGCGGTGCGTGTCGATCACCTCGAGCCGGTGCGGTGTGTTCCGACGTGGCGCGGGACGATAGATGATGGAGGAAGTCCGGATGGATCCGCTAGCTAAAACAAGTTGCTTTTTGCATGGAGCTCGGCGGAACGTTGTTTTTGTTGCCTCTTAGAATGGAAATGAACCTGCGAGTGTTGAGTAGTCATACAAAACCGGGAAAGGTGTGTATTTGTCAGTTGTGGCTTTCGGGTAAACTTTTGCTGATGTGGAACTTTTGACATGTACGCATCAATGCTCGAAGTTTGGTTAGGATTGACTTTTGATTCTTATGCGAGCGCGATTGATTTAGAATACGTTGAACGATTACATTCGAAATTATAACATTTTTCAAAACCTTAGTACAATATTTCTTTGAGTAAAGCAAATTTGAGAAATGGTAAACTAGTCAGTTTGTTAGCACGATCAAGATTAAGCATCAGCACTGGACGATACCATGGTACATTTTTTCACAAAAAAACAAGCATTTTTAAGGTACCACCAAAATGCCCTACACTTAAGTTGGGATTTCGATTAAAATGTTTTTATCGCATCCGACCGTTTGTATCGCGCCCTTGCTAGTGTGTAGTGGTGTTGATGGCATTTGTGGCTCCCTTTTCAGCCGACCTTGCCTTGCCGCGGCGGTGGTGGAATGGTCGATTGCGCTTTGCTGTTGTGTCTTGTGTCTCCTGCCAGCTTGCTTGCCTGATGTTGGTACACACGGACGGCACACAGCGTCAGCCATCAGCCTGTGCGGTAGAGCGGCTTCGCTCGATGCTCTCACCCGTATCAAGCGGACGACGACGACGACGACAACGGACGGCAGTGGCTTGGCTGGCTGGATGGCTTGCTGCTGCTGGCTGATTTGCTGGCTAGTTGGTGTGTTATTGTTTCGCTCCCTTTTTTGCCCGTAGGAAGTGTCTATGTATAGAACATATTTAGCACGCGGGCTCAGACCGTGAAGAGTCGGCACTGGTATAGGTAGAGCTGCACACGAAAATGTTCACTCATACCGCCAGAGGCGCACTCGTGGTGTGCGATACGACGGCAGTTTGAAGAGTGCGTGCTTATGCACAGTTAAGACAGAAAGACTGGGGTTCTGGTTTCCTAGCAGTGCGATGCTCAACTTTCCACTCAAATATTTTGCACAAATATATTATATTATCAAATATATTATATTATTGATTCTGTAGAATTTTATTATTTTTTGGTAAATTAAAGAGTAAATGTGGCAAATGAATAATTGGATTAGTCAATAACCTATTTGCATGGTTACTTTCGCTAAATAAATATATGCAGACTGTTAGAATTGAGGGGACATAATAAAACGTTATATTAGGCCATATAATAGAAGACTGCCCGCCCGACTGCATAGTACGCATTTACCATTCCGCAAAGTTCAACTGCACATGTTTGGTAGCATTCACGCTTCTTATGTCGAGAACCTGGATATAAATCCCAACCCTACAGAAGTCTCAAATGACCCAAGTTTTTAAAGTGACTATAATCGAAAGCCAAAAATTTATAGTGTAACTTAAAGTTCTGTTCGAGTATATGTTTCGTTCATAAAGTTATCAGCAATACAGTTGAGGAGAACGAGTAACAGAATCTTGCTAGGTTAGTTTCCCCAGAGTCAGATGACGCGAAATCAAAAACATCACGCTAAGGACACACAAAAATTGACAAATCTCGAAGAACATTTTTCTAAACTGTCGTCGTTATCAGCGTAGAGCCAAAGTGGCTCGTGCTGTTTCAAACAGCTGCCTGCATTCAACTCGATTTAGGGCCACTCGTCGTTAATTTCCTAGTGCCGGTTGGGTTGTTGAAAAAGACCATTTTCGTTGCGCTGTCGTCCGGCATCCTTGCGATGTGCATGGCCCATCGTAGCCTACTGACTTTCAACAGATGTACGATGGCAATCTTTTCCGTCATTCTCCGCCTTCATTTTGTACTCCGCCAAAAATTGTCCGCAGCACCTTTCGCTCAAACACGGCAAGAGTGCGTATGTCCTCCGTGAGCAGCGTCGCAACTTCTTAAAAGCGTCAAGTACATAAAGAACTACCGGTCTAATAAGGATTTTTGTACATTGTCATCTTCGTACGATGGCGTATGCTTCTTATTCGTAACGTAACGTTTGACAAGGACAAGATAGGCCCGATTTCCCGCTTGAATGCGCTGCCTTACTAGTGTTTGATTACTCGATCCAAAGTAGCTCTGAACAGTCGCGTTAATTTACCCGAAAAACCCAGTTCGTCCATTTATCTACCATAGCTGGTCTCCCACGATTGTGTCGTATGCTGCTTTGTTGTCAATAGAGATGTAATGCGTGGGCACGTTTTACTCCTGACGTTTTTGCAAGAGCTGTCGGACGGTATAAATTTGGTCCGCAGTGGTGTGTGCTCCGATGAAGTCCACCTGAAATCTAAGTCATTTTTTTCTCATTCACCATCTAACCAATTATTTTGTATACTCCGGGGTTGGTCATCTAGTGCGGCGCTAGCGGTCTCTCTGATGACGTATTCTACCGCTTTCAAAGGTTGGAGCATCTAGCTCTTTACAAGAAAGCAATGCCTCATCCAGTATTCTTAACGCAGAAGCACATAAGCCACAGAACGGTTCAGGCTCTACAGATTGATGAGACGATCCGAGGTTTGAAGGCGCATCAACTTCGCATCATTTTCATCATATTCCACAATGACCACAATGATAAGTCGACTTGGTAACGACAAGACAACATTTAGAGTGATTCCCAGACATGTTTTGGTGGGTATGTCGTCGAGGTGATGCATATATTTCATGCTATTGCGCAAGGACACAGTAAAGCACTCTAAAATTGCTTAAATTTAAGCTTCAAACACAATTAGCTATCTTCTCATAGGACTCATATCTACTCATCAGAAAAACCAGCTTCTGAAGAATTACCCCTAAGCTCAAATACATGGGATATTCGATTAAAAATTGTATATTTTCTCCATTCAATTCTAATTATTTATTATAGGAGGAATAATACTAATAGTTTGTAGAATACTGAGATGACCTGTAAGCTCACCTTCAAAGAAGTTCATTCAATACCTTCGATGGCTTACTTCTCATTGGCTAGCTTTTTTAAACATTTTTTGGTAGCTTCCTCTTTTGTTTTTGGCCACCAGACCAACGAAGCATAAATAATTCTGGGTCGCAAAATAGCCGATTAGATCCAGTGGGTCACCTTTGGTTTCAATACACACTGCTCACCAAAGGCTCTTTAATTTATCTATACCTATAAAAATGGATTCTAAATTTCTGTCTGTCTGTCTGTCTGTCGGGATGTTCCTTATAGAATCGAAAACTACTGAACCAATCGGCGTGAAAATTTGCATGTAGAGGTTTTTGCGGCCAGGGAAGGTTCTTATGATGGTTAGAGACCCGTCCCAAATTTCCTCATAACTCCTGAACTAATAAAGCAAATGGGACCAAATTGAGCATGTGGGTGTTTTTGTAGGCAAATTTTTTTTCTATTGTGAATTGAGACCCCTCCCCTCTTTAGGAGGGGAATTATGACCCCTCTCTCCTTTTAGAGGGGGGGCTTCCATACAAATGAAATACAAATTTCTTCATAACTCGAGAACTAATCTAACAAATGGAACCAAATTGGGCATGTGAAGGTTTTTGAAGGCAAGAATTTTTTCTATGATGAATGGTCCCCATTTTAGGAGGGAGGGGCTCCTATACAAATGAAATACAAATTTCCGCATAATTCGAGAACTAATCAATCAATTGGAACCATATTTAGCATGTGGGTGTTTTTGGTGGCAAGATGAATTAGGACCCCTTACCTTTTCAGGAGGGAGAGCTCCCATATAAATGAAATACAAATTTCCTCATAACTCCAGAACTAATCAAACAAATGGAACCAAATTTAGCATGGAAGTGTTTTTGAAGATACGAAGTTTGTCGGGTCAGCTAGTTTAATATAATTATTCTTCGACATAACAAACACTTAGGGCAAAAAACTAAGAATGGAAATTCCCCGATAGTTCTTTACTTCGTTGAGAGAATCAAATTTGTGAATCGGTGTGATTGTGGCAGTTTTCCAAATGGTTGCAAAGTACCTCTCTTTGATTGAATGGTTGAGCAACTAATACCTCCTTGTCCACTGAAATTGAGTGACTCTGAGATCTAAAATATTCATTTTTGAAACTTCCTATTTTCTATCTGGTACAGTTCTTCATCGACTATCATTTAAAATTAAAACCTAGTATCTAACCTTACCTTTAAACCTAGTAGAATTACCAAGTCTAATTTTTTCAAGCACCATTTACAGTATGATTTCAAATTTGACAACAAATGCGTGTCGCCTATGTTGCCAAAATCGAAACCGTGGCAAAATCTAGACCATTTTTGAACTGAAAAAATTGCATATAAATGTGTCAAAATTGAATAATTACCACTAATTAACGAATTTTTCTCGATTGCAACGGTTTTATATTCAAAATGTTCGACAGGGGCTGTCGCAAACCTTTAGATACTTTGCAGTAAGACGTAGTCCTACGTCTGTAAAAATCTGACCTTTCGAAATATGTAGTCACTAAATAAAAACACCACTGTACTTGATAAACTACGTTTAATACAAGTTATATTACATATTTTTAATGAATGGTTTAAATTTTTGAAACTAATAGGCGACATAATTTTTTTATGACGTAGAAATCGTTTCAACCATATCTGAACAACAGGTAATAATAAATTCCCAATATACAAATGTCACACACAGATACATACATAACGCATATCAAGTCACTGAAACATTGTTCACTTGTTGGGCTGACATACAAACAAGACCCTCGGCGACTGTGACTGATTTCAAATTTTTCAACCGACTTTCATACCTTTCTAACAGAGTATAAGAAAGGTAAAAGCTGTTCAACCTTGTGCCCTATTAATAAATAACAGTAGTATAGTTGTACTATTAAAAAAAAATCTTTGTTATTATTTTGTTCATTTACATGGAAAAAACTATGACAATTCAAATTTAGGTTCATTTCAAAATCAAAAATAAGTCCAATTCAAGATCATGTTGGGTCCATTCAAGATCAAAAAAAGGCTTTGGCAAAAAACGATATATTTAATAAAAGTTTCATCAATTATACATTTTTAAAGTACTGATAATGTAGAAAAAAGGTGGTACTTTCCAACAAATAGTAACATCACCACATATTATTTATAAATGACGAGTAAATTGAGCAGGAGTGCGAGTGATGGTGTTAAAAAGCGCTGAATAGGTCCATTCAAGATCAATTACCCTAATCATTATCTTCTTCATCATCATCATCATCATCATTTTATTTAAAATATGACATTCCGGCCTTTGGCAGAGAAATCTCAAAGTCAGTTCGTGGAGTCCGCGCAGGGCCGGAACGCCTCCGTCTGCGGGCATAGACGTGTCGGCTATGCTTGGGGCTCTACCTGTGTTTTAGTGGGCGACATTGCCTGTCTCATCAGGTAGAACTGATGTTTGAGGTTTCCCTGACATTTTGTTGACATCACAAAAGGGCCCAGCGCAGAGTTTTATACGCTATTAAGCGACCAGTTGGATAACCCGAAAAAAAGGAAAAAAAAGGAAATGGTCCAAGGTATTTGTTTCTTTTAATTTTATGTTAATCAATGTAAATATTTTCCTTTGGGTAAATGGTATGATTGCAGTTTTATTGGCACTAATGCTGAGGTCCTGCCTATCAGTACATGATTATGAAGTAAAAGTTGAAGCAATTTACATTCGATTAGCGGTGATAGAGTCAAATTTTCCAAGCCATTCCGAATAATTATCACTATATGATTTTCGTAACCAATTATTTCGAAGCCTAGGGCTGTCAACGTTTAAAAAAGATCATCAGCGAAAAGGGTAACTACATGCAACCTTATTTTGACGTAAAAGGTGATGCATTAATAAGGACGAAGAGCGGGGGCGGGGAACCGATACAGCCTGAATTAATTGGACCACGACTGCACTCTAGCTGATTCGCTAATTGGGCCGACTGACAGTTGTTAGAAATTTCTAAACTCGAAAATTCCATACAATTTTGACATTCAAGTTGTCACATAGCCCAATTAGCGAACACCCAATTAAAGAACCGCCCAATTAACGAAACTTTGCTGTATATGGAATCATTAACACTGGAGAGACAAAATTAGATATGAGCCTATCTAATATAAGGGTGCGGCAGTAGTTTAATTACAAAAACATTTGGGTACCAACCGAAAGTCCTACCTGCCATTGAACGGCCCAATGTATTGTTGGCCTACTTATCGAAATTTTCCAGCTCATCCATTCTTTGGGCCAGAAATTTGTTCATCCCCCTTCTTTTTACAAAAAAAGCTGAGCTTACGTTGGACCGCGACAGAGTCAGAGACAAGTAAAGCAGAAAAAATGGAGTATTATATTGCATCACTTGCGTTTTCACACAAGACATCAATTCGGTTATCTGTATAGACAGGACACGACACTAAGTCTTTAGTCTTATGGTTTATAGATCAATTTGAATAGCACTTTGATAAATGTTTTACAATCAGGACATCAAATTAGTTTCAATTCAAGTAAGGGAAATAGTTTTGACCTATTGGAACCTACAGTGTTTGCTGTTTGCTGTTTATTTTTCAATTTCTCATCAATTTAATCTTTCAGATTAATCGAAAAATATCCGAGTTTTATTAGTCTCAAATCTGACCAGTTTTTATGAAACGCACATTTTTTGTTTATTCTTCATCCTTACATTCTCGTCGAAAGACGTCAAAACATTTCCTATGTTGACACATTTCTCTGATTGCGGAAATCTTCGTCTCAAGATACGCTAAACCTAATTTTTGCACGTATATTTTCGTACAAGACTTCAGTTCTGAGTAGTTTCCAGCAGTATATTGTTAAATTTATCGCAAATAGTTATCTTGTTGAACACTTTCCCAGCAAGTAATTGTGTAAAAAATAGAAGTAGGTTTGAAAGAATCAAGACATTGTTCAGACGAGAAAGTTTTATTACTTTTTCTTAAAAATTCATGGTGTAGCAAAACTGATCCCTAGCAGTTTGATTCTAGGAGAGGTAGAATTTCGTTGTCCCTGCTATTACTCGGCCTTCTGCTTCCCGTCAGAAGAAACATCAAACGATGCAATTATCAGAGGGGTGCAGAGCGAAAAGTCGGTGGTACATGCGAGCAAGCGAGAGCGCCGAAACTGGTTGCAGCTGGGCTTGAATATGCGCGCACGGCGTTCGTGTGTGCATGTGTGCGTCTGACGACGATGGTGGTGTGCGCCCGTTTGTTTTGCAAATAAATGCTGCTATACACTACAGCCGAGCCAACCAGCCAGCCAGCTCTCTCTACGTACGACCAGCAGCGGCAGCCCTGATATGAATCGGTGTGACCAGACGACGGAAGAGGCAACCAGCAAGCCAACCGGAGCTCTGGCAGCCAGTCATTCAGAAAGAAACGTCGTTCACAAAGCGCTTCGAGAAGTGGCGTTGGTTACACGTCGTCATCTCTCTCCTATATAGGTACGGTGTTTCAGGGTTTTGCCTGGTGCTTCTGCAAAGCACTTCTCCATTATCCGAGTGATAATTTTACTTACTAGTAGCAGCCCCAATAGCAGCGAATAGGCGGTGGATGATGAGAGCCGTAGTGCTTTGTTAGATTTCGCAGCATTTCTGAGTCCGGTTTGTTACCACGGCGGCGGTACGCGTTAGGCAAGTTTAAAATAATAATGCGCTAGTTGCGTATGTAAGAAGTGCTTTTTCCTGTGTACATAGTGTATTAACCGCTGGATGTTTGTGGTGGAAAATTTGTGAATACTTAGTTAAGTGCTATTTGTTAGAGAAAAAAAAACAATCAATCGAGTGACAGGAAAAAATTCTTTCGTCAATTTTGGTGAAAATAAAACGGGTGAAGCGTACTTGTATTATATTTTCTTCGGAATCTTCGGTACATGTTGGCTCTCTCCAGTACGCATATTAGCAGCAACTGGATCTACCAACACACACGGACATCGCCTGGAGAAGGGAACATCAGCGAACATCAAACGGTAATTTGAGGCACATACACACAGTGATCGGGAAGGGATCCAATAATGGTTTTCTCAGCGTAAAAATATGTTCTTTGTGACGTCCGAGTGGCTCCAAATTAGCCACTAAATTGGACCAGCTCATACTGTCTGTTGATTTATCTAGTTGAAAATAGTTACTAGTGGCAATTTTTTTCTCAAGAGAAAACTTTTTTGCCGCACGTCCATCGACGAAAAGAAAAACACCTAACGGTTTTCTGTAGAGCCACTTCACAAAGCATACTGCGTTCTACTTTACGCGACCCCTTCTCGGCGTCGTCCCGCGTCGTCGCTGAAAACGCAGCTCTATCAACGGACACACAAAAAGAAAGCCAGACTGCTGAGGGTGGGGCGTGTGGGTGCTGCTGAGACTGGAAAAGTGGTTCCTCAAAGAGCTTTTATTCACTGCTACATGTAAGTAGTAGCGCAAAGTGGAAGAAACGTGACTCCCCATAGATAGCACTCTTTATCTCCTTGATAGATGTCATGTCACAACTTAGTAGTCCTTGTTAAGGTCCCAACGGAGCACCCTCTTCCATTAACGATCCAGCGCAGGCACAGACAGGCTGCGCTACTCCAACTCAGCAGCAGCAGGCAGACGTCATTGCATGGGGTCTGTGTGCAGAATGCTACCTTTCCAGAAAAACAAGATCAACGACCGCGGGATAGGGCTTTCTCGGTCGGTCGGGGTGTTGTTTACTGTATGTACGCTCCTCCATGGTGGTGGTTGTGGTGCTATTCGAACCGTTTCTTTATCACGTTGCCATGCCCTTCCCTGTCTGGCTCTCCCGGGAATTCTCTTGCTTTGTCCACGTTTTCCCCCTGTGTATCTTGGTATTGGTATAGGCCTATGTCGACCACTGTCACTTGGCCGTACTCTATAGAATAACCGTCTGGCGAAAAGAATTTCTGCTGCTCAAGTAGACATTTTGATTCTATTTGTTTAAGAAAAAATATTGACGCAATTGAATGTGGCAATCTAGCCAATGTCATCTATTCCTGATTTTTCTTGATGTTATGTGAACTCTTGGTCTGAATTTTATAAAAAAATATTTTCACCTTGATTGGCACTCTTTTCCATTGCAACATTGAGCAGTCCCAGTCGCTCCTCTACACGGATTCTTGCCAATCAGTCCGGAAGAAGGGAACCACAATCACAACATTAGTTACGATACTACTACAACAGCTACTACTACCATTATTATTATTATTATCATCATCGGCATGCTCAACAACGTGTAGTACTACCACGACGACATTGCCAAGTATCATAAATTTTCCTCTTTCGCTCTCCCATTGTTCGCCACCATGCCAGCAGCACCAGCCATCAGCCAACCAGCCAAGCATCATCGTCGGCGGTCTCCCCAAAACGTCCCGGATATCAACAATAAGCTCTGCAGCAGCGCTAATATTCGGAGGAACGAGCAAACGACGACGAACCATTTCGGCACTATGCCGGCTTCCAGCCGTTCTTCCACCCCGCCCTTCCGCCGTTTCCATCCACCTTCCGATGAATGTCGTTGCTCATGTCCATCCATCCAGCATGTTTTTGTTTGTACACACGAACATGCCGGGGACTTGTATGCGCATGATTCTGCTGCGCCAACAGCCGCGGCAGGCCGTACGAAATTCGAACAAGTTGGAGCATAAACATAAAGGCCAAACAGCAGCAGCAGCAGCACGAAGAGAGTGACACGTCCTGTGTCGCTCACATACACAGCAGCTAATCGCCGTTCGTCTGTATGAGAGTCTGAATCTGTTCTGTCCTTCCGTTTCGGCGGTTGGAGCTCCCACAAAACAAGGTTTCGAACGGCTTCCTACGGGAGCCACAACAGGAAAAGAGCTAAAAAATAGAAGCAGAAAAAAAAATCCGGAAAAGTGAAGGATTTTTCCTTTCATTCATGCACGTTCACTCACGACGGGGACGCTGAGGCGCTCGGTATTTTCGATGCGTCCTTTCGAAGGACAGTGTGCTGTGTATATACTTTCTCCTCAATGTTGCACCTAATTGAATTGGATGATGGAGCTTGTTGAGCTGCCCGCTGCTTTCCTCCTACTGTATTCAGTGTTGTTATACATACCGTCGTCGACCGTTATTTTTAGGAATAATTGTATCACGTTATGGCGTGTAAAATCTGTTCGCTTTTTATGTTTGCAGTAAATCTTTATGGCACTGATTGTGTTCAAGTCAAGCTATTTACTAGGGTCATGAAAAATGTTAAACAAAATATTTTTTGATAGAATAGCTTTTTGAGCTCACCTAAAATACAATAAAAGTGACTAAATTCACTCGTCGGATAGCAAATGCTTATCCCCTATTTTCTAAACTAGCCTCTCGGAAACCGGGAGCATTTTGTTTTATTCCGAGAGTTTTTGTTTCAGAAAATCGCAACGACCCAGACCAGCAAACAATTCAACACTAGGAAGAAATCCAAGTCATAGTGCATGTGCATAGTGCACTCATGTAAAGAGTTTTTTAAACCTTGGAAAGGCTCTATGCAATCCCTATTACTTAAATGTCATACGCTTTTACACCATATTTACGAGAGATAAAAATTCCAATCGCAATAGAGAATGTATTAATATTTTGGGGGGGGGGGGAGGGGTTGAAATGAAACAAAGGAAACCAACATTAATACAAAATTATAGCACCTGCAAAAAATAATGTATGGGTGACTTTTACAAAATTTACTGAAATTTCATAAAAAAATACTGAAAAAAATAAAAACCATTTCTACACTGAGAAAAAAAGCATTTTAAAATCTAAAATTCGATTTTCTTCAGCACGTCCCCGAAATTGATGAAATTTGTATTGAAGGTAGATACAGTAATGACCCGATTTTGTCACCCCCATGATGAATTTAGGGGTGACAAAAACGGGGCAGTGACTAAATCGGGTATTTTTTCAATTTTTTATTTTTTTGCAGATAACTTAGAACGAACTACATATACTTCATTCTGATCACTTTTAGGACATGTCGCACTTCCTTCTACCTCTCTGTGGACATTTGTCACTTTTTCACAGCACTCCCAAAGGTATAAAAACACGCGTTTTTTAATTGCGCCGAAATGGTTGATTATACTGGTTAACCTATGTTCAGAGAAATTTCACAGCGTAAGAAGCTCTTTCTTATGGTATGAACGATTCTTTGATTAACCCCCCTAAAAGTAAGATAGAAAATTTATTTTTCAAGCAGTAAGAGATAGAGCAAAACAATGTTCTACAAAACTTTTGAGAAGATTATTATAAAGGACTTTGCCAAAGAAAGTAACCTTCTAGCTATTATAGTTGTGGAGATAAGAAACAACTTTTGTGGAAACTCCACGATAATCAACTTGTTGAACACAATTCTTTTCACAGTGTTTTAACACATTTGACATACTAAGCTTTTAATAAATCAAAAGCGTAACAAAATCGGGTAAAAAACGTGACAAAATCGGGTCAAAAACGTGACAAAATCGGGTTACCACTGTATTTATATGCCCTACAAGTGTGATGTATGGAAGAATTGTAGTCCATATAATTATCTATCTTCAAAAAATTTCATCAATTTCTGAGAAGCCCTGTTTTTATAAAATCGATTTTTAGTTTTTAAAATGCTTTTTTTTCTCAGTGTAAAAATTACTTTTTATTTTTTCCAATATTTTTTTATGAAAAATTCAGAAGATTTTCTAAAAGTCACCCATAGATCATTTTTTATAGGTCTTATAGTTTTCGAGTTATATTTTTTATAATAAAAAAGAGAAAAAAAATTAAGTCCTTTCCTAAAGTTACTCTAGACCAATTTCTGGAAAACTAAATGTGCAAAGATGTTTATTTACGGCTGTGAGATAACATAAGATTATATAGGGGTCATTCCCTCTCAACTGGTCTAACCCGTTGTAATCGACCACCTCCAATTTCAACCAAATTTGGAGTAATTGCTCATTCCAACACCAAATTCAAGTTTTCAAAGTTTTGTACGGATTGATCGATCCCCCTTGCAGTAACAAGCAGTGAAAAATGAGTTTTTCCGAAAATCTGATAAAAATAGAGAAGCGGAACTGCAAGGGGGATTGATCAATCCGTACAAAACTCTGAGAAATTAAATGTGAGGTGGAATAAGCAATTATACCAAATTTGATTGAAATCGGAGGTGGTCGATTACAACGGTTAAGGGGAAACCGAAAGTGGCTCAAAGATGGCTGGATTAATGGCTACCATTCGAAGCATGTATTGTTTTGCGCCTTAAAAATGCATCTGTATTGGCAAAGCACGCTTTCGCCACGTAATCAGTGCTTCCAGCGCTGTTATAATTTCCTAAAACTTGTAATTCAATTTATCGATCTGCTATGTATCAATAAATGCTCAGCAAAACATAATAGCTAATGGAAAATAAATTTAACTGAACATATCGATCATTACGTGTTCATAAAAGCGACCAATGTATAATTTGGAATTAGTTAATAGATATTTGGTTACGCACATATTTCGTTGAACTAGCGATTTCCGAAAAAGCAGCAACACAGTATCAAACTTTCGTCACATCAATGAGCTTTTAAAGAGCTTTCAACTTTCGCCGCATCGATGAGCTTAGAGTGAAGTAAATAAGCAAAACGGAAAGGCAGGAATCAAAAACGCAATCCGATGCAAGCGAATTAATTAAACATCCTAGTGATCCTGCGCATTATTCAGTTGCTGCTGTTAATTTTGATTGAATCGGAATGCCTTGATAAAGAAAACAAACCCTTTTTCGGGATGTTTGTAGTCAGTGCGGTTGGCTGCGAATCAGCTGTTTATGTTTGCAAGCTCCGCTATTTGACATATTTTACCAATACTAATGCAATATTCAAATAAACGTTTAGGTTTTTAACGAACACATGAGATGTACAGTACAGTGTTTGTCGCACTAACACAATAACGTGAGCCACTTTCGGTTCCGCCTTAAGATCATTCGAGAGGAAATGACCCCTATGTAAACTTAAAAAATCGATTTTTTCAAAAAACCGAATATTTTAAGACTTTTTCTAAATTAATCGTTTTGATCACTACTAACATCCTGTGAAGAGAAATCCGAGGTGCATGAAAGTTAAAATAAGTGGCTTCGGGCATAGCCTGAGGCATGCCAAAATCGAACCATGCCAAATTCGAAACTCCACTGTATCGCAGGAGAGACAAACCGCGAGAGGGAAAAAGTGGAAAATTAAGCAAGAGAAGGTCATTGAAGCAACGCTTATTAAATTGGTATAACGTTCCTCTTTATCGAACAAAGCTATAATGGAAGCCAATTATAACCGGATTCGAACCTACCTTTTCCCATAGGCCTTGAGAATCGCCGTTATTGGTGAACCTTTGAACCACAGCGGATTGGATACTATCAACACCTGTGTTTGATTACTTTCTTCTATCGTTCCCTCCCTCCATTGTAAAAACTATCGTCCTGACCTCATTATTAAGGCCAAGACAACAAAATACGAGTTTGATCTAATAGAGAATTGTGGCTTTAGTTTTCGAAAGGTCGCATAATCAACCCTTTTGCATGCATTATGCTACCTTTTGAAAACTAAAGCCACAATTATCTCTAACTTCTACTGTGCACAGCAAGTAGCCAGCAAGCAGTAGTTTTGAGGGTCTATAAATTCGACTGAAACCGCTTCGCTTCGGCCCACAGCATTAAAATGTACTAGTTTTTCTATGCTCTCGCGGATAAGCGAGACAACAAAGTTCCACTGCGTCAGATCCCCACAGTAGAGACCTAAAACTCCAATTATTCCGATTAGTAACATTATGCTTAATGTTACTTTTGATATGCCAAAGTTCCATGGCTTCCTTGCGTTATACCATTAAAGATTTGGGATGATCAAGCGACTACGCTCGATGGTTTGTTCGTACTGTCAGCTCCACCTCGAAGATTGGTGTGCAAGAAATCTTTGACGTAATTGCTTACCTCCTTGGCGGAAACGCAAAGTACCTGATCCCCTGCCAGTCGTTGCCATCCAGCGTCAAGTAGGTATTCCCTTAATAATCCATTAAATATTACGACGTCATGTTTTGCTGAAAAGATATTTTTCTCCAACACCTTCAACCGTTCCTTCTGGGTGATTGCCTGCTGTGCTCAGACGCGGTCGGCCTCGATTGACGCTTCTGCGTAAAAATGCCCATTTTAGCCAAGTACTTCATCACTGTGGCTGATTGCTTCGATCTCCCAGGCCAAGGCGCGGAAGAACGATGAGGCCTTCTTGCTCTCGGTCTTCCTCTTTTAGCTTCTGCTGCTATTTAGGCCGCGCAGCACCGTCGAGTGACCAGAATCAAACTTCCGTTCCTCGCTCTGGTCTTTCCCCTGCAACCAGCAGCAACCATTTATTTCTTCACCATTTTGGAAAAAAGCTGGTTTACATGTCGCGATAGCGTTCCCAATTATTCGTAGTTGTACGGCCAAACTAGATAGACTAATACTTACTTTACCAGCCCAGAACCGGGGTGGCTCTTGCCGTATCAAGAAGAAGAAGAAGAAGAAGAAAAAGAATGTGAACGGATTTCACTGCATAGTCGTCCAGCATCCTTGCGACGTAGTGGGCCCATCGTAGTCCCCCAACTTTCGCCAGGTATATGATGGGAATCTCCAAGGAGTGCCTGCAACTCACTCGTGGTTCATACGCCTACATAACCCTATCCTCCTTGCCTCTGTTTTTAGTCTGGCGTAGATTGCCTCCGCCGCCCGAAAGTTTCTAGTAATGATTTCGAGGTCGTCCGCAAAGGCTAGAAGTTGACTATTTTTGACAATTTTTGCTAGAAATTGAGGATTTGTCGGAGATCCGATTTTGATTCGTAATAGCCCCCCTGATCCCTGATACTACCCTAAGAATTCTCTTGTTATTGGGGATAGACGACGCAACAAAATCTGAAAGAGTACCTTGAGCGTTGTCCAGCGTAATGGCGCGGTAGTTACAATAATCTAGCCAGTCGTCCTTCTAGATAGGCATTTTAATTATTATTCAGCACGGAGTCCTCCTACATTTTGATACTAAAACGGAATTAATCTAGTTCATTCTATACTGCTTTCGAAATGTTATAGGAGAAGAAATAGTGCTGGAAAGAGTGTTTCAACTGCAGACTCCGGCCATCTGGAAGCAGGCTTAATTTTACCTGGAATTAAGTTTCATTTTGCTCTATCCTGTGTAAAATGCGTTGTGGAGAAAACCAGCACTTGGTGTTTGGTATCAAATGATTAAACAAACTCAAACTGAGATTTTCTATTCTCTTAGCGCAAGGGATTACAAGGACCTATTACTGCTGCAGAAGGAAATAAAAAGAAGCTTCGTAAATAGCTCGTTTTCGTAGAGAACATCGCAACCGAAATCTGAGAATTTGACCGCTTGAAAACATAATCGATTTTATATATTTTTCAAAGCAGGCCCTAGTGGCCTGCACAGGAGTCGACACAGGACACAGGAGTCGTTTCTACAACTGGGTTCATGTTTGCTAGTTGTCTCTAGCTCTGCAGTCCACGTATAATCCGCAAGTCGACTTCCATCTCGTTGATCAATCTTGTCCACGGCACTTTTCTTTAATTTGTTCTCGTCGACTCACTGTACAGAACTAAGTAGAAAAGAAAAAATAATGCAAAATATGTATCCCAGTGCGCCACTAACTGACGAGTTGTTTGACTCGCGAGTGGGCTAGACAGAAAGACGATATGAGGCTGTGCGTTCGCGAATGTGTAGGTAGCAAAATGTCTGCACACAGCAACGGTGGCTGTTTGTTTTACGCTTGCATGAGTGGCATAAGCGTTGAATGCTATACTTTTCATACTCGCTCTTGTAAGAGTAGGCATCGTTGGCTTCTCTTTCGATTTGCAACATTGTTTTCATTGTGCTTTCGTTCAACATTTTTACGAAGTGCCGCTGCCGGTCGGTAGAGTTTTTCGGTATGGACAGAACAGATGGTTCTCCTAGCAGCTCGTGCGAGCCATGGTTTGTTCGTCTTCTCCTTAGTCCAATTCTTGGCGATGATGATGACGGTGGACGAAGGACAATGGACATAGAACTATGGACGATAGAAAAGGTTGACCATGAACAATGGACGACCAACAATAGACAATAAACGATGGACATTAGACGTAGACGGTGGACGAAACAAAGGCCGATGGGCGATGGATAAAAGACGATGGACAATGAACGACGGACGGTGGATGACTGATAGTGGACGATAGATAATGTGCAATAGACAATGGACGATGCACAGTAGCTGATGGAAAACGAACGATAATAATCGATAGGCACAGAGTGACTGACGATGGACAATGGTGAAGGACGGTGTTTAATAATAAACGACATTGATTGGTGGACGGGGACGATGCACAATATACCTTAAGCGATGTATGGCGTTTGATGGACAATGGACGGTGACTGATGGACAGTAAATGATAGACGGTGGACTATGGGCAATGAACGATGGACGTTGTATGATGGACTTTGGATAATCGGAAATGAACGACGGACAATGCATAATGAACGGTAGATGATGAACCATGGACTACAGATGTTTGGGCGGACCCACTAGCAGAGACACTTACGCGCATTTTGGTTTTATGAGAATCTTCTTTAAACATTAGGATTCCTTTATGTTATAATCAATGTTATTGCATCAGCGTTAACCCATGTGATAGCTTGTTCAGTAAAAGGGCGCGACGCAGGAGTATCACACAGGCCCTTAGGACTCCGGTTGGTTAGAAACTTGGTATGGCCAGAGCTATGTTGGATTCTTTCTGTCGATATTCAATGGACGATAGAGAATGAACGGCGGTCAGGATACGGTGTTGAAAGACGATGGACAATGAACGGAGGATTGTGGACGGTGAAAAATATACATTGGACAATGAACAATGAACCATGGAAAATGGGCTACAAACGATGGATGATGGACGACGGGTGATATACGATGGACTAGAAATTTTCGACGTAAAACGAGAGGACGTTAACTCAAATTTCAGACATAAAAAAATGGACATAAAGAGACATCACGTAAAATGAATGGACGTGAAAAGATATTCTAGTGTGCATTAATCCACTCTTGATAAACTGCAACGATAATCGAATTATAATAAATTTATTAATATTTCATTGCGAATCTTCGAATTTGCAAAATACCTCGTTAGGATGCGAACATTTCATTTCAACTTAACATTAAGAAATAAAATTTCAGCAATGTTTGTTAAAATTTGGACGTCTTTTTCCAGAATAGCACATTCTTTGGAACGATTTTTTCTCCTATTCTCTTAGGAAAGCTGCAAACAATACCTGTACAGTTTGCAACTGCTTTGCCTAGTTACCCTGTGTCATGTAACAGACTGGTTGGTTCTCCGTTCCGCTGCTCTTGAAAATGAGAAATATATAGAAATAGAAAGAAGTGCGACGACTGTTCTGAACAACGGTGCAGTGCAGTTGCAACGCATTTGCGTCACTAAGAGTGTGCAGTCCTCCAGGAAGCGTACATTACCGAAACAAAAGAAAAAGAAATTCATAGGCAAAAGGAGGAAAGAACATTCAGATAGTGCAAAAAAAAATCGCATTAAAATATGAATAAGTTGTGACGTTGAATAAAACTTATTTTAATTCACCGTCGTGTGAGGAAGTACATTAGCAAATACAAACCATCATTTTTCCACCAAGTGGAAACGGTATGAAATTCTAAAGGCAAGTATTTTTGTTTGAGGATCCTCGTCGGATGAGCACCAGAAAATCTTTTTTTTTCACTTTTTTTCTGTTCTTGTGAAAATATGCAATCGGCCTATGGGTATACCTACGAATGATGCACAGCGCAATTTTTCGTTGAAAAGAATCTGTCTTCTTGTGCTTCTGCAGAAAAAAATAAGCACCCTCGCGCGCTCGCTTGCTTCTTATGCATGAAAGAAGGGTGTGTGTAATGTTGTAGCAAAACAAGTATCCCCACCGCCGAGCTAGGACCGCTTTACCGGTTTGATTACTGTCATTAACGCGAAATCATGACCATCCTCTCGTTGCTTGTGCTTTGCGGGAAGGAGGAGAAATATATTTCCTCCCTCTACCTCCCATCAAGCCGTGGTGGTGGGCGTTGGGTGGCACTTGCGACACTAGTTGCTTGTCGCGCGGCTATCACTTCCTGAAACAGAAGGAAAAAGATCGTAACAGTAAAAACGAAGCAAAAAACACCGGCTGCCGGGAACGCAGAGCACGCGCCCGAATCCGTTGCGGCCAGAGTGGGGGAAATGGGGTCGTTGCCATCAGCGAAGGGGGGTGGAGGGCGGAACTGCAGAAAGTGGTGAAAGGGAAATTGGAGGAACATTTGCGCGCCTGCTGCTGCAGCGAATGTTTGCGCATAATCATACCGTTTCCTGCTTCTTCTTCTCGCTGCTGCACACATAGTGGTGTTAGTTTTCGGAAATGAGGCTCCATAAAAGGGCTTTCCATGCATGTGGCCTTTGTGGAAATCGGCGGCTCGGCCGGCATGGGACACTTTCCCTCGTCTCCGGTCGGTGAAGTGCCCTTTTGCAACTGGCGTCAGCAGCCCGATGATGACGTAGATCCCTCTCGAGGATGCTTGAATGAGGTTGAGAAGGTGAAATTTTAGACGTGTTCTCTATCATGGGACGATTCGAGGCGTAAAATGCAGGGATGAGGAGGATGAGAACGCCGAGGCAAGAATCAAGTGCCATGAATATAATTCCTGAAAAGAGGATTTTCAACTGATTCCCGCAAGAAAGTTAGCAGTGTACCTGTCTATTGAGAAAGCACTCTTCAATGTTCTCAATCCATGTTAATGTGGCTTCTGACGCCTTAAATAATTTGTACTCAAGCAAACGGTCACAAAAGGAAAGTTGCATCATTTAGAAGTTTTCTAATTGTTTCCAATGCCCATGAGATTGGCTGGACTATAAAACTTGCTTTTATGTTTATTATTACATGGTCAGCTTGGGCCGACACTCCATCGCCAAATGATAGCAATATTCGTAAATTTTTATCGCTTCTGAAACTATCGAAACTCTGCTGACTGACCCTCCGTACTCGGAGCAAGCAGCAGCAGCAGTATGGACGGACGGGGCAGAACACAAGCGGAAAATCGACGGGGAAAGGCCATGAGCCAAGCGGGGTCGATATCGTGCCAGCAGTGATTCGTTACCAAAATAATAACAATGTGCTAATATCGTTTGTGGTATGTTGCGCGTTGTTGCCGTTGAAGTGTATTGAAGCAAAATACAAATTACAACACAAAACACAACCCGCGTCCATCGTCTCGTTGCGAGGTCCGAAAACGACGCGACCGTGCGACTGAGAAGCGCCTGCGCTGATCGTCAATAGAGAGAAAGAGAGCATGAAACCCAGAACTAGAGATAGAGGAGAGAGTGGACACGCGCACCACGGAATCCTCCACAGCGGATGATTGTTGCCGGTTGTCGCGGTCCCTGGGAACCACCATCCGCTGTTTGCCACCGACGGCTCCGCGATTATTATGGGCCATGTGACTTGTGACCGGCCTGCGAGTGTGCGTGTGTGGAAAATGCGACCGGTACGGGCTGTTTTTGTTTCTCAATCCAAACATCAGCATGCACACGCCTGTGTGTGCCCGATTTCGATGGTTCTTTCAACGGAAAACCGGCTTTACTGCTGAGCGTGTGTATGGGCAAAGCGTCACCAGCTCCGACAGTTGTGTTGTGTAGATTTCGTGTTTGCGTAAATGATGCACGCTAAATCGGTCCATCGTCGTCGGTGGTATGTTGTGCTGGGGCTGAAGGTGGGTGTTGTACCATTTGAGTTGTTTCACGTTAAAAATAAACAATTCGAACTTTTAAGATCTACAAAAACAAACGGTTGGTTCTTTGCTTTTAAATTTTACAGCAGAGAAATAAAATCAGACTGATGGTGAAATCAGTGAAATTAGAGAGAGATCGTAGCTAAACTGATGGGCAAATTATCGTGATTACTTCTGAAATTTTCAGAGCTGTAAGTAAACAACCTAAAAACTTAGATAGTTTAAGTCTGGAATCTATTTTTCGTAATTCCTAATTTTTCTGATTCTAATTAATTTTCCTATTTTTCGCTTCTTTTTCAGAATTCTGGTAGGTCACCTGATGAGATGTATCCGGTTCTTTTGACGACAACTAAGAAATGCAAGTAATATAGACACTCATAACACTCATAATGAAAAGCTTCAAACTCACAAATTACTAAATTTGGTCTGGGTAGCAAATTGTTTTGCTAATAATTTCAGTGCTTTTTTTAACATTAAACAATATAACTTTTGAAAATCTCTTTTTTCAGAATGACAAGACGCAAGAAAACGGCATTTGAGATAAAAAGCTTTTATGTAATCCGGATGTCAACAAAATTTCAAAAATTACCCACAATGAGTCGAACCGGCTAAAAGTATTTGCACTCATCAAAAGTTTAAAGAAAAACAATGCATCTCATGAACTTAATACTGACATTACTCCCGTGTCAAATAAGAATGACTTAGTCATTCTTTCTAACCAGGATAACTTGATGGAAAGAATAGGAGAACCTATTAACTGAATTCGACAACGCGAATGTATCGGCAAAAACGGGCCTCGAAATAACGGAGGTAGCAGCTTTGCAGACTGCCACCATTTCTGAAGTATACGAGAATGATTTCACTCCTTTTACTCAGGGGAACCTATTAACTGAATCCGACAATACGAATGTATCGAAAAAATAAGCCTCGAAATAACTGAGGTGGCAATATTGCAGGCTGCCATAACTTCCGAAATATACGAGTGATTTCTTCACTCTTTTTACTCAGGAGAACCTATTAACTGAATCCGACAATACGAATGTATCGGAAAGAATAGACCTCGAAATAACTGATGTGACAGCATTGCAGGCAGCCGGATGATTTCTGCACTCCTTTTACTCGGGAGAACCTATTAATTTAGAATGAATTGTAATTTAATCGGGCATGATCATCTATCACTAAGATATAAAGTGAGCCGCAAAATATCCGGATTCTAGAACACTGTCAATCTCGCAAACATAACCATGAATACTTACAGGCACCAACTGGATGTTACTATCTCGTTCATTTTGCTTATTGACATCACAACCCTGTGGATTCTTTTAATTTCAACAAATTAATCAGCCACTATTTTGCTCGCTATTGGAAGTTGATGTCTCGTTGGTAAAGCCTGTACCTGTAAAAAGTGAAATACTCAAAAATGATCACCAAAAATTAATTTTTCATATCAGATTTTCTTCAAACTCGGAATAAACCACACTGAAGTCATTTTTAACGCGATATTTTTTTCGTAAATTTTAAAACTTACGTTGATTTCGGAGTTAACGTGGTTTATTCTACGCGTTAGTTATCACGTGAATTTCAGGATTTGCTCAGTTTCATGCCGGGATATTCGAACTTTACGCTGTTTTTATGGACGCTGAATCCGTTTTTACTCTACTTCATTGCTTTATAAAGTTTACTCTTCATGATATTGATAATAGATTGACCACAGCTTGTCCTTGTCACCACTCCTAAGGTTTGGCAACGACAACCTGACTATTTGTTTAAAATCAGCTTATTATCCAACAGCTTGGTTGTTTACTAAGTCTAGCCTTTATGAAGGTCTTAAACTTTTTAATCAGGCAAAATTCCGATGTGTTCAGTGGGTTTATTGTTATCTCTGTACCAGTCAGTCACCGGCCGCACGTAGTGGCAGAGTGCCAAATCTAGCCAAAACTGCATCTTTGTCTCGGCGGGACCACAGAGAGGGCAGCATGCACTTCTGGAGACAGGGATGGCACAATCACTTTGACTCAATTCACGTTCATTTGACAGTACTGTCTCAGCCAAGCAGAATTTGAATAAGTTACATATGGAACGATTGAAGAACTAGTTATTATCTGCAACTTTTCTTAATAAAGCTGGGTTGTATCTAGTGTATTTACGGTGCTACAATGCTAGTAGCACATTAACAGCTAATTGAACGTTCACCTAGCTACTAATAAGCTACTAGCCTTGTCGCATTGTAACTACAAAAGATACATAAAAACTAGTTCTCAAATATCCCATATATCAACTTTTACTTGCCTGAGACGGTACTATCAAATGAACGTGAATCAAGTGAATCAGTGCTGGTGGCAGCTGGGTCCGTAGATGCTCTCTAGAAAATAGGTCCTTACTGGCAGTACATGCCGGGAATCAATGGAGTATCGTAAAACGGATTTCAAGGATGATTCTGAAGCCTTAGGTCAATACCTAAATAGTTACGCAGCAGTTTTTAGAAATTCGAAAGATTACTAAGATGGCAGCAATTTTTTCAAAAGAAACGTGTTTTATTTATCAAAAACGCCAGTTGAGTGCTCATAAAAAATAAAACTTGAGATATCAAAAACAAAAAGTCGTCGTATGTTCGAATCTCGGCTAGGCGGCGCTGCTAGATAGAGTCAGTAGGAGTTTTGCACTAGCCTGTTTGTTCTGTACTCTAATACCCGGCTGCGAAGCCTGTCGATAAAGAAGGGTCAAGTCTTAGAAAGATCGTTTCATCCCACGGCTTTGCTTTGCTTTTTTGGTGTGCGGAGAGCGCTCTCGGTGCACCACCCAATGTGAACTGGGAGTGCGCCGTAAATATTTAAGATAGAGCAATACTTAGTTCAGCAATCTTATGGATTAAAACTGACTATAAATGCCCTATACATAACACTTTCGAATTTTGCTCGGTTGAGGTGTTACAGTTAAATAAGCAAAATAGGTGCACTGAGTGCAGGATAGCCCTGTTGAAGATACCTGCCGCCTTTGCGGATATGACATTGGAACATCTAGCAATTCACACTGCGAATAAGGCGTGTTAATACAACGCACATTAAGAGTTAACATTGGAGCCTTTGCCTATTTGGATTGAAAGTCCGAATAAAGCAGTTAACTCCATAAAAAGTTCTGTCCCTAATTGGGAAGATTGTGAATACTGAGTAGTGACTACCACTCGAACCGAGATGATATGACAGACAGTGCACATAGATTAAGGATGGAGCTTCAGCATACCACAATAGATCTAAATCCTGGTCGCAGTGGATTCGTCTCCTATAAACAAAACAAAGCACGTCCTTGTTGTAATGGTAGCTGGCACCAAACACTGGTTTTCTTGCCTCAGGGACAGTTTGAATTTTTTCGCAAGCTTGTCGCTGAAAACAAACTTGAATCTGATAGGAACCTTGCCGCAGGAGCAGAAGACTTGCAAAGTTTGATGCGATGTGATTGAAAGCTGCCTACGTCTAAGTTCTACTGTCAAGCGAAACACATCTATCACGTTTCGTCAGCACCTGGTCATCTGTCCAGTGTTTGTTGTTTGAGGCTTGTCTATTTGCTCGGTAACACGTAGCCTTCATAGCCAGTACAGCGAGCGGCCAGTATCATTCAGTTTCCTTTGTTATTCTTGAGAGCTTAGTTTACCAGTCCAATCTAGCCGACCTCTGATTTGGTTGTTCTTCAGTCTACTAATCTCCCGTATGATACCATTTAATTTGAAAAGTACTAACTTTGAGTAGACTTAGACGTACAAATAAAATGCTTCAAATTAGTGTTAACCGTTTTCAAAAAAAAATCGGCCGGTTTCCCAACCATTCCATCGCATGGTAGGTAGCGTTAGTAATGGTAACAATCTTGCATGTTGCAACCTGCGTCACATTACTGGAAGTTACAACGTGTTCTACACCGTGTAGCTGTGAAACCTCTACAACAAGCGAAGTTTGTCCTTGTTTGCTGGCGAGAACGGCGGGCAGTGTTTTTACCGAGGACGCGCGCATGTGTCACTTGCGAACAAAGAAATGCTTTTCCGATGCGTCAACCGTATCGTACCACCGTCTACGTCTACCAAGGGCCAAGTTCTGTTCAGCAGCAAATCCAAGTTTGAGTTTCAAGGCGAGTTGTGGGAACCCATTTGCTAGCATGTTCTTTAGGACTGCAAACTGGATCAGGCTTTGCTGCAGCGAATAGAGTGCGCTATGACTCAGGGTGTTGTTTTGGACGTCTGCCTTTGATTCCATAATAATTGAATAGCAGAACACGTAGGTACCGATGTTTCGAAACTGAAACCGAACACAGCGATACACAATACAGTTAAAACAGGCAAACGCTCTGTCTGTACGTATTCAATAGTGATGAAGACTGCCAGTGAGAGAAAGAAAACTGAGAGGCAAAACTGGTTTTGATTTGCTGGATAACGAAACAAATTACACACGTAAATTTTGTGTTTCATTTCCTCTGAAACCTGTCGGTATGGGCAGAATCTTTTCGGATTGCTTCTATGTTAAATGATTTCATGTTCAATACACGCTGAGAGAAAAAGCCATTGATATTGACAATATCTTGTGGTTCGTTGTTTCCAAGACAAACCAAAAACTAGCCATAAATGGTTTTATGCACCACAAAGGAAACTCTGTGACATTGGCATTTTCCGGGAAATATTCTACGTCAGCAGCCATCAGTCCGTGGTGTGCAGCCTCCATTATCGCAAGCCCGACCCCGTTAGAGTGGATGGAGAACTTCTCCACATCCAACCAAACCAACCCATATCGGGCCATATTTATATGCATGCATGTAGGAGTAAACAATAATCCGCTGCATGCTGTTGGCTGATAAGCCGCACAATCGCGACCACACTCACACATATACAGTCTCATCATGGTGGAAATTGTACACCGACCAGCATGAGTGCAACGACGATCGTATGACACGGCGACTTTACACATTCTCCATCGGTGACCTTGCCATTCAAAAGTTGGAAAACTTACCTTTTACTCGCTCCGTTGCGCTCTCTTTCTTCACGTTTGTTTGTAGTTTAGTTTAGTTGTGTACGTGTGAGCGCTACTCTCTCACTCTCTGGCGAGCTCGAGCGAGTCAGCGAGTGAGAATTTCCACGCTCACTAGTGCGTCATTGTTTGTTTTTCTTTCACCTTATATTGTATGAGTTCTGGCGTTCGGCGGTTTACGCTTGGATTGAGTGTTTTTTGCGGTCGATGAAAAAAATACTAGTGCAATATTTTTCGCCCTAACTGCGTCTGCTAATATGTCTGCGAAATAATTGTTGTTAAGGTCTTTTTGCTTTGTTCAAGGTACGTTTCTGTTTTTGTTTGTTTCGCCCTTGCTCGGTCCGATGTCTGCGAATTAGTATTATACAGTTTGTTTTCTCTGTTTAACGTCCGTTTCAGTTTTTGTTCGTTCCTTTCCAATCATGTCGGTTGAATGAAATAGGACGCATAAGTAGTAAATTTCGATCCTCAGTTCTTCAACGATATTTTCTGAGATGAAGCGATGATATTCATGAAACTTCACGTAGATTTTGTGGCATTAGCATGCGTTTTGTCTGTATCATGGGGTTTGTGCAGCTTAAGCCCTCCATTACAACTTAGTTACGATGACTGCCAAGTGACGCGACTAGCTGCAATAAGCTAGAGCGAGAGACAGACAGTCAGTGTATAAAATCATCAAACTTGGGTTGAATGAAGGCGTGTAATCAAAGGAAAATGTAAGATATATTTGCGTACTCGATCGGCTCTTCTCTATCTATACTCTATTTTCAGAGCACCATGTGTGCACGCAAAGAGACAATAAGGTCATTCGTTCCGGTGAGAGAGTGATTTGCACGCAAGACGAGCGCTCCTCGCATTGTGTGGTACACGTGCGTGCTTGCGTGTGTGAGTAGTAGGAGTAAATTATTGCGGCATTTGCGTTACTGTAATTTACGTTCATGAAAATGTTGGTATATATTTTGTACGCACAGCACAACAGAAGAAGAAAATAGTAAGAACATTAATTTGATTCCTTCAGGAAACGACTCTTAGCCTTCGTTTTAAGCTGCATATAAGTCTACCTAGAGTCGTGAATGTTCATTTTCTTCTATTAGTCGAACGATTTTCTAATGTAAACAACAGTTTGCTGTCAAAGGGCTTGCGGAAAGTTTTAACACTTTATTTTCCACGAAAAGCTAAAAATATGCTACAGTACTTAAAATTTAAAACATTTAACTGCTTTAGGTCGAGTTTTATATTTAGCCAAATCGGCGTAATGAACAAGCACGGTAGAAAAAAAATAAAACCACGAAGCTCGACCGTGTCATGTGTTCGCTTTGTATGTAGTTGAAGCGTAAACACAGTGTTCTACTCTCACGTGCGCGGATGCGCTCTCAGAGCACATTCCGGCTCTCGGCAAGTTTCTCTGCCAAAGATGCCACTCAAACATGCTCAGGATTTTGTATTTGCATGTATAACTACATTGCCCACCGGGGAGAGTATTGCAATCATTTTTTTCAGCAGCTGTCGATGGAAAAATATTCCAATTTTTTTTAGATTGCATTGATTAAATTTTCTAGAATCACTCGAAACAATTAAGAAAGTAAACAGGACAGCTATCAAAACGTTGTCAAATGTTTACGCTTGCAAACATACATTTGCTCTTTTTTCCCTGTTCAATTATTGTCATTCTTTTTTAACTGTGCCTCGAATGGCATACATACAACCATATATGTTTCCTGTTCGAGGGTGCTGTTTCCCCTTGATATTTATGGGAACCATTCCCATCGTCTAGCCTGTAGCTGACGGATGCCCGTCCCGTATTGAGAAGTACCTGAAAAGAACGCTTCGGAAATACGTGGATAGATTTTAGTTAGTCGAATGTTGCTCAATCCCTCAGAAGGAGCAGTGAATCAAGCTCGAAAAAATCAAATTACTTTCTCCTATCAATGAGTCAAAGCTGGCAAGGTGTGTGTGTATGTGACCAGAATTAGCTTTTTTTCTGTTAAAATGCGTCGTTCACAATATCAATTTTTCTTTTTTGCAGATTTGTGAACTCCTGTGAAACATGCTGTCCGGTTTGGATACCTTACTGCAGGCGGCTCAATTTCTCGAGCAGCAGGAACAGCAACATCAGCTCCCGCATAGATTGAGCAGCGATGTCACGATCATACCGACCAACAGCTGCAACAGTAGTGTACATAATAATAACAATACAAATAATAGCAATAGTACCATTAGCTTTATACCAACTAACAACAGTACCAGTATAAGTGAGAGTCGATTTCTGCCGCCGATCGGCAAGATCAGCAACGGTACGGTCATCCTGACCGCAGCTGGTATCGGTCAGCAGAATGGGGCAACGACGACTAGTGGCGCCTCGCCGGATCGTATTATTGCGCCACTGAACGGTGCGAGCGGCGGAATCGCTGGAACTGGAACTATTACAACCCCGGCCGTCGTAACCGGGCTGGTACCGCAGGGTACGACCGCCTATCTGACCACCGCCAGTTCCCAGCACTCGGTGACGCTGTCTTCGCTGTCGTCGTCTTCGCCGCGCCATCCGAGTTCCGGTGCGGCCATCGTTTCGCTGGTGAGCGGTTCCCGCAAACGAACCATCAGCAACGCCAGCAGCCACAGCAGCTCCGGAGGATACGGCAAAGGTAAGTCCTGGAGGAAATCCTATGCTATTTTGGGTGGTGATCGAATGAATAATTTCTCCAGTTCAAAAGTTTTATTTTTAGTGATAACCCGTTTTTTTTTTTTGTTACCAGCTTACTGGTAACATTGCGGTCAAGTATGATAAATGGGATTCTGTACCGGTGTTAGTTTCCGCTACAATTGCGCAGAATTCTCTCTTTCAACACAAACAAACAAAATTGTGTCTCTCCGCG
Organism: Sabethes cyaneus; assembly: GCF_943734655.1. NCBI lineage: Eukaryota > Metazoa > Arthropoda > Insecta > Diptera > Culicidae > Sabethes > Sabethes cyaneus. The sequence continues at coordinate 42,997,912 of NC_071355.1, forward strand.
CGGGGAAAAAGCGAACCGGTTTTTTCGTCTGTTACCTGAAAGCAAACCAAAACAATTTATTTTGGCACGTGTTGGATCATATACATACACGCTTTGCCATTTAATTTTATTCCCCTCAAAAGGAGGTGCAGCTGTTACGGTAGTGGTGGTGGTGGCCGTAAAAACACGATAGAATCTCTCTGGTTGTGTGTATGAGAGTCTGTGTGTGTATGTGAACGGAAACTTTCCCAGTTGGGTGAAAAGCTTAACTGTGTATATGTATTTGGTCCACTATGTTGACTCCTCTCAGAAGAAAGGTTTTGATTTCAATGTAGAAAAAATGAGCTTTCAATGAAAGTTTGCATTAATATACTGTTTATACTCTTTGGCATCATTTCAAAAATTGAACAGATCTACAGATCTCCTATTCTACACTAATTACTAGTTAAACTGTTTTCATATTATTCAGTGCAGTAGACTTAACCCGATTAGAGGCGTAATTCTGTTAGCGAGAGAAGCATTCAAACACCGTTAGGTAGATTAGTGCGTTCATCTTTCACCTTTCGGTAGTAAAATAAATGATGCATATCATAGAATGAATCATATGGTCATAATAAGACGGATGATCTGTTTGATTGACTCAATCGAACGACTTCGTAATGTTGTTTTTGGGCCAAATGGTATAAATTTGTCATCTTGTCAAACTTTGAAATATGTGTTGGTAGTAAAACGGTATCGAAATTGTATTCGAATTGCCTGCTTTTTATATTATTTCCACTTAAGTCTTAAAAATTGGTTTGTAAGCCAATGTTTGTCCTGATTGAATTTTTATATTCATTTATATATTCACACTAGATGCGTGAAAAAAACTTGAATAGTTGTTTTGTTTAGCTTGCTGGCATTTTTCGGGTAATTTTCATGAGATATCATGAATATGAAAAACTTTATTAACGAACGATAGCTACTAACGATTAACATAACAATATAAAAATTGTTTTCTGCATTCGTCACTGTGCTGTCGTGAAGAGAGACTCAAACTGACAGAACAATATTATGTA